>NC_073307.1:49946499-50273999 GCF_027595985.1 Sorex araneus | reverse complement strand
AGTCCAGAGACCCTGTCGAAGGGCTTCGGAGACATCAGGAGTGGCAGTGACCAGCGATCAGATGGGCCTGTGCTCCCTGCTCTGACGCAGCCCAGGGCCCCGTGTCAGCCCTGCACACCGTGCACGGGGCCAGCGTCAGTGGACAGCCCCAACAGCACAGAGAAGCGGTGCGCTCTGCTCCTCCCAACGCTCAAAACTGGACACGCCTCGAGAACGCAATGTGCATGCCACTGGTGTCTGGACATGGGGCCGGGGACTCTGTGCCAAGGGCCAACCTCCACGGTCTGCATGAAGCCAACCTCTGGTGCCCCCCCCCCGCCTGTCATCCTTTTTGGATCCCCTGTTCCAGCTGTATCTCAGAAGCTCCATGAGCCCGGAGTATGATCCCTCCCACCGACCTCGAACCCCATGTTCCATCTGGAGGTGGACAGTCATGTCCAAAACACTCTTCCAATCGTCTCAAGCAAAAGACCAGATCACTACAAACATGGGGGCTGCTTTAGAAACGAAGGGTTGCCTTCTTTGGGGGACAAAGAGTTTAGAAATCAGTGCTGTGAGAAGCCAGGCACGTCAGGAGATGGGGTGCAGGACAATGAGGTGCCAAGTTTCTCAGTTCATTTCTGATGGAGGTTTGGGACCTGCTTTTGACCCTCTTGGAAGAGCAATGGATGGCCCAATGTGCCAGAGATACATCTGAGTTTATGTCTTAGTTCACAGTTCATAGGTCATGGTTCAGTGTGCTTGTGGAACCACGACTGAGCTTCTTTGGGCTTCACCCAGCCCTCTCATGTGTGTGGTTAGAATGTTGAGTGTGGGCCTGGTTAATTACTGTTTTCCACTGGTAAGAAAAGTTAGCAGGCTACTTGGTTTTCACAAAGGAGACCACGCGGGGTTGGCAGTGCAGATCCTGTCCAAGATGTGGGCAGTCGATGACACCACCAGTAATGGGTGGAATGTATTTTTAGGAGCCAGCTGAAACCCATCAGGAAGACAGCATTCTCATCCCAAGACAGCAAACCCATCCCAAGACAGATTGCAAACCTCATTTTGACATTGCAAAAAAGAAAGAAAGAAAGAAAGAAAGAGAAGAAAGAAGAAAGAAAGAAGAAGAAGAAAGAAAGAAAGAAAGAAAAGAAAGAAAGAAAGAAAAGAAAGAAAGAAAGAAAGGAAAGAAAGAAAGAAAGAAAGAAAGAAAGAAAGAAAGAGAGGGAGGGAGGGAGGGAGGGAGGGAGGGAGGGAGGGAGGGAGGAAGGAAGGAAGGAAGGAAGGAAGGAAGGAAGGAAGGAAGGAAGGAAGGAAGGAAGGAAGGAAAAAGGAAGGAAGGGAGAGAGAGAGAGATCACAGTAGACCTCAAGAGTTGCAAACAATACTGGAGAAAGCATTTTGGCCCAAATGTGTGAGCCCACAGAGTTTAGCAAAGAAGTAATTGTGTGGATGACTTTAAAAAATGAGTGTCTGGGGTACTTGGCACACACTCCCCTCTGGGTGCTGAGCAGTGGCTGGAGATTGGAGAGCCTTTCCATGGTCACAACAGGGAACTGTGTTCTCCTGACCGGAGTGGAGCACGGGCGAGGCAGCTGGCAGACCTCTCGCCATGCCTCACGCGGCCCTCACAGCTGAGAATTATCTGCTCTCCAATGCCAGTTATGGGCCCTGGGTGGGTGTACCTTCATTAGAAAAAACCTAAAAACCCCCAATTTTTTTAAAGTGAGCTAGTTAAAGTAAAATGTAGGGTTCTTTTCAATTGTTTATTACAAATGTGACAACTGTGGGGCCAGAGTGATAGACAGTCCAGCAGGACAGGTGTTTACCTTGCGCGTGGCTGATGCAGGTTGGATCCCTGCCACCCCGTACAGTTCCTCTGAACCTATGAGAAGAGATCCCTTAGCGAAGAGATAGGAGTAAGTCCTGAGCATCACCGTGTGGCCCCCAAAGCAAAACAAACAAAAAAGTGACAGTTTCCTAACTGGAATGCAGGTCACCTTATTTTATGATTATTTAAGAAACATTTAGCAGTTGAGAACTTTCTAGAAGGGGCCCTTTCTGAGTCATTAATTTAGGCAATTTTAGGATTAGGCTGCAAAATGACTTAGTAGGCCCAGATCAGCAAATGTTGCTGTGATAATAACCTTCCCCAGAACATGACTTTTGTGTCTAATCAAGAACCCTTCCCTGTCTTAAGCCTTGTCACCCACCGCCTTTTTTTTTCTTACAGATATTTGGTGAAGAAGCCCAGAATGAAATGAATGAAATGCAACAGTCTTTTGCTCTTACTGGGATAAGCAAGACGCCTCATCCCCAAAGCTTTCGGAATGTTTGGATTTTTTTTTTTTTAGATCCAAAAGGACATCAATTCAAGTCCCGTATAAACTTTATTCAGACTTTATTCCCAGTCAAAGTTCCTCTCCAAAAACAACTCTGTCCAGAGATGGAATGAAGGCATGAAAGACATTTTATTTTCTTTCCTCCTCGATGTTAGCAGAGTCACTCCTCCGCGTCTGAGGTTGTTTTCATCTTGCAAGGCACTTTGATATCTCTGACTGTGGCTACATGGCTTAAAACAAGCGCAGCGATAACTCACACTAATCATTCAGCTTGTATATTAATGCTTGACAAGAAAAGAACTTTTTCTTCCTTGATGAGGGCTGTAAAAAATGAAGAAAGCTGGGAGGAACAGGCAGATCTGAGTTCTTGAGAGCAGAAAAATGGCGATTTCGCAGTGTGTTCTTCTAGCAGAATCACAAGTCCCGTGCTGGCTGGGGTGTTCAGTGAGGCAAGTGAGCTCAGACAGAGCCTACATCTCTCTAAACCTGACAGTCTTGTCCTTTCTGGCATTTTTTCATGACTGAGAGTTCTCCTCTCTTCTCTTTCTCCCTAAGACCAGCCTTTTTATCCCAGTTGCAGCTTGACAAAACCAGATATTCTCAGGCTTTCTCACTTTGAGCTCCCGTGGACGCTTGTAAGAGAAACAGAAATAAGACTGAGCGTTGGGAGGAGCGGAAGGCAGGCCGTCAGATCCGGGTTTCCATGGGATATGTGGAAATTCAGTGGAAACTAACCCTTCCTGAGACCAGCGACTCTTGGAATGGTTGCAAGAAGGCTGCTTAAATTTAGGAGTGAAGGGGAACGCTCTTCACCATCTGCACATCTATTAAATCTATAAGACCTGAGAGAGAATACAGGGATCAAAGTGTTTGCCTTCTGGGGGCCGGAACAATAGTAGAGCAGGGAGGGCACTGGCCTCGCAGGCGGCTGACCCAGTTCGATTCCACACACCCTTGAGTTCAGAGCCAAGAGTCAGCTCTGTACACCTCCAGAAATGGCCCCCAAAGAAACAAACAAATCAGTGTTTGCTTCCGTGTGACTCACTTCTTCCAATGCCTGGAGCCAACACCCCTAGGAATGATCCCTGAGCACAGAGCCAGCAGGAGTCAGCCGTGAACACTGCTGGGTGTGGCCCCGAAACAAAACCAAAGGACTAAAGAGATAAAAAATGAATCTGCAGGAGCTGGAGTGATAGCACAGTGGGTAGGGCGTTTGCCTTGCACAGAACTGACCCAGGTTCAATTCCCAGCATCCCATATGGTCCCCTGAGCAACACCAGTACTAATCTCTGAGTGCATGAGCCAGGAGTAACCCTTATGCATTGCCAGGTCTGACACAAAAAGCAAATAAATGGATAAATCATCACTGTCATCCCGTTGCTCATCGATTTGCTCGAGCAGGCACCAGTAACATCTCCATTGTGAGACTTGTTACTGTTTTTGGCATATCGAATACGCCACAGGTAGCTTGCCAGGCTCTGCTGTGTGGGCGAGATATTCCCAGTAGCTTTCCAGGCTCTCCGAGAGGGACAGAGGAATTGAACCCCGGGTTGGCCGCGTGCAAGGAAAACACCCTACCTGCTGTGCTATTGCTCCAGTCCAAATAAATAAACAAAAATAAATTTTAAGAAATGAATCTGCAAATCACTGGTAACTCTTCCTAGTCTGGACACACCATTGTGAGGCCCAGGGAAATGTGGGACGAAATCCCCCAAATGCTGGGACTGTTTCTGTCTTCCCTATGTTGCTCCCAGCTTGGAGGAAGGAGAAGGTGCCAGGGGTTGGAGCTCACCAACTAACTGCTTTCATTGGTTGTGTTTGTTTGTTTTTTAATTATAAAGTCTGGCTTGCCCTGGCCATGCTGTTGCTTTCAGAACTCATCCCCTGGGCCACCAAACCCTGGAATTCGCGCTGGGGACACAGCCCTGTTGTCCGGGGGAAGTTTGGCCAAGGGCAGGTTCTTATCCAGAGGGTGGTGGCCCGAGGTCTGAGGCCCAAGTGTCTACTGGGTTCCTGGGAGATGCCCAAGCGAACCTGTCCCCTACACAGCCCCCACAGTAGGGCCCGCAAAGAGGCTCGGCCGTAGGGCCCGAGAAGCTGCTCCGTACACGCAGGAGAGCTCAGCTGTTGGCAGGGATTTTTCCTGAGGGTCTCCCTGTGCTTCCTGGTTTCCCCAACAGCAGGTTTGGGGTCTCGACACAAGTCTCAGGTGCTTGGGGATCCACTTCTGTGTGTTTGGACGGGCAAAGCCTGAGCACAGTGCACAAAGGCTTTCTGAGCCCCTCGGACAGCTGCTTCCTCCCCAAACCCCGCAGCCCAGCACCCTGAACCCTGGGGCCCCGGCTGAAGGAAAGAAAAGAAGCTTCTGGAAAACCGGGAGGGATGGTGTAAGTGAGCTATTTTATGCATCTCTCTCAGGTTCTCTCTCTCTCCCTCTTTTTCCTCTCTCTCTCTTTCTCTTTTCCTTTCTTTCCCTTTCTCTTTCTCTCTTTCTCTCCCTCCCTTGCTGTCTCTGCCTGTCTTTCTCCTTTTCTCTTTCTCTCTCCTTTTCTTTCTCTCTCTCCCTCCCTTTCTTCCCTGTATCTCTCTGTCTCTGTTTCTCTGTCTCTCTCTGTCTCTTTCTGTCTCTCTGTCTCTGTCTCTGTCTCTGTCTCTCTGTCTCTGTCTCTGTCTGTCTGTCTCTCTCTCTCCTCTCTCTCTCTCTCTCTCTCTCTCTCTCTCTCTCTCTCTCTCTCTCTCTCTCTCTCTCTCTCTCTCTCTCTCTCTCTCTCTCTCACACACACACACACACACACACACACACACGGGTTTAGCCTAAGGCTTCTTGCCCTGCCCGAGACGCCCAGAACAGGCAGGGTGAGTGTGAGCAGGACTCAGTGATTTCTTGAAACATTGCGACAGGCTGTGTCGGGCTGCGTGCACGCGTGTCCTGCACAGCCGGTAACCCCGGGGACGGCGGCGGGAGCGGGCACCCGGCCTGGAGCGCCTGCAGGGGCCGAACTGATAAAAAAAAAAAAAAAAAAATCAGGATCCCTGTCCAGCTGCTTGCAGGAGAGGGGAGGGCGCCCCCAGTCACTTGCCTTAGGGGAGAGGCCTGTTTTGCGCTGGTGAAGTGCGCCCCCTGGTGGCGAAAACGTCGAGGTGCTGGTGAGTCCAGCCTGGAGGGAGCGAGGGCAGGGGAGAGAGGAGGGGGTGGCAGGTCCACAGACTCAGCCTTCGTGGAAAGGCTTTGCTCTGCAGAGCACCAAAAAGGCAGACAGGGCCTCGAACCCCTCTCCGGCCTCATTCTGAGCCTGCCCTCCGTGCAGAAGGCTCAAGCGGTAGTACAGCGGGGAGGCATTTGCCTTGTGCACAGCCAACCTCGCACCCCATCCGAGCACCTCCAGGAGTAATTCCTGAATGCAGAGCCAGGTCTAAGCCCGAGTACCTGTGAGTTGTGACCCAAAGCTGCATCCCCTGAAAAAGAAAATAAAGAAAGAGAAAGCAAGCAAGCACCTGGTAGTATTAGTACTGTTCCACTCTATGCCTGCTACTCAACTCTGAATAACCTCGCAAATCACAGTATTTTCGTCAAATAAAAATGATAACCCTGGACATTTCCAGGGAGAAAATGACCACAGCAGAGAGAAGATTCGGAGATACAGGACAGAGAAAATCCCTTCATTCCTGATCTCATTGGGGGCCGCAGCCATATTCCAATGAAGAAGGACACGGACAACCTTGTGTCTTGTGTCTTGCACACGGACAACCTGGGTTTGATCCCCAGCATCCCACAGGGTCAGCCAAGCACCGCCAGCAGTGACCCCTTAGTGCAGAGCCAGGAGTAATGCCTGAACATTGCTGGGTGTGACTCCCTCCCTCCCCCAAAGCCAAACCAAAACAAAACAGAGAGCCTTTTCCTGACCCTATTGAAGCATGTCAAGTTCTCTGCAGACAACTGAGGCCACGCAGACCAAGAGCCCTTGGGTCTACAAACCAACATGCTCTCATGCAGGGCTTTTCCAAGAAAGCCCTTTCTACCTCCCCAATACATAAGTAAGGCACCACTCTGGATCTGGTCTCATTAAAGAACTTTCGGCCGTGGTCAGACGCAGACGGTGTGGGTCGAGTGGAGATGAGGCTCTGTGGATATTCGAGTCGCGATTTCAGTCCAAACAGTTTATAAGCTCAATAAGAAGGTCTTTTAAATATTTATCTAACAAGACATATTTTAAATAACCTACATATGTAAATAGAGCACTCTTAGCCCCTGCCTTACTGCCAGGTCGGTTCTCCCATTCTGATATATAATTAATTGCCACTTTATTGCTCTGCAAGCCAGAGCAGAGCAGAGAATCACTCAGGGGTGGATGCCGGGTTACAGATGCCAGCCAAAGTGGCAGTGCCCATTGGTGAGTGGTGCTGCAGAAGGCCATGACGAGGCGGCCGATACAAAACTTCAGGGAGGGGCAGGTTCCCAAGGCACGTCTGAGACCAGTTGCAGTTGCTTTCTTTCCCTTGTTTCAGAGAAGCATAGACACCCACTGTCCAGCTGATGACAAGCTTGGACACACCTACTGGGGTGGAGTGGGACTGAGGTGGACACATCTTGTGAACTCTGTAGGCAGCATTAGTGTGTTTGGATATGAGAGTCCCAGAGTAGAGGAAAAAGGATAGAAATCAAGTGTCCAGGGGTAGAAGAGAGAGATAAAAAAAAAAGCAATGGGGGTGAGGGTCAAGGAGCACCAGGTATATCAGTGGTGTAAAAGGGTGATAGAGCTAAACATCCAAACTACAGTGTCAACCACATGAATTATGAGACCCAAATTTCAACAACCAAACAGGCAAAGGCACCCATTGATATGGAAGTCTGGGGCTGAGGGGTAGGAGAGGGAACATGGGAGTATTGGTGGAGGGAAGTGGACACTGGTGGGGGGATCAATACTGGAACATTATATGTCTAAAACCCAACTATGAATAACATCATAAATCATGATATTTTCATCACTGTCACTGTCACCTTTATCCTGTTGCTCATCATTTTGGATGAGTGGGTATCAGTAACATCTCCATTGCGAGACTTGTTGTTACTGTTTTGGGCATATCAAATATGCCACGGGTAGCTTGCCAGGCTCTGCTGTGCAGGCGGGATACTCTCAGTAGCTTGCCGGGCTCTCCAAGAGGGGTGGAGGAATCGAACCCAGGTCGGCTGTGTGCAAAGCAAACACCCTACTCGCTGTGCTATCGCTCCAGCTCATAATTATTAAAATTATTTTTGTTTTTAACAACAGAAACAGCACTATCCCATAGCTTCTTGGTAATTGAAAATACAGAAAGATTTCATGCTTAAGCAAGAGCTATGCATTCACCTTCAAGTTTTATAGCACTTTCAAGTTTACATCAAACACATACACATTACCTATTTTTCCCAGCTTGTTTTTTTCCAGTTGAAATGGGCAGCCATCTCTTTTATCCACTAAAAACTTCAAAAGGACTAAAGACTTGATCTCCGAATTTTACCTGAAGATAGATCTCTCCAGGGAAGAAAACCTAGATCCCCCAAAAAGAAATCACCACTCCTATTTACTTTTGGACGATTTAAAAATGAGATGTCATGACTGGATAAAGAAACTAAGGTACATTGATGCAATGGAATACTATGCAGTCACTATAAAACACAAAGTCATGAAATTTGCTTATAAATGGATGGACATGGAGAGTATCAGGCTAAGTGAAATGAGTCAAAAGAAGAGGGACAGACATAGAATGATTACACTCATTTGTGGGATATGAAAAGCATCCATGGACAGTAAAAAGAAGGGTTCAGAGGACTGGCCTATGGGTGGAATCGTGCCACAATTGGAAGGGCGTGGGGAGGACATTTATGACAGAGAAGGCAATGATAGTAAGAAAGCAAAGATAGTAAGACAATGATAGTAAGACAACGATAGTTGGAAATAGTCACTCTGGACAAGAACTGAAAGAGAGAGAAATGCCTGCCACAGAGGCAGGCTTGGGCAAGGTTGGCAGGTGGGGAGGGTGGTGGGAGGGAAATTGGGTCACTCACTGGTGTTGGTTAAAATACACAAGAGATGGATGTTTGAGCATTGTGTAACTGAGACTTAAGCCTGAAAGCTTTGTAACTCTCCACATGGTGATTCAATAAAAAAATAAGTAAATAAATGAACATCCTGAATGCTTTTTAAATGAAATAAATAAATAAATAAATAAATAAATAAATAAATAAATAAATAAATAAAATACACTGGTGAAGGGCCCAGTGTTGGAACATTGTATAACTGAAACCTAATTATGAACAACCTTGTAACTGTGTGTCTCATGGTGATTCAATTAAATATAAATAAATTTTAAGAGAGAGAGAGAGAGAGAGAGTGAGAGAGAGATCATCACCAGTATCTCAGCATTTTTTGGTCTGTATCAGGGAGCATGTATCAGGGAACATTCATGGAGCAAGTTCAATATAACACACGCGGCTCTGCTCAGGACCCATCTGAGCCCCAACTCTGTGCATTAGCTTGCCAACTGAATTCTAGTCAGTGGATTAGCTATATTAATTATCTTGGCCCACAGCCAAAACATCTGGAAAATTTAGTGTGGAAAAATCATGTAAAATAATTCTTTCATGGCACCGTGTCAAACTAACCCGTCGGTGAACTGACCTTTTTGCTATCACCCAGTTGTTCAGACGTTTGGACTCTAAAACATTCCGTATTAAGTTTTCATTGCTGCTTCTTACACCTCTTTGCTGGAAATAGGCAATTAAAAGCTTGGGGGGAAATAAGTCAGTGCAAAACCAGAATCAACTTAATGGGGGGGGGGGTCTGCAATGGCCATGAGGGTCTATTCCTCAAAGTGGAGACCATTTCTTTATTTGTGGGATGAGGTTGGTGTGTGGACTTGTAGTAGATCAAACAGAGCCAGTAGGATGTAAGTCAGACATAGCAGCATGTGAGCTGAGTGCCAGCCCACAGCTCTGTGAGGGGGGGATAAATATAAAAATGACCAGTCCACTGCTCCTCTAGGGCCTGATCTGAAAAACTGCCTCAGAGGGCATCACTCTAAAATAATGACTTCAATGCACATATCGACAGGATTAGGAATTGCTCCTTTATGGATCTTCGGCAAATTTTTAGATACCAATTTAGTGTTGTTTTTTTTTTAATTGCAAGTGATGATTCATTCAGCTTCCACACCAGGGTAGAGAGAGACTTTTCTATTAGAGATCAAGTGGGGACAATGAGATACTCAGGCTGTCTTCTCAGTCATTATTACAATATATGATACCTCTGATTCTACCCTGGAAAATTAAATGTTCTTTTTCTAAAAGTCCTGCTGACAAGGAAGTATCCATACTTTGCTCTGTCCTTCCTGCACTGTACAACTGAAGTCCTGGAAATGTTGTATTTTACTTTTTTGTTTGTTGTTGTTATTGTTTTAAGGAAGTGCTCAGGGCTTACTCCTGGCTCCATATTCAGGATCATTCCTGACAGGGCTTATAGGGGGTTGCATGGAGTGCTGGGGATTTAACCTGGGTCAGCTGCATGCAGGGCAACTACCCCACTCTCTGTACTATCCCTCTGGTCCCCAACTGGGAGAAAAAAATTTTTTTTAAAAAGACTGAAATTGGAGGAAGGAGGGCTGACTCTTAGGGACCTCAGGTGTCAGGGAAAATGACACAAGAATAAATTCTCTGAGTTTTAGTTTTTGTGTTTTCCTGCCTGCATGGGAGAGCCTGGCAAGTTCCCCATGGTGTATTCATATACCAAAACCAGTAACAATGATGGGTCTCATCCCCCTGATCCTGAAAGAGCCTCCAATGTGGCACCATTGGGAAGGACAAGTAAAGAGAGGCTGCTAAACTCTTGGGACTAGGATTAATGGAGACGTTACTGAGACCACTTGAGAAAATGGACGATCAACGGGATGATGATGATGATGATGATGATGATGATGATGATGATGATATATTCCTAACACAGAATTACCTGACACTACACATTGTATTATCCCTGTGGCCCACAAATAATGAAGAAAAAGAAAAGAACGAAAGAAAAACCAGATTGAGGAAAAAAAAAGAGAGACTGAAATGTGGAGAAAGGAGGGCTGACTCTTAGGGTGTCAGGAAATGACACAAGAATAAATTCCCTAAGTTTTCAGTTTTTATCTTTTCCTAATACTAATTTGTACCTGAACATGCTAAGAACTTTAAAAAAATCAGAATGGACAAGAAAATGTTGGAACTAAGTCTGCTGTCTAGTCAATGGATCAATAAAGGAGAGACCTCAAAAGAGCGAGTCCTGAGCAACAATCTCCTTCCCGTGACCAGATACCTCCAAACTAATTGGTGGCACACTCCAGGAGGAGAACCCGGAGTCACTGCGTTTCACCCTCCCGTCAGCAAAGAGCCCATCCTTGTGGTGCTGAGGGAGGCAAAGGGGGTGCTGGAAGGAGGCGTGCGCAACCCTCCCTCTAGGGAAAGGTCTTTGGCCCTCTGGTAGGGATCTGGGAATTCCATCCCCTGGCAACAGGCATGAGGTCCCTTCCTCTTGGATGGGCACAGAAGCTCACTGGGGAGTCTGGCCACCTTCTACCTACAAGCACCTGGCAGTGATGAGGTTCTCCCACTGTCCCTCCCACCACAGTTGCCAGAGACACTGCTTAAATAGAAGGGTTAAAGTTCAGAGTCTCATAGCATAAGATCCCCAATGTCTGAGATTCAATGAAAAAGAAAAAAAAAGATTCCTTAGTAGCACCAAGAATAAAGAAGAAATCAAACTGAATGAAAAGAGAAATGATGAACTATGTCAGCAGCACCAGGATGAGATGGTTGTTAAGACTGATAGAAAAATTTTTTGAATCAGTTATTATAAAAATACTTTGGTAAGCAATTATTAGCACCCCTAGAGCTAGTGAAAAGGGGCTTTGATAAAGAAAGAGGAAGTTATAGCCCAAAACAAGAAAAGCAAGGATGAACCAAACGGAAAACATCTCAGCAGAAAAACAATTAAAATAGGAATATTGAAGCTGGAGTGATAGTACAGCAGGTAGGGTGTTTGTCTTATACACGGCTGACTCGGGTTTGATTTCCAGCATCCCATATGGTCTCCTGAGCACTGCCAGGAGTAATTCCTGAGTGCAGAGCCAGAAGTCACCCCTGAGCATCACTGGGTGTGACACAAAAAAGAAAAAATAAAACAACAACCACAACATTAACACTCAATTCAGGATCAAAAGCATGGGATAAAGGCCATGAAATAAAGGACAATGAGCTAGAAGACAGAACCATATAAACAGTTTATCTGGAGAAATAATAAAAAGAGACTAAGAAGAAATATGGACCAAACCCCAAGGGCCCTTGATCCAATTACAAAACCTCGGACAGCTGCAGTTACTAGAAAAAAAGAAGGGGGCAGAACTAAAAAAAAGGTAGAGTTGAAATCTCAAAAGTTTGGCAAAACATAGGCACAGAGTGATTTCAGAAGCTGAGCGAACTCCCAAGAGGCTGAACACAAAGACAGCCTTACCAAGACAGACTTCTGGAAAGTGAAGACAGAGACCAAAAGAAAACCCTCAAAGAAGAGATAAAAAGAAAACTCTCAAAAGGCAAGTGAGAGGCAGGTTGCCGGGGACGCATGCCCTACCCAGAGCTGCAGAAATGATTCCAAAGCACCGTGGACATTACATCAGCATCCCAGAGGCAATTTGGAATTGGCACAGTACTTCCTTATAATCCTGGAAGAAAAGGGAATGGCCAACTCAGAATTCTAGATGCAGTGAAACATCTGCTAGGAATGAAAGGAAAGAAAGATAATATTGGAGGAGGGAAAGCTAAGAAAATGTGTTGCTAGCAGATACCCTAAGAAACAGCCAACAAAGGTCTCTGAACTGAAGAGAAACAATAAAAGAATATGAAGTAGGAATGACCATTAGAAAGAAGAAAAAAAGCACAGAGAGCTAAAATATAGGTAAATATTTACACTTTCCATCCCTGCATTTTTTTCTAAATTATGTTTGAGGGTTATACGAAAAACATACCAATGTCTATATTATTTTAAATGTAGGTGAATTATTTATAAACTTATAAAAGACTGATGGCCAGAGAGATAGGACATTGGGGAAGGCTTTTGCTTTGCAAGTAGCCAGCCTGGGTTCAATTCCCCACAACCGATATGGCCGCTGAGCCCTGACAGGAGTAATCCCTGAGCATAGAACCAGGAGTCAGCCCTGAGTACAACAAGATGTAGCCCCCCCAAAAAAAAAAATAATAAAATAAAGATAGACTTCAGTAGAATAGATTTATAAACCACAAACCTTATTGTCCACAAGACATTTAATTTATAAGGATGTGGATAGAGTAGATTAAAAGGGAGAAAATTATAAATCACTGCAAATATGTTAGGCTCTGTATGTAATGAGGAGGAAATCTTTGAAATCCTAAATGAGTGTTCACCAAATAATAGTTCCAAAATGTAAAAAGAAAAAACTGTTAAAACTGGGGGGAAACTGGCAATGACAAGAGGAAATCTCCTTTCCTCTCTGGTCCATTGTTAGTATCTACACATGGGATCACCACAGACGACGGGAGAACTCAAACATAATCGACCACCAGTTTCCAACTGGCATTCATGAAAGACTTTATGTAGCAGCACCATCAAGTACATTTTTTCCAAATACTCATAGAATAATGAGTGGTACAATAAGTCTTCTGGCTACAAAACAACCCTCAGAGTACTAGGACAGAGCTACGGAAGTGATGAGGAAAAGGATCTGTCCCCCAAATTCCCATTAATCGTTCTGACTCAGCCAAAATAGCTCTGTCTCTGTCTCCTTCCAGTTCTTCTACTCTGGGGAAGTGCAAGGAAATAAAAGCAGGCTTCAAAAGCAAGCTCCAAGGAGATGTCAAGAAACCAGGCAGACTGGTCAATTGTGTGTGTGGATGGAGATGAGTAGGGGGACAAAAGGAAGTTAAGATAGAGAAGGGTCCTGTATGACAATAATAGTTGGAAACGATCACTCTGGACAAAAGTTGAGTGTTGGAAGTAGGTAAAGGGATATACATGATAACCTTTTAGTTTCTGTATTGCAAACCATAATGCCCAAAAGGAGAAGGAGGAGGAGGAGGAGGAGGGAGACAGAGACAGAGACAGAGAGAAAGAGAGGTGCCAGCCATAGACAGGCTGGTGGAGGGGTGGGTAGTTGGGGATGGTGGGAGGGAAACTGGGGACACTGGTGGTGGGAAATGAACACTGGTGGAGGGATGGGTGTTAGAACATTGAACATTTTATGACTGAAACCCAAACATGAACAGCTTTGTAATGTTCTGTCTCACAGTGATTAAATTTAAAAAATTTAAAAATTTAAATTGAAAAAACAGGCAGAGGTCACTGAAGCTGGCCCTTCCCTTCTAGGCCCTTCTGTTCTATGGAGCTAGATCCTTCCTCCATATGCCAAGTGTGATGGATACTGTTCTTTCCCTTCACAACCTGCCCCCGTACACACACACACACACACACACACACACACACACACACACACACACACACACACACACACACATGCATGCACACATCACAGATCCCTTACTCACTTACTCATTCTCTACATATGAAAAGCCATCACAGAATTCTGGTGTCTTTACTAAGTCAATGCTGGTGCTTTTACTAAGCGCCTTTACTAAGTGGCTTTACTAACCTCTGACCAGGATCTGCTATGCCCCCACTGGACACTCTTAGCAGGTACTCTAGCGTTTGTTTGGTTTGTTTCAGTACTTTATATTCATCACCATAGTTAGGGTACATGTTCTCAGTGGTCTTGGTGTCATATCACCACCGACCAGCATGCCCACAACCCCCACTTTGTCCCCTGAGTCACCCACAAGTCCACCTCCAGCCCACCTAACTCCCCACCCTCCGTCTAATTTTCTCAGCTTGAACTCCAGTACCCAGACTTGATCTTCTAGACGCTCAAGTTGCACCATAAACCCCACAGACGAATGAACTCATCTGGTGCTTATTCTCCCTCTGGCTTATTTGACACAGCACAAACCCTCCAGTACTATTTTTAGTACAATTTTAATACTTGATAGTGAAGTATTTTTAAGTACTAATTTAAGCGCTAGCCACTTCCTGTGAATGAATTATGTGAGAAATGCCTCCTTCGTGAAACAGATCTCATTCAGTCCCCTTCCCTTTCAACCTGCTTTGATCTTGGGAACCCAGGAATGTTCCAGAACACAGCCCCAGACCCACCTCTGCCACATTCTCCCAACCCACTACTGCTTTTGCCAAAGCAGTTAATCTGATTAGGAGACCATGGGGACCTGAAGCTGTTTGGTGGATGAGGCGGGGCTGAGTCTATGCAGCTATCACCAGCGACGAGGCTCACAAGATGAGAAATTCCTTAGACCGCTGGGCACGGTGCTCTTAATGTGGTGAAAACATCTGGTTTTCTTTGTGTAAAATCTTCTCCATGAGGTGGGCGAGGGTTTTTATTCTAATTGAATTTGTAGTTAATTCCGGATAAAGACGAGCTGCTTTCTGCTGAGGCAGCTCAAACAGGAGCACCAGTCCTACTTACTGTTTGAAGCAGCTTCCATTCAGAATTGGTCCAAAAAAATAAAAGTGGTGAGTCGCCAGGCTCATGTGAGCCTCCATGTGTTTCCATTTTTTTTTTTTAATTTTTCAGCAGAAGGACCAATTCTTTTTTTTTTAATTTTGGGTCATACCCAGTGATGCACAGGGGTTACTCCTGGCTCTGTGCTCAGGAATTACTGAGGGGACCATATGGGATAGTGGGAATTGAACCTGGGTCGGCCGAGTGCAAGGCAAACACCCTACCTGCTGTCCTATTGCTCCAGTCCCGAGAAGGACCAATTCTAATGTGCCTGGTTCCCTTCCCTTTGAAACTGGCGTGAGATTGCTCCTGTGTCTTAGGTGCAGTTCATGGCACACATGAGTCTTGATTGTAACATGACTTGCCACCTCCCCTCTGAACATTTATCTGACATAAGTTTAAGATTTAATGATGAAAAACACACATGGCTCCTGTTCACCAAAAGTTGTAAGTCTCCTCATACATGATCAGATATGCTGGTCACATCCTACCAAATGAAGCATAGCAAGAAAAAAGAAGTACTATTGCTGAATCAGAATGGATGGTGTCCGTTTCTTTTTCTGATATGAACAAATCTACAATGGACATTCATGCAAGTACACCGTTTAGTGTGTCTTAGGTACGAGCAATGGTGTGGACTTCATGCAAAAAATTGCTGGGGCAAAGGATAGATATTTTCCCCATATTCTTATAAACAGTGCTTACTGCATTAAATGTATTGATAATTGATTGAGGAAAGTGATGCATACTTTAATTTTATGTAGGGCTATGTACCTTTAATATATATACATGTATACATACATGTAGTGTATATGTACAATGGGCTGTAGAGATAGCACAGCAGGTTGGGCATTTGCCTTGCACAACGCTGACCTGTTTTGATCCCTGGCATCCCATATGATCCCTGGGCACTCCTGAGTGAAGAGCCTGGAGTAACCTCTGAGCATCAACAGGTTGTGGCCCACCCCCCCATCCCCAAATGAAAAATAAAAACCAAATGTGTGTATATAAGTAATTGGAAAGGATTATTAGTGCCCACTCATTCCTCTACCTACATCCACACTCTGTTATATTCATTTTCAAAACATGGAGAGTATCATGCTAAGTGAAATGAGTCAGAAAGAGAGGGACAGACATAGAAGGACTGCACTCATTTGTGGCGTATAGAATAACATCCCTGACACCAAGGACAGTAGATACAAGGGCCATGAAGATTGCCCCATAGCTGGAAAACTGCTTCATGAGCAGAGGGGAGAAGGCAGATGGAATAGAGAAGGGATCACTAAGAAAATGATGGCTGGAGGAATCAGTCGGAATGAGAGATATGTGCCAAAAGTAGATAATGGACCAAATATGATGACCTCTCAGTGTCTGTGTTGCAAGCCATAGTGCTCAAAAGTAGAGTAGAGAGTAGAGAGAGAGTATGGGGAATATTGTCTGCCATGGAGGCAGGGGGAGGGTGGGAAATGGGGGGTATGCCGGGATATTGGTGGTGGGGAATGTGCACCGGTGGAGGGATGGGTGTTTGATCATTGTGTGATTGTAACCCAAACATGAAAGCTTGTAACTATCTCACAGTGAGTCAATAAAATTTTTAAATAAGTTCTCTGACAAAAGTAGAATATCCTTCCCTCCCCTTGATGTTGTGCTCCACAGTGAGACTTCCTTTGTTCCAGGTGAGGCTAGAAGACATAAGGCAAGAATGGACCAGCACGTTGGTCCAGAAAAGGGGCGGGAAATGGAAGTCTGAGTGGAATTGTTCTGGCCACAGATTGCAATACAAACCATCCTGGCTAGACCAGAAAGTTATGGATAATAAGCAAGTGTGGATGTCACTCCAGGAACGTTAAGTGTGTGATTCTGCTGGAGTGATCAAAGACGATATTTCGGAAGTAAGGATTAGTTACTGTGCACAGCCAACAATATCCATTTACATTGATGCTACATTGGGTGAAAATAGTATCAAACCAAATGAACAACACCCATGCCTACAGCATTAGGTGTCAGTTTAATTTGGAGACAAAAGTAAATAGAAAATGAATAAAAAAATGGAATGTGAAGTACCTTGAATTGCTAGTCAAAGTGAACATTTTAAATTTTTTCCCTGAAACTTGTCTCTTAATCTAATGCCTACATTGTTCTTTAGGACTCCTACTAAAATAATTTGCATTTACTTTTATGTTTCATTTTTAATTAATTTTATATGTGCTATTTTATATTTATCTTATTTATATTTAAATTTTTTGTCATATAATTCATATTATATTACTGAATATAAGTGCCTAGTAAACATGCATATTTATTCAGTTCTCACACATGGATATATGTGAGGGTGATGAGCTTTCTGAGTTCAGGCAAGAAACAAAATAATACCCACCAATAAAGGATGCTGCCCAGTATTTTCACTGCCAACAAAATACAGTACACCCTCAATTAATGCCTATAGGTCCTTGGAAACTGACTTTAAGCAAAAAGAAGCACAATGAACGCTATTTGACCCTCAGCCTATTGATCTAGCAAAGAGTTAAACTCCCATTGCATACTTTGTTCACCAAAAACAAAGAACCAAACATCAAACTTAAGGGCCTCACACTTGCACAATTCAAAAACACATTTGGATTCATTCACTCATCATTTTTCCAACCTCCTTTTCCAGTCCCGGGTTGTGGGTACCAGAGTCTCTCCCAGGATTTCTGGGAGGCTGAGGGGGGTAGAGGGAGAGGACTCTGATGTTGACCATCTCTTCCATCAGGCCTCGCACCTGCCCACACTTACTCAGAACTGAGTGATTTAGACACAGCAGTGAATGTTTGGAACCTCCCGGGTCTGAGTGTAGACGCATTTGCAGGATCCAATCAGTCGCCAGGGAAACTAGGGGAAAGCGAAGCCCGCGTGGTGAGAACTCGGGTGAGGGTGAGAACTCAGGGCAAGGACACTGAGCCCTTTAAGAATCCGTTTCTCAGGCCTGGAGTGATAGCATAGCAGGTAGTGTGTTTGCCTTGCACTCGGCCAACCTGGGTTCGATTCCCAGCATCCCATATGGTCCTCTGAGCACCGCCAGGAGTGATTCCTGAGTGCAGAGCCAGGAGTAACCCCTGTGCATTGCAGAGTGTGACCTAAAAAAAAAATCTGTTTCTCCCCACACCCTCAGCAGGCTCTGAGAAGGACTCAATGTACAAATGATGTTATTGTAGAGCCTCGTATTGTCAAATACTCCACCGTACTCCATTCTATCCCATCCCCCTGATTCTGCATGTGATCCTGGTGCCGCCTCATTTCTGCATGCCCCTGTCGCATGACTCAGAGCTGACACATGAGCGTTATGCCAACCCCTCACTTCCTTCTCTGCCATTTCTTCCCACCCCAGTTTGGGGGGCTCCTTTACTCTGATCTCAGAACGGGACTATCTGCTCTGAATTATCCCGCAGCCTGCAGAACGGGCATCTTCATGGTCCAAATAAAACGAGAGGATGGGCGAAGAAATCCAGTAGAGATTAATAGCGCTCAACTTTAAAAAATAAATTCCATCAGTTTTTCTGTCTTCTGTCCCACTCTCTGGGAGAGGGGAAGCCAGCACTTCTGTTTGTGTTTCAGTCCTTGTGACACAGACTGGATAAAACAGATTATAAACTTGTAATTGAATTTTGGCTGGCAGGAGACAATCCCATACACCTGTGATTGCCAGCGTGCAGCTGAGAGCACCCCCTCCTTTCCTTTGATGTGGTGGATTCCCAAAAGCCCCTGTGATTTGGGGGGCCTTTCCGAAGCAAACCCAGTCTTGGAATGAGAAGAAGCACCATGCATGTTTTGAGAAATCCTCTAACTCCCGAGGTTTAAGGAAAACCCAGGAACACAATGAGTCTGGGGAAGGAGGAATCAGGTAAGAATGTTCTTTACTCTGTATGGAAGCAGATGGGCAAGCACCAGTCGGGCAAATGATGGGGAGCAGATAATTCCGAGAAGCCTGCCTCCAGACAAGAGGCACATTTAGCAGCAAGTGCAGAGCTGTTAAAAGTCCATGCACCCATGACTTAATCTGCACAGATACCTATCCCTTTAAGGGGATTTGCTTCTGTTATTTTTTTTTACTGGGTGTGTGTGTGTGTAAAGCATGGTGGGGGGGAAGGGGCCACCACCACCAACAGTGGTTCTTTGGGTTGTTGGTTTTTTTTTTTGAAATAATTAAAGGGAAAGGAAGTCTAAAGAGAGACTGAGTGACATGCAATATTCCCTAATACCCTCTTGTTGCTTTAAGTTATTGGTATGCTTAATTAAGGAGAGGCCTGGGTCTCTCATCGGCCAGGGCCTGACCTGAGGGTGGGAAGGACTGGGCTGTAACCTGACCCAGACCAGGTGTGTGCCTGCAGGTCACTGGCTGGAAAACATGTGGCTGCAGCTAGCCCTGTCCAAGTCTGGCCCTGCCTTTAACTGTTTCAAGTCCCTCTCCCTGCCACTTTTCTCAACCTAACCTGCATTCACCACAGAAGGGACAGTCGGTGCCCAGGTTAAGGGGCTGAAAGTGTGGGAGGCTGAAAGTGTAGGTAGCCAAGAATGGGATTCATCTCTTCCAGCTTCAACACTGCTTTGTAAACCAAGTCTGGTGCTTTTTATCATGGACTAATTTCCAAGTAATGGGGGCTTAGGCTCAGTGTTGCTTTATTATTTTTTCCCTATCCTGCTTTTCCTTTCTTCGTTCCTCCATCCTTCCCTTCCTACTTCTCTTCCTTCCTTCCTTCCTTCCTTCCTTCCTTCCTTCCTTCC
The DNA here is from genome assembly GCF_027595985.1 of Sorex araneus. Lineage (NCBI taxonomy): Eukaryota > Metazoa > Chordata > Mammalia > Eulipotyphla > Soricidae > Sorex > Sorex araneus. Next base: position 50,254,302 of record NC_073307.1, on the reverse strand, counting down.
TTCCTTCCTTCCTTCCTTCCTTCCTTCCTTCCTTCCTTCCTTCCTTCCTTCCTTCCTTCCTTCCTTCCTCCTTTCTTGTCCTTATTCCCACATCTAAGGCCCCACTATGAAACATGTGTCCCCCTGAGCACTGCAGGTAGCAACCCCCTGCACTCTCGGGCATAAAACAAAGCAACCAATCACTCCCTGTCTTCCCAGCTATGGGCCAAGCAGGGCCTTTGCTGATGTAATTCTCCCTATGTAATTAGATGCCCAGGAAAGAGTGTATGAGCAGAGAGCTGTTCCTGGGCAGTAGGAACCTGCAGAGACTCTGCTCCAGTCCCCAGGCTAGTGATGGATACCTCGCAGATGCCCTTCCTGACTTGGCCCTGATGGGTGTTTCTAGAATCCAGCTATAGAATCCTTTGGGTTTTCTTCCCCAATGCTTTAGTCCTGGCATCTCGAATAAATCATGAGGCATCAACCCATCAGATCAAGAGCCCCTTCCCAGTTGCATTCCCACCTCAGTACCCCCCTTCAGACAACCTGGACAGCATTGCCAGGACATCTAACACCAAGTCTCACAAAGACTCCAGAGCCTGATACTTTCCGGCCACTTCTTCCCATGTCTCTGAGGATATCTATGAGAGATTGTCAACTCAGTTCCCTGCACCCAGCTCCCCCTTGGGGCCCATTATTCATCCTGTTTCTTCCCCTTGTCCTGTTCTCATGTTGGGAGGAATTCAGACCAGGTTTAATAGGTTGTTGTTCTTCAGAAAGAGCGTCTCAGGAGAAAGGAAACAATTCTTTGGAAACCATGATGAAAAATAGAAAACTACTCTTCAAAGCAAGGCCGATTTCAAGGTGAGAGTTTGTTTAGCATGCGTGTCCTTTCTATAGGAGAGGTGGCCATTGGTCCGAAGGCCAGAGAAACAATCCAACTCCATCCTTTCAGGTATAGGACAAGCCTGGAGATAAAGAAAATGTAACTGTCCACCCCTTCCTTCACAGACAGGGGGTAACTCATGAGTCACAATGTGATCCAAGGTCTGCTCAAAAGCCAGCGATGAGGCAAAGTTAACTTGGAACTCTGATTTGGAGGAGAATGAGATTTGAGACCTCTTAGAATATTTCAAAATTATTTCCTCTCCTCCACAAAGTAAAATAGGCTTGGAGAGAAGACAGCGCTGGGCTCTGGGTGCCGCTTTCCACCCCTGGTCATCATTACTCTTCCTGCTTAAAGTCTTGGGGCCCAGAGATTCACATTTTATATTTCCATATGCTTGAGCATTTTTTGAGAACTATTAAGGATGCCCTCAAAAAATGTGGGTCGCGTGTGCTATTTCGACCACACTTGCCAGGTATATTTTTGAAACCCCCCTTCAATTTTTTTGCCAGTTAAAATTTTGCAGGTGGTAAGGTGGTAGAGGCAAGCCTCGCAATGTGAGCTTGAGCCAATTAACCGACAACCACCTTTTATGAGGTTGCAACCACCTAATTGTTTTTGTGTCTGCAGCTAATTATTTCTGGGAGATATTTCTGCATATAGAAAAGGAGTCTGTTATTATAATTGAGTGCACAGCACAACAAAAGTTCTGCTGTAAGTACATCGAGGATAGGGATCACATCTTCTCTCTCCATTTCATAAACCCCCCATAAATCACTTTGGGCCCATGGACTCTAAATGAGTATGAACTGCTAATGGGGACATGATTCGAAGGGGTAGAAAAACAACACAAATAGACCGGCAGCAGTGAGAGATCTCTAAAAACACCAGCAGAATTCTCTGTGGTCGGGATGCAGTTCACTCACTGATTTCTCTTCTCATGAGCTCAAAGAATGTTTGAACTGTAAAGAAATGTGCAGGTCATCCATTCTGAATAACTTTCATCTGGAAATTTGGAAATGGTGGTCCAGATCAATTTTGAAGCCTGCCCAAAGATTCATAATGCTGCCAAACTTAGATCTGAAAACACCAGACTCCCAAATCAGTGCCCACCCTAACAAACTGACAAACTCCCAACTCCTTCCTTCAGGCACCAGGCACAGTCCATGTCAATGGGAAATATGTCTATTAATCCCTCTGTGTTGCTGTGTTGGGCCAAAGGGAGCACTGACAAATTAATTTTTGTGACAGGAGCCTCAACTTGCCTATATAAATTGGTCCATCTGGATGCAGTCCTGGGCACAGTTCACCGTTTTTATGCAGTTAGATTTTTATTTTTTGTTATGATTGCAGCTGCTCATTGATATTTTCATGCAAGTTTTTATTGAGTTATGCCCTGTGGCTTTTTTAATTGAAAGTTCAATTATTCCTAAAATCTAATAATTAAGTAAATTAATGAGCCTCGTCAAAAATCTGGCGACCTGACTATAAGGATTAGAGAGAAGAAAAGTAACGAAGGGAGAGTAATCCCCCCCTCCACCCTTCTTACAGGAAGAGCATCTGGGTAGCTCCTTTTACAGTAGTAGATGAAGTTAGATGCTGAGATCAACTCACCATCTAGCACCCAGGTTTGAGTAGCATCAGGGACCAATATGAAAACGAGGCTGGCATTTGCTCCCCATTTTCCTCACGCAATTTTGATGCCAATAAGTAGGGTGGGAGGCAACAGATCCCCCTCGTGAGCACTAAGGATTGACACTGAGTTTGGCCTCCAGAAAAAGAGACAGAAATAGGACAGCACTGAGAAGCCACAGCACGTCCAAGAGCATGGTCCGAGTGACCACTCAAAGGCCACCCAGAATCAATTCAGTGTGTCTTTGCCTGTTGACTTGGAGGTGCTAGGCTCCATGGGGGATGCCAGAGCTCTGAAGAGAGAGACACATTTGGATTTGGAATGGATGACGTCTGGTGCGTGCGCTCACCTGCTAGATTCCAGCCTATTTATTGGGTTGCTTTGCTGAGAGGGAGGGAGGTGGCTTAACTCTTATCCTTCACCTGTGGCTTGGTCTTCTCAGGTGGATTCAAGAGAGGAAGCTATTGGTTCCCAAGCACTCAAAGCTTCCCTTGAAGTGCTTTCAGAAGCCGGACGTGGTGCTTTGTTCCCAAAGACGTTTGTGCATTTGGAGTGTGGTACCGTGCCCCCTTCAACCCTCTCCCAGGACTTCCTAAAGTTAGCCTTCCTGCCTGGTGTCCTTTTTCATGCTCTGAGGTTGCCCTGAGCTCTTTCTCCCCTGGCTGCCCCAACTCTCTATGCTCCCAGGTTGCCTGATTTGGTGGCCACCCCTGCAGGATGTGCTTATGGCCCACCCTCTCTCTGGCTCATCACAGGTGCCTCTTGTAGCCGATGCCCCCATGCGTATGGGCAGAAACAGATTGCAACTGGCTGCCAATTCCACTGCCATCCACAGCATAGAAGCAGTTTCAGTGACGGATGGCACCTTGAGATCAAAGCCTATGCTGTGATCCCTGCAAACCCCACCCCTCCCTCTTTTGGACTCTAGATATATACATATATATCTATATATCTATATATGTATTTATATATGTATATATAGATATATATAGATATAGATACATATAGATAGATCATATATATCTATATATACATATATAGATATGTATATATACATATATAGATACATATATGTATATATGTATATATACATCTGTATATCTATACATATATAGATATATGTATATATAGATATATGTATCTATCTATATATTTATATGTATATATATATATCTATATAAACATATATCTAGTGTATATACATATACATATATATGTGTATATATATATATATATATCAGCAGAGCCTGGCAAGCTATCCATGGCGTATTCAATATGCCAAAAACAGTAACAGGAATGGGCTTCATTCCCCTGACCCTGAACACAACAGGGATGAATGGAGACATTACTGGAGCCTGCTCGAGCGAATTGATGAGCAACAGGACAACAGTAATACAGTGACACACATACATATCACTGTATCTATCTATCTATCTATCTATCTATCTATCTATCTATCTATCTATCTATCTATCTAAGTACACAAGGATCAACCTTTAACATGTTAGTGATCTCATAGAAGGGCTTAATGGCCCCTGTGAAAATACAACAATCTTCACACTCTTTCCTCTAAGGAAACTTTTTTGTAACATTTTCAGCAGTTTTTCATAACAAGCAATGCAAAATAAATTATTTTGGTTCTATTTTGGGTCAGGGTTTGGGGTTCAGGATGGAAGCATCCAAAATGTGGTGGTGGGAAGGTGTAATGGTGGTGGGATTGGTGTTAGAATATTAAATGTAATCAAATATGGTGAACTACTTTATAAAATAAAACTTAAAAATTTTAACAAAAACAGTGTTCCAGGATCATGTTTCAAAGCTCTCACAACTCGACCTCTTTCCTCAGGGAAGAAAGGGTATTTTTGTCTTTTTAAAAAAAATTTAAATTTTTGTTTTTATTTTATTCTATTAGTGAATCACCATGAGACAAAGTTACAGACTTACACGTTTTCATGCATACGTTTCGGTCATACAATGATCGAGTACCCATCCCTCCACCAGTGCCCATTTTCCACCACCAATGGTCTCAGCATCCCTCCCACTACCTCCACTGTCCCCTTCACCCCACCCTGCCTCTGTGGCAGGGCATTCCCATTTGCTCACTCTCTCTTTTTGGGTGTTGTGGTTTGCTACAGAGGTATTAAGTAGGTATCATGTTCGAGTCTATAGTCTATTTTCAGCCCGTATCTCCCATCCTTAGTGGGCCCGCCTAGCACCCTTTACTTGGTGATCCCTTCTCTATCAGAGCTGCTTCTTCACCTAGCATGTGAGGTCAGCTTCCAAGCTTTGAAGTACTCCTCTTGATACTTATCTCTACTATTCTTGGGTGTTAGTCTCCCATTCTGTTACTTTATATTCCAGAAATGAGTGCAATCTTTCTGTCTGTCCCTCTCTTTCTGACTCATTTCACTTAACATACTTTCCATGTTGATCCACCAATATGCAAATTTCATGACTTCATCTTCTCTAACAGCTGCATAGTATTCCATTGTGTAGATGTACCAAAGTTTCTTTAACCAGTCATCTGTTCTTGGGCACTTGGTTTTTTTCCAGATTCTGGCTATTGTGAACAGTGTTGCAATGAACATACGGGTGCAGATGTCACTTTTACTATACTTTTTTTGAATCTCCAGGATATATTCCCAATAATGGTATTGCTGGGTCAAATGGGAGCTCAGTTTCTAATTTTTTGAGAAGCATCCATACTGTTTTCCAGAAGGGCTGAACCAGTCGGCATTACCGCCAGCAGTTGAAGGAGAGTCCCTTTCTCCCCACATCCGCACCAACACCAATCACTCTTGTTCTTTTGGATGTGGGCCAGTCTCTGTGGTGTGAGATGGTATCTAAGAATCAACTAAGGAGGTGAAGGACCTGTACAGAGAAAATTACAAATCACTACTTCACAAAGTATTTTTGTCTTTAAGGTTCCAGTGGCATTAAGCTCTTGCAAGGAAAAAGGGTCCCAAAGCAACTCCAAGGATGAAATCAGGAATTTTTGAAAGTTAAGTCCTTGAAAGTCAGTCCAGTGTGTGGTTGGGGAGGGGGTGTTGGGGGAAGAATCAGATTAGGGACAAGCCTACATACAGGCAGTCAGCCTGGTGTATCAAGATTTGCTCTGTCTCCGTAGACTGTTCTGATTTCTGAACTCACCTTGGAAACACTGGTCCAAGAGTTAGCTGATTAGGGGGATGCAGATGAGAATATTCTCTGTGTGTGTAATGGGAGGCATGGGGAGGAGCTGCAGGTTACAAGATAGTTGGTTTCCTGGGCCTTGACCTTGGGTCTCAAACTAATCTGGCATTAAAAATCCAACTGGAGGGGCTGGAGAAACAGCACAGCATGTAGGGCATTTGCCTTGCACGCGGCCGACCCGGGTTTGATTCCTAGCATCCCATATGGTCCTCTGAGCACCACTAGGGGGTAATTCCTGAGCACAGAGCCAGGAGTAACCCCTGTGCATCGCCAGGTGTGACCCAAAAAGAAAAAACAATCCAACTAGAGGAGGAAGCATGGAAAGCCATAAAGGGCATGCTCTTGAGTCAGTATGTTCATATGTCCAACATTCTCTGGGCCTCATACTTGAGCCAGCAAGAGGCAATTAACACTATGCACCTATCACTTTTGATGCAGGTCCTGTGGTTCAAGTTCAATAAAATAGAATTTTACTATTTTACAAATGCATCAAGCAGTTTTGAATAAGCAAGTCTCTTTTCTATATGGCGGGCCAAGTACTACATATGTATATTTATGCTAACAGATATAGTGTATTAAATAATATATGTACATATATTGCACAGGCTAGCTGGCTCTATCTCTATTGTAATATATATGTATATATATTATATATGTGTATATATATGTATATATATATTCCAAATCAACATGCATTAGAGCAAAGAAATCAGGTTAACTCAATGTCTTTCTGCTGGATTTCATGATGACCTGGCTTCATTTTCAGTTTGTCAATATCACAAATGGCTCTTAGTGGAAGACCTGAGGTCCCTCACTTGCTTCTGCTTCTGTGAGGCCCTTCCCTACTGTGATACTGTCTATAGGGAAGACAATACCCTCAGAGGCTTCTTTTTATAGTTCCTTCATTGTAGCAGCAGGATGAATATCAATCAAAAGGATTTGTTAGCCAAGACACCAAACAGAAGGAAATGTTTGAAGAGCTTCACTCAACAACTGGACCAGTGTATACTTGGACAGGTAAAACCAGTCATTCATTGGCTATTTCCTACCAGTACCCAACTTTATTGTCAAAGTATGTGGGTAGGATCAGAGCAATAGTATGGTAGGTAGAGCATTTACATTGCATGCAGCCAACTTAAATTGGCATACCCAGTATGTCACAGTATCCCCTGTGTGTCTCCAGGAGTAATTCCTGAGTGGGATGCCAGTAGTAATGCCCCCACACAAAACAAACAAACAAAAACCCAATTTCGATAGAGGAAAATACTTGGGAAAAAGAACTTAATCAAGATCATTAATTGCTGTCTCTACTATCCAAAGTTGCTCTGAGCTCATACCACTGTGGTTTGGTATATAATTTATAATGCAAACAGCAGTTTTGACTTATAGTTCCACTACTTAGGCAGGGTGACTCTATACTGATTTTATACCAAAGGTGTCTGGGTAAAAGAATACCCCAATTGTCTTCAGAGATTACCAAGGTAATCTCTGATAATAAAAACAAAGGTAACTTATTCTTTCCACAAATAATATCAATGTAAGCAAAAGCCAAATTTTTCAGTTCAATGTGTCATCTACCAAGCTGCAGGGATTATTACCTTATGGAACTGATTGATTTTGCTATTTTTGAATCTTCCAACTATAGAAATGAAAAAAATGTCAAGAGTTGCACTGTTAAATGTTAAATAAAATGCAGAAAGCATTTGGCATGCAAAGAAACTTTGACAAAGAGAATCCATTAAAACTCAAAAGTCTACCTATCCAACCAACCCACAGAGTAAGAAGAGATAGAGAAGAACTCATTTGATAAAACTTACTTCTAGTCTACATAAAGCAGCTATGCAAATAAAACACAAAAGTTGGTATGACCTCTTTTACTAGTTAGACAAAGTCTTAAACAGTCATTTCACAAAAGTTCTCCCAGTGGATAGCCCCAACCCCATCCCACCACCACCACCAAATGTATTAAATAGCTCCAATCAGCAACTGACAGACCAGTGGAGAGGACAGAGGTGTTTGCCTTGCACAAAGCCAATCCAGTTTCCACCCCTCACACCACATATGGTCCCTCAAACCCCATCAGCAGTGATGCTGGAAAACAGAGCCAGGAGTAAGTGTTGATAACTGCTGGGTTTGGACCCCAAACAAACACCCAACAAAAATGTGTGAGAAAAAAAGATACAACCACCGCAATGGCTCAACCAGGCATCCATATCCCTCAGTCAAGCAAAAGTCATCTGAAAACATCAATGGATTCGAGGATAGTTACTGAGGGGCAGCGTGATTCTTGTACTCTGGCAGTGGTTGTGCAAATTGGTAGATTCACGTCAGTAAGTTTTTTGGTCAATATCTGCTAGGACTGAACCTACACCTTGCAATTGCAATCTTAAAAGATCATGCAAAACAAAGACATCATTAGGTAAAGGTCATTTTCTGTATATATGCTATACAGCAGTGAAAAGGTCCACTTAAACTAATGGACTGGATATCAAAGCCCAAAAGGAAATTTTAGCAGTATTTGATAAGGAAGGAAGATAAAAGCTGGATGCTAGAGATTTTGGTGGGAAGCATCTAACTTTGACAAGAACTGAAATCAACAATATTGTGCCTTATAACTATATAATTTTGTTTCTCTAGAACAGCAAGAAAAGAAACCTAAGAATTAGGCTTGAAAAAGAGAATTAAACAGTGCCAGAGATTCTGAGCATGAGAACATTCATGGTCTTGTCCAGAGACCACTACTGGGATGAATCCCTAAATTCCTTTGTCTATTTGACTTTATGATTCGAATTCTAAGGGGGAGCTGTGTGGCTGACAGACAGAACAGAAGGTACCTGGCCTTGTGTGGCAAGTCAGCTCTTCTTTCGCTCCCTGCACTATTCCTGATCTGAGCCCAATCAGAAGTGATTGCTGAACTCAGAGGAAGGAGTAAGCCCTAAGCACCACCAGGGGTGGCCTCCCAAACAAACAAAAAGCATTCTAAATGGGAAGAGGTCAAGTAGCCTGACTGGGAGTACCTGCTGGATTGATAGGTAGGCCAGTGTGTCTGCCTGGCATGCCCTCATTGGATTCCATCTCAAGAGGGAGAACTATTTTTTCCAGAAGGTAGCTGATACATGTTTCAAAAGATGGATGGACAGATGCAAAGTAGGCCAAGACCATGGTGTGCCCATCAATCAAAAGAAAGATTCCCTGAGCTTGTCATAAAGCTCTGAATTCTGTGTGAAGCACACCCCTACCCCTCTTAACCCCTCTTGCCCCCCCATCCCCAGCTTTCTTCTAATGTCATAGTCAGTCCCTGCAATCCCTCTTGTTGCAACAACTGGTAGTTGAAGACATGAAGAGTTTGTTCGATTCTAGAAAGATGCAAAGGAGACAAGAATGACAACCAGTAAAAATGATATATATTAGGGATTGGAGCAATAATACAGTGGGTAGGATGTTTGCACAGGGTTTAACTGGGTTTGATGCCTGGAATTATATATGGCTTCTAAACACTCCCAGGAGCACAGATACAGGAGTGAGCCCTGAGCAACACCCGGTGTTGCCCCAAAACAACCAAACAAACACAAAATGACCCATACTATAAATAAGAGGACATCACAATATTTCTCTGGTGCTGGAAGTCCTGCTGAGAAAGCATTTCTTTATCCAGTTCTGCCAGTTCAAGTGGGCTACAGTAATGTTCTTTTTTTTTTCACTTTACATTTCTATTTTATTTTTTTAAATGTATTCATTTTTAATTAGAGAATCACCATGAGGGTACAGTTACAGATTTATACACTTTTGTGCTTATACTTCCCTCATACAAAGTTCGGGAACCCATCCCTTCACCAGTGCCCATTCTCCACCACCAGTAAACCCAGCGTCCCTCCCACCCTCCCCAATCCCATCTCCCCCCCACCCCACCCTGCCACTGTGGCAGGGCATTACCTTCTGAATTCCCTAGAATTCTTAGGTCATGATGGGATCTGGTTGTTAGCTGACACTGTCTCTTTTCCCAAAGGTTACTAATAGGTAGCAATGGTCAATTGCCTAGTGCCCATACCTTGGAAACTGAGAGAAGTGTTTTAGATCCATTGGGGAAGAAGATCTACAGGCCTAAGATCATTATCATCTGTAACACTTTCAGGTCACACCTTCAGGTGCCTTTCACATTGTGTTGGTCACAGTGAACCAAGTACTGCTAATGAATGATTTCCAATGGATAATTCTGTTTGTTCTGTTCTGAGTTTCAAGTTGCTTGTTTGGGTTTCATTAGGATGACAAAGGTTTGCCTGAGAGGACTTTGTCTCTTAAGCTGAGTTGGGTTGGGACAGACCCAGTGGGACAGGAGCTTTGGTTTTTAACCCAGTCTCTGTGTGTGGATGAGGTGGAATGAGGACAATTTTTACTTGCAACTGACTATTTTATCTTCCTCAAACTATGCTCTCTGTAAATGGCTGCAAACACATTTTCCAGTTGGCGGCTAAAGTCAGCAACATTTGAATACTCAGGGACAATCAATGCCACAGATACAAACAGCTTATTTAAGTACAGTGTATTGAAAAAGTCTCTAGTCCCAAAGGAAGAGAGGAAAAGCAAATCTCCAAAACTCATTTTTATTGATCCTATTATTTGTTATTAAGTTCTTGTTGACTTTGGTCCATCAGAGCCCTATGAACTGGCTCATTTTGTCACCTGCATTTTCTTCTTCACTTTTTAGAGATAATTTCATGGATGCAACTAGCTCAAGACAGAGCTTAGTTAATGTATCAAGCTCAAGGGAATTGAAACTTATAGCACATCGTCACTGCTTCTCCTCTCCATTTCCCTGTACTTTTTGCTAACCAATACTTAAAACTTATACTTTAGAGAACTAGAGAACTCCATCCACCTCAAAGAGATCAACCTGAGGCCACAGATGTCCCAGGTGCTGCCCAGAGACGCAGGTAGGTGCGTGTTTGTCAGTGTGCAGATCGTTACAACATGCCAGTTGACCAAAAGCTTACATTCGGTAGACAGGGAACACCTGTAAGGGCAATTAGATGCTGCCCCAAAAGCCTCTGTCCCTCTCAGAGAGCCTGGCCAAGCCACCAAGTGTATCCCACCCACATGGCATAGCCTAGCAAGCTACCAGTGGTGTACTCAATATGCCAAAAACAGGTCAGTCCTTATTCCCCTGACCCTGAAAGAGCCCCCAATACACCACTGGGCTACACTAGCATGTGACAGGGATGAATGGAGACGTTTCTGGCACCCACTCGAGCAACTCAATGAACAAAGGGATGACGGCGATGACAGTGACAGTGACAGAGAACTGGTGGCTGGAATGAAGGGCAGCTTTAGTGGAGCTAATAGCTCTATGAACTCACCTGCTTCTTATAGGAAGAGACTCACTGATGACTCTGGAAACTACAGACTTTCTCGGTGGTGCCACTCTCTGGCCATTCTGAAGAAATCAAAGTTAGTGGAATTTGACATGGTTAGTTTTCGTAGGTGTCCTATAGAGATGGCCAAGTTAGAGATCATAACTTGTGCCACCTGAGTGCTCCAATCTTTTGTCCATTTATTGAATGAGGTGAGTCTGTGTGTTTTGGATTGGAAGGATATACCAATGGCAAATGGCACCAGAAAATCTGCTCAGTGACCTCAGAGAATTTGCCCCTGAGGAGAGAGCAGCTTCTCAGTAATACAATGATCAGTTTAATCTATCCAATTGGCTGGGTGAAGAGCTAAAGAACCAGTTCAGGGTGAAGGTTTGGAAAAAGCAGTCAGAACGCATCAGGACAGTTGAAACTCACGGAAGACAGTCTCTCAAAATGAATGTTAAATCAAGAAGGTGTAAAAAATAATAATAATAAAATAATCTTTTGTGTAGACCTTGAAAGAGACATTTCTTCAAACTGAGCATATCTATAAAGTAGAAATAAAACAAAATAAGAATAATAAGAAAGCTATAAATTCTTTTCTTTACCACTATATTATAGTTTGGACAATCCCCAGCATCTATAGATATTCTACAACTATCTGTGAAGTGAAGGAGAAATTAATTCAAAGCTGCATATTTAACTTGATTATTTAAAAAATTTAATGGCATCCAATGAAATATTTTTCCAAACTAATTTTAAACTGTTTACAATTTTGCCAGATAACGTCTGCTTGGTTATCATTGTAGGGAAATGTGGTAAAATTTTTCCCAAGTCTTAGTCTCCAAGACTCTCCCCTGAACCTCCAGGCTTCCACACCCTGCATAATGGCTTTCAGCTCCGAGCTTATGTTTTGTCATCTCATTGCTTGGTTTTATTATCTTACAAAGCACAAGTTCTGCAGATATAATTAAGGTCCTGTCATCCATTAAAGGGTGACTGTACCATGTGCGGCTGTAGGGAATCAAGAAACAGCAACAGATGCTCTTCAAGAAATAAGTCAACCCCAGGGGCCAGAGTGGGGAGGAAGCTTACTTTGTACACAGTGAACCCAGGTTCAATACCCAGCATCATGAAGAGTCCCCCGAATCCACCAGGAGTAAGTGATCCTTGAGCACTGAGCCTGAGTACCATCAAGTGTGGCCCCCCAGATTCCCTCAAACAGAAGTCACCAAGTTATCAACAATCCTACAGTCCAAATTAATTCATTGTTGCCAACCATCCAGATAAATTTGGATTCTTGATTGAAAGAATACCCAATATGAAAACAAACATCACACAGTTTCCTCTGGATTTCTCTTTTGCAGGAAATACTGGTTTCTGAAAATGCTGTTTCTTCACAACTGGGTTAAACTGAGGTGGGGTCTACAGTATGCTTTGGCATGAGTGTTTATGCTTAGTAAGCAGTTGAAGACATCCCCGCTCCAGGGATGAAAGGAAGAAAACTTTGGATTTCTCCAAATTGTCTTCGAATTTCTTATCGCATATAGCCCAGTTATTAGAGATGACGGCTGAGGTACATTTTTCCTCTTCTCTGAATTAACAGTCATTGGGAGAAGACACAGGGCCCAGATGCAAACCAAGCCCTACCACAGCACCTTGGTTTCCCTCTTGTGACTCTGTTTATAGAACCCAGCTGCACTCTGCCCAGAATTCAAGCTTTCTGAACCCAGGTCATCAGCGAAGATTCCTTTAAGCCTAAATGAACCTTGTTGGGGTCTGTTGCAGCAGCAAATGAAAACTCATATGCTTTTGAAGCATCTCAGGTCAGACTAGAAGTGCATCTCCACGTAAATTATATCTGTGTCATCATCCTTTCAACCACGGGCTGCCTGGAGTGGTCATCTACCTGGGCTGCCACCTCCTTACCCTCAAGAGCAATTCTCTTCTCTAACTTTTCAATGTGGAACACCCTACTCGTCATGTTGCTGGGAAAAATTATAAGGAAAAAAAAGAAAAGGTGAAATATGAGTCCAATGCCCGACACAGAAGAGACCGACGATAAACGGTGGTTCTTATTACTCAGCCTAGACCTTGTGAGTGGCCACAGGCAAAGTACTTGGAACTTTTATACACCACGGAGATCTGTTATCTCTCTCTGAGTCTGAAGCGCCTGCAGTCAGCCTGGGCAAAGCTCGTACATCATAACCCTGCACATCTCCTCACTGAGACAGTGGTGGGACAAAAAGGACAGTGGGATTCCATTATCATGCTTCCAAATGCCCCTGCTTGGCTGTTCTCACATGACCTCAGGGCGAGAAGGAAGTTCAAGAAGGCTGTAAGTATAATAATATCTCGCTGTCCTATATAAACTTCATGTAATCATTTGCAATGTCCCCTGGCTCAGTGGGGGTGAGGGGCAGGCCAACACTCATTGTGGGGGTGGGTAGAGGACATTCCTGGAAATGTCCAAGCTTTAAGCTTTTTGTGTGAGATGTGAGAGAAAACTGCTGGGACAAACGACAAAACAGAACAACAACCAATCATGTGTTTATCACACTGGACAAGGGTTTAGGCATTTACCGGGGTGGGGTTGGGGGAGGGTATTCTAACCTGAGATAATTCAAAACAATAGGATTGCACTGTATTTGTAATTTTTTTTTTTTTTGCTTTTTGGGTCACACCCAGCGATGCTCAGGGGTTACTCCTGGCTTTGTACTCAGGAATTACTCCTGGTGGTGCTTGGGGGACCATATGGGATGCCGGGGATTGAACCCGGGTCGGCTACATGCAAGGCAAATGCCCTACCCGCTGTGCTATCACTCCGGCCCCTGTATTTGTAAATTTTTTAAAAGAAATTGTTACTATTGTTGTTTTAGGGCCACACCTGTTAGTGTTCAGGCCTTGTGCTCAGAGATCTCTCTGGGCTGGCTTGAAGGATCATATGGGGTACCAGGGATGGAACCCAGATTGGCTGCATGCAAGGCAAGAGCTCTACCTAAATGAACTATTACTGTGGTCCAATAATGAAAAGATATTTTTGTTCAGAGGTATGAAAACAAACATCACACCTTCCTCTGGCTTGTTCTTTCTCAGAAAGTATTGAAAATGCTCTTCCTCCACAAAAAAGACTGAAGTAGGGTCTGCAGTATGCTTTGGCATGATTGTATCTTTTCAGGAAAACAGTTGAAGACACCCCCACTCCAGGGATAAAAGGAAGAATACTCTGGATTTTTCTGAATTGTCTTCAAATTTTTTATTGTGCATAGTCCAGCCATTAAAGATGACCTCTGAGGAATACTTTTTTCTTTATTTGAGATTGGGTGTGAGTGTGGGTGAAAGGTTCCCATTCTAATTCAGTATAATTTGTTTCCTTAACCTATGTTTGCACTGTAACTTTTAATATCAAACACTTAAATTCATTTAGAAATATTTTGAGATGCATCATCTTCTCCAGATTTTCCCCACTCCTGGAATTTCTGTTGATTATATTAAGAAACAGGCACTTGTGTCACCCAGACATGCATAGCTGGGATGGAGAGAAATTAGTTGCCATGGGGTCTGATAGACATGATGCTTTTTATTCCCCACCTGGATCCTGTTACCTTGATTGAGGCAGAAAGAAAGCATTGCTTAGCTGCCAATCCGTACACGTGGCCACTTGGAACTACTGCAAAGCCTTGCCTCCTGATAGGGTCCCTAGGCCCCCTGCCCCCAACGAGCATGCATCCTATGTGTTTTCCATTTCCTAGGAGTGTGTATGTACACAGAAGAAGCCTGGCTTGACCTCTCTCGATGACTGGGAGAGGGACTAATGGCCCTTCTTTTTAGTCTTGTTCTGCAACTGAAGCTTTGAGGCAAATCACTCTTTGAATCTCTTCTCTAATATCCAATGCCCAGCTCACCAGGGAAGAAAGACAAGCACGCCACAAAACGGACTTTGTTTCAGAGGGAGCAGTAACACAAACAATACATCCCCTCTACTTTCTCATGCTCCCAATTTCCCCTTCAGAACTCAGAAGACACTGGCCGGGGAATGCATGGCCAACGGGCTGCATAGTTCAAAACAAGTAGCCAAGTAGCCCCCATGTGATGTCTAGTTGTAAATAGGGGCATGGTGGGGTGGTGGGCAAGAATAGTTCACTTGCCTTAGTCTGCTTACCACATGGGAATTAAAAAACCTCCCTCCTCTCACCCCCAGGATCCTGCCTTTTCACTAGGGCCTTTTTTTTTTTTTTTTTTTGCTTTTTGGGTCACACCTGGCGATGCACAGGGGTTACTCCTGGCTCTGCACTCAGGAATCACTCCTGGCGGTACTCAGGGGACCATATGGGGTGCTGGGAATTGAACCCGGGTCGGCCGCGTGCAAGGCAAACGCCCTACCCGCTGTGCTATTGCTCCAGCCCCTCACTAGGGCCTTTTAAGAGGGAAGGAAGGGCTGACCTTTGGGGCTTAGACAATTCTCCATTCAGGTGGATTCTTGATAACCAGCTCTGTTCCCCTTATGTCTTGCAAACCTGCTACCTAAAAGGACTCTGATGTTGAGGATTAAGGGAGAAAGAATTCTGAACTTGGAGTAGCCACTTTCCTAACTTCCAGTTCCTTCCTGAAGCCATGGCCCACTCTCCTTCCAGTCCGTACAAGTGACTTGGTATTATCTCTTGTGTCTTCATGCTATTTTTAAGAAAAAAACAGTTACTCTCATTTTCTGAGTAAACTTTCCATCCTGGGAGAGCTGGGGTGGGGAAATTATGTTTTTAAAATATTTTCTCTATACAAATAAATTTGAGACTACGAAAGAAATGGGAAGCTTTCCATCAAAACTTAAGGGACTAAATGTCTCCCTGCAAAGGCTGAACATTTTGTCCATTACAGTGAAAAAAAACTGACTCATTGTACTATGGGAAAGCCCAACTGGAGGAAGCACCAGGTCATTCATTTAACCATTCAGAGAAAGGACAATTCTGAGACACTCACAAATCCAGCGCATAGGACAAAGGGGGAAACTTCCAAAGCATTTGTGTAGTCACAAATATCAGCTTAAACACCCCAAACTAGAAAGATATAGAAGTCTATTGAAATTCTGACTTTTGATGCAAAATCTTAATAGATTACTGGCAAATAAAATACAGAGAAGCATAAAAAATAAGAGATTCTAACCAAGTGGAGTTGATTCCCAATGAACTCAAAATTTAAATTCTGTCTGTAAAATGTACCTTAGTCAATGGCCAAGGAGAACATTGCATATAAATATCTCAGTGAGTGTAGGGAAAACATTTGACCACATTCAACATCCTTTTGGGGAGATGAATTTAATTTTATATAAATAGTAAGAAATCATATCATAGAGATAATGAAATATATAACCTTATTTATGAGATTTTTTGTATTAAAGGAAACAATATTTTATGATTCAGCAGTAAAACTAAATACCATGACAGCAGACAAATGCAACAGAAAGGAGAAAGTAAAATTATGCATTTTTTTCATATTATATCATACATACTAAGAAGTCTCAGGGCAATCACCAAAAATCATTACAACTAAGAATACAGGTATAAAACCAGTTACAAAATACCAGAAAAAATGATTATTTTCCTTTGTACAAGTAAAGAGTGAACATGCAATGGAAGAAAAAAATTATTAAGCAGAAATCAGCAAGCTTTATCATAAGAAACCAGAGGGAAACGAGTTTAAGCTTTGTAGGTCACCTGATCTCTGGTGAGCCACTCAATTTCTAAACAGCCAGATAAGTCTTATAAATGTATGTCAGTACATGGGCAATGATGAATTCCAGTAAACTTCACTCAGAAAAGTAAGCATAGCTGTGTTACAGTAAACTTCACTTAGACAAAAAGGACAAACCAAAATCTAAAGCAGCAAGGCAATGCGTAAGATGCCCAAGAAACAAGAAACACTGGTGACCCACTAAAAGAAAATGAGAACTCTAAGGGAAAAAATAGTATATGGGCTATTTTAAGTAAATACTTCTAGAATTTAAGATTTGCTAATTGAATGACTTTACAACTAAAATTCATCAATCAATATGAGGTGATATCACTGTCTGAAAAGGAGAACCCCAATTTTATATGGAGAACAGGAGAAAAATGAGAAATGATGATATGCAAGGACAAATTGACAAAAAGAGAGGCACACATATCTACATGTGTGTAGGTTGTAGATTGACATGTCTGTCAATCAGATATGTAAACCTCTGTGGAACTGTGAATTAGGGGTTTGAAATACCTGCAAAGTCGTAAAATTATAAACCTTCAGATGCAGTGACTCTGCTAACAGGCATTCACCTGTTGGTGTGTGTTTGTGTGTGTGTGTGTGTGTATACATATGGGCACACACAAATGTTCACCGTGGTATTATGATGCTTCCAACCACATTTACTGTTCCTGCAAGCAGGGTCATCTTCATGATAAGATCTACTTATTTTTGTCCTTGCCTCCTTTTATTTTAAGAGTCCCAATGCATGTTTTGTTCTTAACATCCAAGAGAACATAATATCCTGCAGAGGGTTTAAAAAGTACTTTTTGGCTTGCCCAGAACTTGTAGAAGACTTGACCCTTCTTGGCAAGGAAAACAAATAATGTCAGTGGCACTAAAGTAAACATAGTGTGCTCCAAAAAGTGAAATTTAGAACTGTCTGCCAGCCAGACTAAGTTGTGTGGACTGGCACAGACTCAGTTATTCCTTCCATAATAATGAAAGGGAAATTTTTTAAAAGGTTCCATTTTCAATGCACATATTATCCACATTTAGTTCATTAAAAAAGTCTCTCCTCTTCATAATCAGCTTGAGAAAGAGTCTTAAAGAAATGAAAATAAATACTTCCAGGGTAAGGTTCTAATCTACATACATAGAGTAAAATTGGTCAAGGTATACATATTAATGTATATATACATGCATGCACATATATACATATATATGTATGCATGTTATTTTATGTTATCCTGACATTGTTATTATTGAAGAGTTGTGGGGTCAACTGAACAGTTTACTCACAGGTAAAAGACTAAGGCTTGCCGAGGGGCGAGCACTCGAGGGCTCTCCAGGCAGCTCTGTCTCACCGCCCGCGTTCGGTGCCCTGGAACCGCTGTGTATGCTGTTGGTCAAGGGCAGGTGATGGAAGGAAGAAGGCCAAACTGGTTGCTGATTAGTTACCGTTTATTCAATCTTCCATCTTTCTCATCTCCCGCACTCACAGTCCTCTGTCTGGATCTGCTGCAGCCTCCCTCTTCTCTAGTCTCTCCTCCTACTTGTCTCTCCCACCTTCCCTCTAGGCTACCCAGACAGGTAGCAAAATCAACATAAGAAAGCCCTTCCTCAGGGCAGGGCATTCCAAAGCCCTCTCTGACTCTTAAGAATTTTTTCCTTTCCTTAGTCCAAACACTTATTAACATCTTAATACTCGTTATTTTTGTATGGACATAGCAAGAGATACATTGAGGCTTGCAAGGCAGCTCTCCTGGCAACATCTTGCCACAGACTCAGACCACAGCACTCAGGCCAGATTAATCATTCCTCACCCTAGCAGGGTCCAAATCTAGTTATCACTGTTTGGATCATGACAACATTTGTCCAAGACCAAGCTCTTAAGCATATAGTTAAGCATTAGGCACTTTGGCCAGGCCCATCTTGATGCCAGGGTAGCACACAACTCACCGCTTGCCCTGGATCCGTTTCGCCCCTTGTCGGGACCCTGCTTTGGGGGGTGCTAGGAAGTAAGGGCAGCTGAGTCTTAGGTTGAGAGAACAGGTGCCCAGGAGGAAAATATCATGTAGAGTCAAATGACTCCCAGGTTACAAAAGCATAGCATTTGCTAAGTCTTCCTGTGTCCATACAAAAAGGACATTGCTCTGAATAAACTATGCAAAGGACTCAAGGAGCAGAGAAAAACAGTATTTGCAAGTCAACAGAACACTAAGAAAGAAGTTACAAATAAACACAGAGGAGTGGGAGCACTGTAACAGGAGTAACCCAATAAACCTAAACTACCTGAGGCTATGTTATCCTATACTCACACACACTTCTCATTTTGCTAAAGCTGAAAGGTGCTGAGAAAAGGAACTTACCAGGTGAAAACCTCTTAAAACCTGGTGACTTACCTCTTCTACTTATTTCTGCCATGAATTGAGAAATAAAAGACAAAACTCCTGGCTTTAAAGGACAGATAACCTTAAGCTTTGGGAAGTCAGGGGTGACATCTCAGGAACAGCATCATCGCTGCACCCAGAAACTCACCCATTGGTCAACAGGAGAACACCAAGACCAGAGTGCTCTGCAAACAGATGCAGGTGGTCGCCTTCTCTCTGCTTGGGTGATAAGGAATGAGACGAGGATGGGGATGGCAGCACATCACAGGGGTGGAGGAGGGTTGTGGGTGGTTCAGGGTTTGGGGTGCATGGGAAGGGTTAGCAAGGGTGTCAAGGCTTGACACTTGGGACCAGAGGATTTGATGATCAAGACTTCACCTTTAGCCCCTCTGCCTCTGTTACGTCACCTCTTCCCCCAACCCCACCAGCTTCCTGGAATCCCCGCCCCTACCTCTGTTTTCTATCCTTGTATTCCCCCTTCTTGTCTGGAAAAGCAACGAGAAGAATAAGAATTACCGTGGCATCGATGCCCTCTGGCTCTAAACTGACAAAAATATCAAGCAAGTGACAGCAAAATATTCCATAGAGGCCTCCCCAGCAACTAAAAGTGAGGCACATCCTATTTGGCACTTGCACTACACTGTGTCATGGTTTTCAAACCTGTGCGGCAGCTGTGGGCTTTCTTAGTTCGAATATCACTGGGTATATTGCACACTGTTTGGAAAGATCGCTGCTGCTGGAAGGGAAAGGACAGGGGGGTTTCAGAAAAACATCAGGGTCTTCTCTTCACCTAGGCCCCCTCTGGGCCTATCAGAGGGCAAGGAGGTTTGTGAGGATGAGCATAAATAGGACACCCACCCACTTGGAAAATGCCAGCTCCAGAATATAGTGAAAAACTGAACTACAAATTTATTCTACTGGCCAACCCAGCATCTAGAGTTTGATTCATTTTCCCCAACCGCCTTCCTGGTTTATACTCAGTGTGAGTCTAGAACACTCTGACTTCCTTCCCAGCAGGAGGGGGCTACTATATCTACTTCTGCTCCCAGTTTTCAGAACTTGGGGTGGAAGCCGGGCTTTGTTAAGAGAGAAGTTATTTGATCTGTGCACCCCACCCTCCACCCTATCACCATTTTCATGTGATCATACAAGGACCAAGGAAAGTAAGCTTTTATGAGAAAGAATGACTTTCACAAAAATCAGTGCTTTCCATCTACACTTGAGCCCAGGTAGCTGCCTGCTTAGGAGGGACAACAGTTTTTCACGTCCTTTCCATAGAAATGCTTCCTGCCTCCTACCCCCAATTTTGTTTTATCAAAGCACTGCAAGTTACAAAGTCATTCCTGGTTGGGTTTTTGACATACACTGCGCTAATACTCACCACACCACCAGTGTGAACTTCCCTCCACAAGTGTTCCTAGATTCCTTCTCCTACCACCCACCACCACCCCAACCCCAACCCCAGTTGACTGATATTGACAGACACTTTGGTTATTAAAGTTTGGGTCCTGTGATTTCAGCATTGTCAGTTCTGTGGTTTGGATAATTAGCTCTGTCATTCCTTAACACTACAAATGTACCTGAATTCCCTTGACCCCTGACCTTGTTGCTTCCAATCTCTCTCTTCTCCCCTTCCCCTTCACTCTTGCTTTCTTTCTCCTCCCTATACACAAGGGCCAAAGGTGATCTAGGCATGCCCCCTCTCTTTAAAGCATTTCATTTCCTCATCCAGTTTTTCTAAAAGTCATATATATTTGGCATTATTTTTGTTTGTTCTTTTCTGGCTGACTTCATTTCACATGATATCTCACCTTCAACTGTAGTACTGTAGCACTTGATTTGCTCCAGTGGGCACCAGTAATGTCTCCATTGTGAGACTTGTTGTTACTGTTTTTGGCATATCAAATATGCCACTAGTAGCTTGCCAGGCTCTGCCGTGCAGGCAGGATAGTCTTGGTCACTTGCCAGGCTCTTCGAGAGGGATGAAGGAATCAAACCCAGGTTGACTGCATGCAAGGCAAACGCCCTCCCCACTGTGCTATCGCACCTTCTACAGTGAGCTCAAAATGGGCATAAGAAACAAGCATGCCCAGACCAAAACATGGGTGTTTCATAGTTCTGCTCTCGTACCTGATCCTCTAACCCAGCAACAATCTTTTCAGACCAGCACCTCCTTCCGCATTTGTTTACTCCTGTGGATTCTAGGCCCAGCTGTCGGCCCTTTAAGTCTAATGTATGGCACCACATTGGCAAAATTCTCATCTATAGCCCCTTATTATAATATCCTGAAGTCCAATGGAAGATCATACGGCTGAGAGATGCTAATTGAGAAACCAAATAATCTAAAGAAAAAATCTGTAATTCATTTAATTTACTTCTTGGTTTGGGGGCCACCCCCATTGGTGCTCAGGGCTTACTCCTGGCTCTGTGCTCAGGAAACACTCCTGGTGGACTCTGGAGATCATAGGTGATGCTGGGGATAGAACTCCAGTTGGCTACATGCAAGGCAAGTTCCCTATCCTCTGTACTATCACTCTGTCCCCTCTCCTGTCTGCTTTATGCCCCAAGGGGGGTGGGGTGGAGGGAGAGAGTAAGGGGTAGGGGGGCGAGAATAGAAATATTTGATAGTTGATGGTTTTAAGGTTATGTTTAGGCAAATTTTACATAAAATTGGCGAGAGAGACAGAGACTGAAAGAGACACATAGAAAAAGAGAGAGAAGAAAATAAAGAGACAAGTGGGAACACGCATAGGACTCAACTGCCCTTGAAATGTGCAGGTAACATTTGCCACAGGGATTAATCTGCTCAGGGGAGAGGAAGGCTCTGGAGTCTGCTGTGACTTACTCCAGGCACCCAACAGTTGACTGAGAGGTTGGAGAACCCAGGCTGCAGAACTCTTCTCAGGATCCCATCACCTTCCTCCTTCGTTCCCCTGCTAGAACTGGGGTCTGCTCAGCCCTGCTCTGGGTCATTGGAGGAGAGAGGCCTTAAAACTGCCTTTGGAAGCCAAACACGGCATCAGTGATCCAGTGGGAGGCTCTAGAAATAATCCTTTCACCTTGGAATACTTCCTAAAGACAGGCTAGCTAGAGATTTTCCTTCCAGAGTGCCACCACTTGGCTAAGGTGCCAAGACAGGGCACACTAATATCTCTATGCCCCTGGCCCTCACTGAGTCTCTTTCACAAACTTTATTAGCACATGGAAAGAAGATTTTAGGGAAAGAAAGAATAACAGGTTCTACTCCATTTACATATGAATAGGAAACTAGGTGCAGGTATTGGGAAGGAACCTGCAGTAGAATGAAAACTTAAGAACAAAGGCAGCCTGATTAGGAGGCTTTGTATGAGGTGACAATATTCTCCTTTATTAGCACTCCTGGTTTAAAGTATTCCCAGAGGGCTATGCCCATATCCCCAGGACAACTTTTCAAAACATCTCTTTTAAGAAGTTCTACTTTGTTCCCTCATGTAAATGATCCCAGCTGGTAGTTGTTGCAGATGGCAGGTAAAGATCTATTTGGGCCAAGCCTTACAAATGCAAGTAACTTTTTATTTTGGAGTTAAATCTGTCATTTGACGAGAAACGGGAGCAATATCTGAAGCTGATGAAAAGTGTAGCTTCTGTCTTCTGACTCGCTCCCCTCTACTTTGAAATCAAAGAACAGGATTAAAAATAAAACCGACAATTATAGCCTCCCATCTATTTTAACCTTGAAGCCAGTCAACGTATTTGTCTTAATGCCTACCCAGATATCTATACCCCTAGAATCCGGGCTAGAAATAGGAAAACACATTTCCAATAGGATGCATGTACAAACCTTGCTTTCTTCCTGAACAGAAATGCTAAAGAGAAACAGTGAAAGAATGATTTGCTATCAAGAGAGTAAGCGTGTCTTGTATCTTATAATCCAATCCAGTTTACTGATCTTAGCCATCTTTGAGCTAAAATCTTGTGTTCCTGATTTTGATCATAAGCCCACTTAGAAACTAGTCTGGTTAATCCAGTGCCAGCAATCCAGGCAATGATTTCGATTACTGAGTAGATGCCCTATCTTACTCTCTCTTGCCCAATTTTCAATCTTCTCTAACATGATCTATGTAATACACTTCTTCGCTCAATTTAATCAGGGTTAATTCCTGAGGTTTGAGCCCAACGAGGCCGGAGGCTGCAGTTGAGAAAACCCAGACGTTTTCTTTATCTTTCAGAAATCACCAGATTTCTTCCTGCAAATTTGAATCAAAATGCACTGTCACTTCTCTATTAGACAAATATCCAAGTATCAGATAAGTTGAGACCATTTCATATGGTATCTAACACATAGCATAAATCCTCCAGGAAAACATCTGCTTACCAACAAAGTACCTTCTGGCCAATTCAGACCAATCAATGACCAATCAGTTTGGTGGGACAAAATTGACTAAACTGGCTGTTCAGTCTCCTTCAGCAGGTATATTAAGTCTAAAAGCATAATATCATGTAGCGCTTTGTCAGCTGTATCAACTCATGTTTCAGAACTGCAACTGGATGAATTATATAAAGTGATAGAGGAAGTACTGGGAAGTAACTTTTTTGGGTTTTGTTTGTTTTTGTCTTTGATGATAATAACCAAAAGTTTCAAACAATAAATAAGAAATGATACAGACTTCTGTATCACTATAATTTAAGGTTATTGTGTATTAAATTACTGTGTCCCTAAATTTTGAGTCCCAAAACCTGGGTCAGAACTTCTTGTCTGTCACATGGTAGCAAAGTCACTTCCTCTCAAGTAGAAAATACTCCCCGGGCCAGTTTTTCATCTATTGACAATAGTACTCAAGTTATGTAACCCCTGGACTATAAATAAACTCCACGTAAAACTGGACCTCAGTTATAGTGTTTACTGAGTAATGGGGTGAAGAGCCTACATGATAATGATGTTTAGTGAGTTGGAAAATACTGTCCAACCTATGACAAAGCTATACTGCCCATAAGTTCAATTGCTTTTTTAAATTTATTATACATATGTATATGTATGTATACACACATATGTGTGTGTTGGAGCCAGTTTATACTCATGGGACATATGGAGTGTTGGGGACTGAACCCTAGTTGGCTATGTGCCAGGTAAGCACCATCTCTACTATACTATATCACCAGTCCATAAATGAACTCTTACTGACTTAATTACATTCTTACTATTATAAGGATCACCCCTCCATCAAACACATTTTCTTATTTCCTTCACCTCGGATTGCATTCACCAGTTTCTGATAGCTCGCTGCCACCAGCCATCTTCAATATCCCTTCCTTCTCCCTCAGAAGCAATCACAAATCAGATCTGCTCTCACTGATCAAGTCCAATTTCATCTCTACTGCTTCCACTGAATCCAGCCCATCAGTAGCTCATAATAATGCACTTCTGCCCCAGCTCCAAATCTAGGCCACAACCAGTTGATTTTTCTTAAACCAACACCAGGAATATAATGAGTGTCCTCCAGTACTTAGAGAAACTCCTGAACTCCTCATCTGTTTTGATCAGTCTGAGAGGAACCTGCTCTGCTAGTTATGTGGCTATACTAAGAGACCACCTTGGCCACTCTTTGCCTCGTCTGCTTACTCCTACAATACAGACTTTTCAAACCCTCAAAGGTACCAAGTTCTGTCTCAGGAATTTTTGGATCAACTCTTTCCTAAGCAAAACCATACTTTGCCTTTAATTTTTGCCCAATTTCACCCTTATTTCTAGTGTATCTCAGCTAAAATATTTTCACCATATGGACCTGTGTCTCTGACCGTCCTTTAGCATATTACATCCTGATTTTCTGCCAAGTACCTCTTAGTAAAACTAAGAATTATTATTGTTTTGTTTGCTGCCCGTTTCCCCAACTAGTATGTAAACAAGAAGCCACGTTTTATATCCATCTTATTCCCCAGTGCATGCTTAATACATAGCACAACTCTTTGTCATTGCTTGACTATTATCTGTTGAATAAATTAATACTAAGTCCAATCTCTAATACCAATTTCTCTTCTGCCTTTGGGCCAAAAATTCTGGAATTTCTGATATCAGTTTCAGCCATTTTAAATTGATGCAATGAAGATTTCTATCAATTATGACTTCGATGCTACTAATATTTATATATACAGATATGCATATTGACAGTAAATATATTTTTCCTATAGACCTCTTTTAAGTACACAAAATATTCCTACAGAATAACCTTTCAAATACCTGGGTAGTGCAAAAAATTAAAAGTGATTACTAAAATAAATGACTCTTGTAAGCTATGCAATTCTTTATTTCACCTGAACTGAATTGTACATGTCTGAAATTTGAAATGGGATTAATCTTCAGGTGTTCTTTCATTTTTTTCAGACTTCTCAACTAACCTGTCATTTCAGGAATGGATGTCCTAACTCTACTGACAAAAGAGAACTTGCCTTAGCCTGTAAACTCAATGAGCCATTAAATAAGTGACAATAATTTTGATAGAAGTTTAGAATATTTAATTAGCACCCAAAATACTCTTAGCCAGTTCACTCAATTACTTCCATGGATACTCCCCCAAATATTAGCTAACTCTTTTGCATGTCCCTGAAATGCTCTGGAAGACATTTAAGACTGAAAGAGGGATTATATTTCATCTATTAATTGAGAACTTGACATGCTTGTGCATGTCCAGTAATAAAGTTTAAAGTAAATTCGGTTTAGATCCTTGAGATATTTTTTAAAGGTGACATTTCCATCCTTAAGGTTAACATTCCATGAAAGCAACTGAAGGGCTATGAAAACCTCTGGGCTAGAGAAAGTGTATTGTCTGGTGCACTCAATACTCATTCTTGTTCCTTTTGCACACTGACAAAAGACCAAGAAAGCAGGAAGAAAATATAAAGCCATAATCTTGCAAGTCATAAATATGAAGAAAACTTAGGATACAAGGTAAGAAAAATCTGACTTCACCTGACTCTGAGTTTATGTTTTATGGCTAATGATGATTACCCAAAATTTTAAAATAGGAAATACTTAAGATCATTTAAATATTTAAATGAAATATTCAAAATGATTTTTAAAAATTGGGGGGGGACTGGAGCGATAGCACAAAGGGTAGGGTATTTGCCCTGCACACAGCCGACCTGGGTTCAACTCTTCCATCCCTCTCAGAGAGCCCTGAAAGCTACCAAGGGTATCCTGCCCACAGTTCAGAGCCTGGAAAGCTACCCATGGCGTATTCAATATGCCAAAAACAGTAACATGAAGTCTCACAATGGAGACGTTACTGGTGCTCACTCTAGCAAATTGATGAACAACGGGGCTACAGTGCTACTGAATAATGGAATGAAAAGTTATTTATATCTTGGTGTTCCAAATAGAATAAATATTTTCAATTATTGCCAATACCAAAAACCTCTTAGTTTATTAAGTAGTAGAACAAATAGCACAGTAGAAGAATACAAAGAAGAAAGAGTCTTAGATGCTTTAAGTGAGGGAACACAGAGATGTTCAACTTTGTTTTAAAAAGACCTAAGTGTCTTTGTCAATTTATCCAGTAGAGGGTTAGAAAACATAGTTTTCAGAGGTGGGGTTTTAAAATGATGATATCATTCCTTTACCAGACTTAAAGAATTTGTCATGGTTAAAAACAATAAGCAAATGTTTGTACTTCCAAATGGACTCAGTGTTCTGTACAAAATGAGACAGTGGGCAGAGCTCTATCTTCCAAATTTCCTCACCCAGACGCTCCTCTCATTACAGTCCTGACCTGCATCCCCTGAGAAAGGTGAAGTAACTGACCTTTGGCTTATAAAACCCGAGAGCCAGTCCTTCATGCACCTCTGTCCCAGATTAACCACCACCCCCTTCCTTTATTATAGCTGGTGCTGAAGGGAACATTAAAGATCAACATGGCAAAAATGCCACTTTTAAAGAGAAATTTTCCCAGATACTCACTGTGCTAACATTGTCCAATTGTCTATTGACAATTGATCGTCTCTTATACATTATGACATAATCCCAACCAATTAATTGATTAGCTACTAATTTACTGATTTATTGAATGACAATCAAAAATTCAGTATTAATGAGATACCAGTGAAGCTCAGGATGGTTCAGAACATCAAATAAAACTTTTTTAAGAACTTTTAGTTTTTAGGAATAAATGTGGAAGTATCGGACACAAGAAAGAAATGTTATAGACATTAATTTAAATTAATGTCTATAACACAAAGAGTCTGAAATTAGATGTTTAAAATACACATGGAGATTTGTGAAGGAATAACTTCCTAGGTAATTATTTGGGGAGATGGAAAAGTTAGTAATATGGCATTAAACATCTCTTTAGCCAATAAAGCAATTAAATATTAGCTAGCACATACCTTCACAATGGACGTATTCACCCATATCAGTGTATTTTCCTATTAAAAATAACATTATGGATAAGCCTATAGTCAGCTCAAGGCATTTTTTCCTCCCTTGCGCTAAATAAACTTTTAATTTTTTGTACAAATTGAATAAATAGACATTTATATTTTGCTGACCCAAACACAATACTTATTTTCAACTCTTACCAATATCAAAAACCTCTACTACCACAGGCTCTGAGGACTAAATATAAGTAAAGCTGGTTTATGGCACATCAGTTAAGATTCATTATGAACAGCTATTGGCCTATGAGACTACATTATGCAATGACTAGTTTGTCTAAATCAATTTCCCATCTCCACTTTTTTGAAACTCATGTACACAGAACAAAATGAATTATGGTTCTTGGATCATTGTGTATTTGAAATATGGGTTATTCAATACTGAATATTTATTTAACTCCTTTTTTTAATAGAAGAAACATCAATGAGCCCAGTATTTCCAAGTAAAACACCAAGACCTCTAGCATGGCTTAGTCAAAACCTTATCATAGTCAAAATTCATCAAAACCTTATGAAATTTATCATCTGCTAGGCCTTTTCAATCATATATTTCTTTGCTTTTCAAAACAAATGAAGATGTAATTTACATCAAAAATCATTTTTATCTGTTTCAATCATTTTGCCAATCATCTATTTACATGTTATTTCACTGAAGAGAGACTCTGATACACATACATATAATATTTAATACATACACAAATATGCTTATATAAGACTACGCCTTATATAGTTGTATATGTGTACATACCTTTGTATACATAATTTTAATTTATTTTCTTTTTGGGTCACACCCAGTGGTACACAAGTGTTACCATATGGGGGGGGCATATGGGATGCTGGGAATCGAACCCAGGTCGGCCCCGTACAAGGCAAATGCCCTACCCACTGTGCTATTGCTCCAGCCCCTGTCTACATATTTTTTTCTACTTTTGTGTATTCTTATCTTGGGAGTAAGTACCAAAGTGCTATCTTGAGCATTCATAGCCCATAGCAATAAATATTCCAGTAGCAAAAGTCATGTATAGTACCTTGATATCTAATGCCCCACTAACTTTAAAGAACCAGGGATCATTACAAAAATGTAGAATTCTCAAGTGAAGACAAGTGAGGTGCAAAAAAGAGAATATTTGATGTATGTCTGGAAATAGAGCTTCACTAAAAGTGAAAAAGAGACACACGAGGAGGACACCAGGAGCTAGCCTGAGGTGACTCTCCTGGGACATAAACTCTTAGTCTCAAATATGGAGCACGAAGAGCATCCAAAAATTGGAGCACAGAAAAAAAATGTTAGAGCACTGAAAAGCAAACAAACAAAAAAATCAGTCCTACAGCTAATAAGTAAAATATAGCACAGAAGAAAGGATCCAGATTATAGAAGAAATAGCAAATGTTGATTGTGCTGGTGCATGAGAGAGAGAGAGAGGAGAAAGAAAGAGAGAGAAAGGAAGGCAGAGGGAAGGTGGGAGAGAGCTGATTCTGGAGTTTATATACTAAAGGACAGGTTAGCTGACAACTGATTTTGTTTTTTTTAGACTTTGTCTGAAAGGGGGAGCAAGCTATGCAGAATACTAATGAAGCACTTCCAAAAATATTGGAGTATGGATGATTGATTAAATAAAACAATTTGAACAATGTAAAATCACTGGATTTAATAAATGCACTAAAGTGTTATAATATTGTAGCCCTATTAATATACACCAAATAATTGAGAAGTAATTGACCATGAAGTATGTAACTTACTCTCAAACGGTTCTAAAACATAAAAGTGGATGTCTCGATGTGGGGGCACACAGATATCCAGAAATACTGATATAAAGAAAAAGAAAACAAATGGGATTGCCAGTGAATCAGAGGTTGAACATGAAAGAGAATCGGTAAAAGCATCTAGGGCTCATTCCTAAGTGCTTTGTGTATGTGAATATATTTCTCAGATAGAGGCTAAACGTTAGAGAAAAATTGTGGTAATTTTGACTAGGAAGAACGACTATGAACCAATAATGTATTTGAAGGGAAGATGTTCCCAATCAGTGCTCAACAGCCATGCTCCCTCAAAGTGCTCACTCTCCCCTCAAGCAATGTATGATAAGATAACAATCTGCTCTTTCTTTTTTTTTGTCTTTTTGGGTCACACCTGGCGATGCACAGGGGTTACTCCTGGCTCTGCACTCAGGAATCACTCCTGGCAGTGCTCAGGGGACCATATGCGATGCTGGGAATCGAATCTGGGTTGGCCACATGCAAGGCAAACGCCCTGCCCACTGTGCTATTGCTCCAGCCCTGCTCTGACTTTCTAGATAGTTTACATTCTATCATGGATTTATTTACTTGCAAGATATGGCAAATTTTATTGACTAGTATACATATTCCTTTAATTCACAGCATTATTGTAACATCTATTCTTGCCACTGGTCTCAATACTAGATTCTGAATTCCCAGTGGATGATAATGGGCACATCCCATGTGTACTTTATGGGGATGTAGGCAACTCAAGTAAGAGACAAATTATCTTTGTCCATGGTGAAAAATACAAAAATGTGTTCCCTACTGTCATGTTGCTTAATTCTGAGTATCCATGCTTTTTCTCTCATTTTATACAATGACTACTTCCTTTGCTAACTAGAGAAATGAGAAATATAAATGAAAACACCCAACTTTTAAAAATAATTGTAGCTTTGGGAACTATCTGGAATCCAGAAACTTCTAACATGCCAATGTTCATTGAACCAATGATTGTTGTTTGACCAAACAGGAGCAAAAGATTTAACTTTCGATCAAGTGACTTTGGGCACATTGGCAAATTATGTCTTATCTCCTATGTTCATTAATCTCCTCATGTTGTTATTATTTACAAAACAAGTCCAAAGGAGCTTGTCTCTGATGAGAGAAAAAATTCCGTTCTGCAGTTTCTCTGAATAATTTTTGTTTTGATAGATTCTGTTAAATGAACCTAACTTATGTGAAGTTTGTTCTATTCAAAGGAAAGTTCACAAAAATATCACACATGATTGATATCTTAAGACAGTGTCTCAACCCAAAGACAGCACACCACCACAGCCACATATATGTTTTATGGGGTTTTGTTTGTTTTATAGAACACTGGAAAACATACTTTAATTAAAATTTAGAACCATAACTGATTATTTTCCTGTGTAAACAGTCCTTGTAAGCATGGGGATATCAGCATTTTAAGGTGGTGCAAACGTAATATCTTTATTTTCCTGGTGCAGATATTCTGGGAAGGACTTTGATACAAGCCCAGGAGAGAAGAGGACAGAGGGGAAAACAAGTTTGCAAATGCTTCCTTTTCTGAGACCCCCATGTCTGTTCACTTAGCTGGGGAATGCATCAGGGATGGTGGACAAATCCAATACACCATGGCTGGGTCTGGCATGACAACCGCCATCCTGAGTGCTTTCTTTACTAACTGTAAACTGACAATGGGGTCCCCAAACCCCACTCAGAAGTTCATTCTGCATCTGCCCCCTGTTATCTCAGGGTGTTATCTCAGGCTGGCTTTGTCTAAACAACTGAGACCAAGAACCACTCCTTATCCAACCTGATCCCCCGTTTTTTCAGGAGCCAGATGAAAGCAACTTCACAGAAACTTTAGGATTTTCCTTTACCAAAGAACAGAAGGAAAGCTTGGAAACTTATGTTACTTAAAATGCTTGAGTGACTTTGCAAGGAAGCCTGATAAGATGCAGCTAGAAAACATGGGGGAACACATTCAAATAAAAGAATCTACAAATCTCTGCTTTGACATTTGTTTAAAATTTGGAATAAAGATGTTCATAACCAAATTATTTTTGCTAGCTACATTCAGCTTTGCCAATAAATATACTACAGTGATCAATCTCTGTTCTTCTGGAGTTACCTGAGCTTGTCTAGGGGGCCAGGTTGCCTCTACTTAGCGCAGCTCAGTTCGTTGAGAATTCTTTTAACCCCATTTGCTCATTAACCCAGAACAAGTCTTCATGACAAACTAATACCCACCTTGAAGTGTGTGTGGGTGTCTGTGTGTGTGTATGTGTGTGTGGCAAGGGGGAAGGGAAGGGAGTGAGGAGCCAATCAGAGTAAACACTTTCCCACTTCTGCTTCATCCCCAGTAGACTTATTTCACTTGGAATTCTGCATTCATGCCTTTTATTTTTCTTTTTGAGTTGCCATACACATTCATTATAGTACTTGAGGGAGAAGAAACATGAGGAAATTGTCCTCAAGGATGAGAAATTGCTCTTGAACCTTACAGAGGTTGTACATTGGAACATCATCTCATTTTTTTTTTTAAGAAAATAAGTCTGGGATGCTTTTAGAGGAAGGTGTTCATGCAGCATTGAAGTCACACACACACACACACACACACACACACACACACGGGCCAAGAAGATCAAGACTCTGTCTCTCCTTCAGAGATATAAGAAAAAATAAGTTGTAGAAGATACAGTAAGTCCCAAAGAGTAGAGTAAGTTACAGAGAGTGAAGAGTAAGTCACAGAGGAGGGGCAGATTAAGTCACATATGAGGGTTGAATAAGTCACAGAGGGTAGTACGTCACAGATGAGGTAGTGTAAGTCACAGACAGAAGATACAGAAGGTAGAGTAAGTCACAGACAAAAGAGTAAGTCACAGATACATCAAGGAGTAAGTCCATCAAACAGGAAACGACATCAGGAGGACCTACTCAGAGTGGTAGAGACCTCTGTATTACTCAGTGAGATTTCAGCATTCCCATGTCCTTGTGAGATGGCAGGGCTGAGGCTTTATGAGAGCAAAGGACATGGCAGAGGAGACATAAACTAAATGTGAGGGGGATGGGATGTGAAGATTAGCTCAGGTGTGGAGTGGCCTTTCAGCCCAAGCACTTTCTGGCATAACATATGGACTCACAGTGGATGGAATCAGGGCAAGTGTCTCCTGATGCAAATCTGAAGGAAAGGAAAACACGAGTCTTCTGGTAAGCAAGAGGGAAAACAGCTTCCCACAGAGTGAGAGTGGAAGACGAGGGGGAGTGTAGGAGAAACAAAGATGATGTGGGCACATCCACGCTGGACTTCTTCCTGGAGAAAAGAATATGTGGGTAGCTTCCAATCTCTAAACTTTCTTATTGCTCCCTCTCCAAGATTCCCTAAATTGGGGGCTGGAGTGACAGTACTGCAGGGAGGTCTCGTCTTGTAGGTGGCCAATCCAGGTTTGATTCCCAGCACCACACATGGTCCCCTGAGCCCCTCCTGGTGATCCCTGAGCTCAGAATCAGAAGTCAGCCCTGAGCACCACCAGGTGTGAACCCCCCAAACAAAAAATAATAACAATAATAATAAGATTACCCAAACTTTGAGATTAGGATTCAAAGCCTCAAAGATGGGTCTGCATGTCTAGAATAGTGTTTACTGTTCTAGATTCCTGGAGGGAACTGGGTAAAGAAATCCTACTTTAATTTGCTTCCTCCATGCACATACAGTGTCAGAAGCCAGGGTGGCTTTTTAAGGAACTAGTCAGAAAAGAAAGATGGAAGTCTTGCAGTGCTTTCCTTGACAGAAAAGAAAACAAACCTCCAGTGCTCGCTTGCTCTTTCCGACTCAACCAGAAACAGACCTTCGAGCCGCCAGCTCTCCTGTCCAGGATGTGCCAGCCAGGATGTGCCCACCTACATGACCAATGGTGATTACCAGCCCTCCACCAGAACAACTTCTGCAGAAGCACATAAAAGTCATCTTGAGTCTGGGTCTTAAGTAGATCGCTAATGAGATCCCGAGGAACATAGTACTTCTCTGCGTCTTGAGATGCCACCAACCATTTGAAAACTCTGCCCTGACCACAGGCTAGGGTTCCTAGTGTGGGCCAGTGCACAAGAGTCTTCAAAGTGCCTTGAAATCAGTCATTGGCCATTTTCAGTACCCCAAAAATTTGAGGCTCATCACTGTCTGTCTTGGATGAGGCCACGAAATATGCAGAAACAACGTCCAGGTCCTAATTTAAAATAGTGGGGCCTGCAGTGGGAAGGGCATTGTTCTTGCATACAGTCAAGCTGGTTTCAATCTCTGGCATCCTGTAGGGCCCCCTGGAACACCAGCAGGAGGCATTCTTGGGTGCAAGAGGAACCCCTGAATATCACAAGATGTGATCCAAAGGGTCGGCCATGTGCAAGGCAAACTCCCTACCTGCTGTGCTATCACTCCAGTTCAGAGAGCCTGGCAAGCTTCCGAGAGTATCCCATCTGCCCAGCAGAGCCTGGCAAGCTACCTGTGGCATATTCGATATGCCAAAAATAGTATTAACAAGTCTCACAATGGAGACGTTACTGGTGCCCACTCGAACAAATCAATGAATAACAGGATGACAATACTATTACTACTACAGTGATCCAAAGGGAAAAAAACAAACAAAAAATAGTTGGGACTTAGATCCTCATGATTCTGCTTGGTGATGCCAGAACAATCTTGTAAAAGTTGGCCTGGGAATGGGAGCATCCTCCAGCTGTACCTTGGCTGTGAAATTCTCAGCTCTTGCAGGGTGGTTGGTCTACTACGGAGTTCAAAGCGCTGGGATTTGGATTCTGGCTCTTGCTGTCCAGACACAAGATCGTTAGTAAGTCCCAGGAGTTCTCTAAATCACATCTTCCATAAACTGGGAAAGTGCGACTGTAGCTTCAACACAAAGGTGTTGGGAGGTTGAAGCAACATCAGGCAGATGAAATGTTTCGGCCCCGGAAGGACGCATCCATCATCAATAGATGCCAATGATGGCCAGCACGGGGGTTATCTGCATCCAAGTTTTGATCCGGCTTGTCATTTTAAATTTGTGTTCTCCAAAAAGGGTCACACGGTGCCTTGAACACAATGAATGGCCCCCTCCACCCAACCCACTCTGATAGATGCCAGTGAGATGGATTAATAGGGTCTCCCATTAAACTCTGAGACCGGGGGTCAACGTGGGAGATCCTGACTAGTGTTGTGCTGTCTTTTCATTTTGTTCCTACAAATTCCCCCACTTCACGCCCCCACTCCACCTGACCCGCCCTCCCCAGCCTCAGAAACACACAGGGCATCATATTTCTTTCTGGAAGGGGTGTTCGTGTCAATAAGACGCCTTCCTCCTACCCTACTCTGTCTAGCCTGCACTTAGGAACCAAGGGTGAGTTCAAGCAGGGGTCAGGGAGATAAAAGCCTTGAGGCTTAACTACTGATTCTCTAGTCTGGTGCCTACAACTTCCTTCACTTATTTATTGCCAAGAGTAAGGCCAGACTGGGTGGAGGGGGGGATGGGGGATTATGCTGGGGGACTCTGGGTCCCCATGGCAATGGTCAGCAGGCTCTGCTATTTCTTAGCACCTGCAGATCGTACCCGTGCACCCATCTGGGAGGACTCGGCACACAGACATAATTTCCCCAGGATGGGGGACGGGGCGTGCGGTATGCCAGATGAAAATTCTGAACAGACACAGAGAAAACTTTACCTGCCTCTTGTTCTTTTGCTTTCCCACTCATCGTGGACACTTTGACATGATGAGCAGGGACAGAAGGCAGAGGGCGGGCAGGCCAAGTGGGGAAGAGAGGGGCATAGAGCCGGCAAGCCTGAGGGAGGGAAAGGGGACAAGCAAAGGGGTTGGAGCTCACAGCCCCGCTGAGATTTATGGCAGCTCCAGAGTCTATATGGTCATGGCACAAGAGAAGCAGGAAGCCCCTTCTGGAGCCCATGGATTGTGCAGAAGATGGTGGTGACATCCCTAGACAAAGTGGGGTCCGGCTGCCCTCCCAGCTGGCCGAGGTGTTGCTCAGCCTCCTGGGGCCCTCTGGCCTTCGCCTGCACATTCTCTGAGGGTACTGTCTCTTGTGCAGGTCAGCGCCGGGCGTCGACCATGCCCCACTGCACCAGGGATGCCTGCACGCAGACGCCCGCCCTATGGCCCTGCCAGCCAGCCTGGTGTGCAGCAGCCGGGCCCCGGGGAGGGGAGCAGCCTGGGCTTGGCAGCAGCGCCAGGAGGCCTCGGCAGGCTGCCATCTCTCCCTCTGACTACACAACCTCAAGCTGTTTTCTCCTCCCCTCCCCCATTTTGGCAGAGGCAGCCAGATCCCCCCGCATCAGCTGGGGGCTTGTCGCTGTCAGGGTCCTAGGGCTGGGATCACAGAAGGCCCCGGACACAAATGGTGACACTGTCCAAGGCAGGAGGGGGCCAGCGAGGACACAGTGCCTGCATGCGAGAGTGTATACTCACGTATGTGTATATGTGGGTGGGCCTGTGTTCATGTGTGTGTATGCTCGTGTCTTCAAGTGTGTGCCAGGAAATCACCAGCTCGAGGGGGGGTAAAGCCTGGGAGGCCCGGATGGGATTTTCAGCACCTTTGAGGGACTCTACAACAAAGGGCCTCTCATTTTGCAGCTGAACCTGCAGTCTGAGCCGCCTGCGAGCACGTGGTGTCTATTTGTGGAATTTGGCATTTCCCATGAATCGTCTGAAACAGGCCTTGGATCAGCTGCCACGTGCTGACAGGGCTGTCCTTTCTCTTTTCCAGAATGCTGTTTCCTGACCCCCTTAGCCACCCCACCCCAATTACAAGCAGCCATTCGACCATGCCCTGTGTGTGTGTGTTAAGAAAACTGGTGAAGGATGCATCACCTACTGGCATGGGGTTTTGAGGAAGCGTGGGGGCCAGCCCTCAGCCAGTGACTGCCCTGGCTCGTGGCCCCCGCTGAACAAAGTCATCTCCCTGTCACAGCTCTTGGGCTGAGTGTCTGGAGATCAGGCCTTCACCAGCTCCAGGAATGAGGCCAGGGACCAGCCCCCCTCCCCCAGAGCGCATGTGTGAAGCAGGAGTTTGAAAACAGTTTTGTGGACAATGCAAATCACTCTGGAGGGTTGGGGGCTGGCTTACCACAAAATAACTGGGATCCTTCTCACTGCTAGAAGGTGTGATTGGGCACAAACAGTGGAGACCTCTGGCTTTAGTGTCTCTCCATCCTGTACCTCTTTCTAAACCCAGCACAGAGAGAGAGAGAGAAAGAGAAAAAGCAAGAAAGAAAGAGGAAGAGAGAGAGAAAGCAAGAAAGAAAGAGAGGGAGAGAGACAGAGAGGGAGAGAGAGGTAGAGCAGTGATGCAGACAGAGATCTGGAGACTCAGATTCACATGTATCAGCTCCAGCCTCGGGGTGGTACCTGGTTGTGTGGCACCAGCTCCTAGAGATGGGACTGGCCCTGTTTAACCTGTAAGCTGTTATTAAACACACACACACACACACACACACACACACACACACACACACAAGCACTCTTTCTCTTTGCTTTGACAATAAAGGGATTTAAGTTTGCATGTACGAATTCATTCTATTTTAAGTGCTATATTGAGCTCTCTCTCTCTCTCTCTCTCTCTCTCTCTCTCTCTCACACACACACACACACACACACACACGCTCACATATACACACACCACTTTTTTTCTCCTTTTCTTTTGTTGAACCTGTGTGGGTTTGCCTATTGTTTTCAAAAGACTCAAGGCCAATGTGAAGCCATGCGAATCACCTATTCTAATCCAACCTTGGTTTTTATAGAATAGTCGTGTCATCTATCCACCCCACTTTTTTTTTAACCCTGATTGGTAAAAAGCAACTGATCTGACATGGGGCGGGCGGGGGGAGGAATCAAGCTCTTCCATGTAATTTGCATGAGCAAAAAAAGTGTTTGACATAACACAGCTTTATCTTGCCCGATTTAAATGAACAACATAATTACATTCAAGCTGAAACGATTGTCAAGATGTCTGTGTCTGACTTGGAATGGCTACAGTTTCAATCCAGTCATGGGATTTCTCAAAGCAGTAATAAGAATATCAAACTAGTCATGCACTATCTTATCACTTCACTGCTATTTATATTTGCTGAACTTAACTCAGAGTCTCAGAAACCTGACATTCCACATATTAAATCATCACATTCTACATGGAACCTATAGATGACTCTTTACTGAAAGAAAACAAGACTCTTGGGGCCAGAATAGCAGTACAGTCGGGAGGGTGTTTGCCTTGCACATGGCTGACTCAAGTTCGATTCCTGGCTCCACAGGGTCCCCCAAGCACCTCCAGGAGCAGTTCCCAGGTACAGAGCCAGAAGAAATGCCTGAGCATTGCCAGGTGTGACCCAAGATACACTAAAAAATAAAAATAAAATGAGGTTCTAGGATGAAATTCTTATTATCTATCATTGAACTGCCTGGAGGTTAGGTAAATTATTATCATAATTCAGAGACAAACTTGCAGATTTAATGATTCACTTATTTTTTTTACACAAGTGTACTGAGCATTTACTATGTGATCAAGTTTATACTACAAATTTCCAGTATTATGTAGAACATAAAAATTCCTATAAAACATGGGATCGCATGACTATGAAATCAACAATAAAATGTGTTTATACATGTGTAATATAGATATATGCATAGTATCAGTGTATATCGGGTTTCTAATTTATTACCATCACTCATTACACTTATTGGTAGAAGACCAATAAGCATGTCCTTAGGACAGTATCATTTTTGTTATACCAATTGGTAAAGATAATTTCAGTTGTCAGGAGAATTTCAGGAAATACTCAAATGTGTCATATCTTCAAAATATTAATGATCATAATACGTTTTACTGTGCAAAAGAATGCATAACAGAAATTCTTCCTCTGGAGACTGTATCTGTGCAAGCAAACAAGTGAGCAGTTCTCCACTCAACAACAAAAAGTATTAGTAAATATATATTTGCATTGAATGACTGTAGGCTATGTCACGTAAAATAGTGATTAAAACAAAGCTTCATGAGGAAGGAATACAATTTGAAGGATGATGCCACATACAACTAAACACCTGATTCAATATTGAACACAACACTCTAAAAGAAAAAACCAAGATGATTCTGTGAGAGAGAAAGATCAGCGGCCATCTGTGGTTTGGAATGGAGAGGAAGGGACAGTCCCTTTTAGGAACTGATGAGCTTCAGGAACTTAAGGTAACGATCTGAGAATTAAGGGATCAGGCAAAGAAAGAATGAAACAGAGCTTGGCAGAGAACAACATATACAAGAGTCCCCCTGGGCTGGCATATCTGGATTTAAGAACAGCCCCTGCACCAGCAGCACAGATATTAAATCTGTGTATTCTATGTGTACCTGTGAGTGGAAGTGCAGAATTCAAAGACACTCCTGAAGAACAGGGCACATCAGGAGAGGTTCTACAAGATAAGCCTGGAGAACCAGAAGTACAGCGTTGCCAAGGAGGCC
The DNA here is from genome assembly GCF_027595985.1 of Sorex araneus. Lineage (NCBI taxonomy): Eukaryota > Metazoa > Chordata > Mammalia > Eulipotyphla > Soricidae > Sorex > Sorex araneus. The sequence goes on along the minus strand of NC_073307.1, from coordinate 50,215,505 downwards.
GCCAGGTGTGGTGCTGCGGTAACCAAAATGCCCAAGTAACAAGGAGCACCAAGCCAAGGGGAAGTTGGTGCCGGCCTGTCACAGCATTTGGCACAGTTGTTGTTGGTGTGTGTGTTTGGGGGGGGGGGGCATGTCTGCACCTCACAGTCAGGGTCTGCCGTGGGAGAGGAACACAGAGACGTCCCCACCTACCGGCAGAGGTGGTTTTTCACTTTAGCAGAATTCTCCCGATGAGAACCAGGCTTCTCGGTTCCGTCAGGAGGTCCATGGGTTCCACATAAAGTTGTACTTGGGTGCCCAGGAAAGATCAATATGTTGGTGAGATTTTGGTGAGATTCCAGCCAGTCTCTATTCAGAAAGGACTGAAAGTAGGAAAGGACCTGACACTTTATATTCACGTTTGTTATGCAGACCCAGGAGTTCAATTTCAAGCTTTATGCAATCATTCTAGTATTAGAATGAAGACCTGAGTAAGGGCTTCAACCTGGTCTCCTGGCACAAGGATGAACTGCACAACTTTTCCCTTAGGCAAATGGCTAAAATGTATGTCAGCTTCTTTTATAAAAATAAAAATGCTTTTGGGGCTGGAGCGATAGCACAGCGGGTAGGGCGTTTGCCTTGCACGCGGCCGACCGGGGTTCGATTCCCAGCATCTCATATGGTCCCCTGAGCACCGCCAGGAGTAATTCCTGAGTGCAGAGCCAGGAGTAACCCCTGTGCATTGCCAGGTATGACCCAAAAAGCAAAAAATAAATAAATAAAAATTAAAAAATAGATAAAAACGCTTTTAAAAAATAAAAAATGACTTTTCTTGAGACTCTGGGAAAACTACGGTGCCCTGTGTGAAACTATAATTACAATTACATGATGTTTATCTGTGTTGAAGTTAAATCTCTTATTTACATTTTTTTTAAATCCTGACAAAGTGTGAGTCAGGAAGCACAATATGCAAGTTTTTAGTCTTCAGGAGATATAAAAGTTTCACTGTATCACTGTCATCCCATTGTTCCTTGATTTACTCAAGCAGGCACCAGTAACATCTCTATTACACTCAGCCCTAAGATTTTAGCAGCTTCTTTTTACTTCTCTTTCCCAATGGATTGCAGGCTCTTTCAAGGTCACGGGAATGAAATATATCATTACTGTTTTTAGATACATCACTTGTATCACTTGTAGTCCCGTTGATCTTCGATTTGCTCAAGTGAGCGCCAGCAACATCTCCATTTGTCCCTGTTGCGAGCTAGTGTAGCCCAATGATACCTGCTCGCTCCAGGAACAGAAAGAGCCTCAAATCGTTCATTCAGAGATTTGATGAAAAAATCTGACCATCTAGTTGGTGGGCGGCCACGAGGTCTTCTGACGTCCTGTGGAATCCAGTCTGTAACAGCTATAGTCCAATGGTCGTCTCTGAATCACATTACATGACCAGCCCATCTGAATTTTGATGCCTTGGCAAACGAGACAGCATCCCTGAATTTTGACCATCGACGGAGGTCAGAACTCCAGATTCCTTCTCTCACTTGAGTGAGACATGATACTCCCAGCATAGCTCTTTCGATTCCTCTTTGGGATACCCTAATAGCATTCTCATCCTGTTTGCGTAGGGCCCAGATCTCTGAGGCATATGTTAGTGCAGGAAGAACGGTGGAATCAAAAAGATGTGCCCGGATTTGGAGGTTCTTCGTTCTCTTAACCACCTCTTCGATGCTCTTGAATGCATTCCACGCTGCTCTCTTCCTCCTGCGCAGTTCTGGCAGCAAGTCATTCCTCATGTTGATTTCTCGACCCAGGTACACATAGCTGCTGCATTCGGAGATGTTCGTTCCATTGACAGCATTGATGTTTGTTCCATTGAGAGCAAATGGAGAAAAAATGGATTTTAGATACATATGATGAATAAATGCATATTTTCTGTGAAAATATAAAATCTCATACCGGAAACAGTGCAGTCTGTGATAAAAGAATAAAACAGAAAGGCCCAAGAGATAACACAGCAGGTAGAGAGCTTGCCTTGCAGGAACCAATCTGGGTTCAATCCCAGCACCCTACATAGTCTCATGAGCCCCATCAGGAGTAAACCCTGAGTGCAGAGTCAGGAGTAATCCCTGAGCACCACCAATCCCCTCCCACAAAGAGATAAATAAAAGAATGAAATAGAAACATGATTACAAAACTATGGCCTTTCAAAAATAAATGTTAATAGCAACTGCTATAGAGGTATAACTGGGATAAAGGTGTAAACAGCATGCTAGACAAACACAAAAATTCATTACTTAGATTTATTGGAAGTGACTCATCAAGAATTCATAATAGAAATGAAAGATATGGCAAGTATGAAAAGAAAGTTATGAGGAAGGGAATGGGAGAGTTAAGTGGAAATGGATGACCTGAAACAGTTGTTCTCTGCTGACTACAGAGAACTGACTGCTCCAACTGAAGAGACACACGAATTAGGGTTAAGAAACAAGAAATCGCACCGTGGTGGTTATGCACTACAATGTCTGGATATGTGTTGAAAGGAAAACCTTCCAGCAATCTTAGGGCAGAGGCAAGTGACAGTGGCCAGAAAGGCATTCCCCAACCACTTCCCTGACTCTGAGTAGTTCACCAGAGTACTGTAGACCATATACAACAAAACCGAGGTTTCAAGGTAAGAAATGGAAAATAATGGCCCACCTAAAATTCTGTTTCTATTTAAATGATCATTTCAGAAGGAGGGCACAAGGATGTAATTCTGTTCAAAGACGAAGTTACCAATGCTTATAAAAATTGCTGAAAAAGAAAATGAACTCTCAAATAACAGTAATAGCTGCAGCTATATGGGAAAACTGAAATATACCTGAGTTGTACACTGAGGTTGAGAGTAGAGAAAAGTAACACTAATCCTATTTTAAGAATTATATAATTTCCTATTTTAAGAATCATATTTAAAACAAAGCTATGCTTTATTATGGGTCTTTTTATTTGTACATCTCAAAGTCACTAAATAACCTATATGTCTCATGGTTTGTGCAATAGGAAAGTGCAAAAATATTTAGTATGGAAAAAGTGCTGAGTGAAGAAAATGCACATTAATTTAAAGGAACCCTACAATAAATTGTTCTTTTGCTTGTTATTATCTAAGAAATCTTCTTTATAAATTATTCCAGTTATACCTTCAGTTTTTATGTACTGAAGTTTCTAAGAATTGCTCTCAGCTACGGGTTATGTATATATGGAAGTATCTATGTATTCTATTAATATCTGTGTGTGGAGGTTCAGTATTTAAAGCACCCTTAGAGAAGGTCATTGTCTGAGATATAAATCATAAATTAGGTATGATATAATGCTCTTATCATCTCTTCCAATCCTTGTTCTATCTCAAGTTAAGTGCACTCTCATTCTCCCATCTCATAGGCTACAACTGTGCACAAGTTTTCCCCAGATTAACAATGAATCCCATCATCTGGCATCATTCTGGTTCTCACCATCTCTCCTTCCTTTCAACCAGAAGCCTTCCTCCAAATGGCCAGTCAGCCATCACTGTTTTAACTGAAAATTCCCCTTTTCACTACATTTCTGGTGAGCCTAGGTTTTTCCATTGGCTCACTTTGTCCCCCACTTCCCTCCACCTCTGCAAATAACTCAACAAGCTCATTGATTACATCCTAACTTTAGTCCTGATGGTATCATCATATTATCTGAGTCAGATGTTGGTGGAGAATTCAGTTCTCCAGTCTTATTGTGGCTCCCAGTCTGGAGCTGGAACTCTCACTCTACCCTCACTTTCTTCCAACCCCACTGTTCATGCTTTGTCTAAAAAAATTATTTATTTTTCAGTTTATACCCCACGGTTACAATGGCATGAGCGTTTGTGCTTTCAACGTGCAAAGCTACTGATGGTCATAGCCACGACTGTTTCTCTTTGGCGTCTGATCCAACTCCTTCCAACCACACCATATCCAAGTATTTGAAGATAGTGTGTCCTCTTGCCCTCTAGTGCACACTCAGCAGAATGTGGAATTCATTAGCCAACATGAAGCTTGGTCCAAACACTTGTAAACATCCTCACTGGTGAGGCAAGACCTGAGGACATTAAGTCCTTTGTAAAAATCCTCTGGTCCAAAGGGGGGATGAGTGGGGCCAAGAAAGACCAGATACACATAACAAGTCTCTTGCATTGTAAACCTACCCGCCAAGGCTGAGACTGTGAATCACAGCCATTTCACCCCCACTGCCAAGTGGGAGGCTTGCAGAGTGTGAATCAGGTTCAGACAAGCAGTGCTGAAAAATTTTTTTAAAAAAACAAGCAAACAAATACCCACAGTGAGAGAGAGGGCCTCCAAGTTTGAAGGCATCTTTGGATTGTCCCAAATATTGGACAGCCCTTTGGCAATGTTCTTTCTAGCTGCCTTTCTACACTGCCCACAAATAGTTGAATTAGGTATGGCAAATGCTTTTCTTACTCATCTAGAAATTGCTTGTTTGGGATTATTTTATCCAGAGAGATTCTACATACACTAGGAGAACACAAGACTAGCTCTGCTAGTCCACTTTAAGCCCACTATTGGGTAGAGTCATCCCACAAATAACTTCCTACAGCTGTCAGGGGCTCAGCCAAAGGAACACATATATGTGAGTTCCCAAACGGTAAACATAGGGGCAAGGAGTGACACCAATAAACGAGAGGAAACATTTGATTACTTTTGAACTAGGCATATAGAAGTCTTGGAGGACAGATAGATGTTTCTGAATGTTTATGTGAAATGCACTCCTTTGCTACTGACAGAATTTTGTTGAGTGTAGTTGTATTACTGGGTCTGAACCACATTTTTTCTTCCAGACATGCCAGAGTGCTGGTTGGGATTATAAGGAAACATATTACTGGCCATTTCCGGATAGATGCAGACAAGTTTTGCTTTCCCGCTATAGGTTACCATCCTTCCTTTTGTTTCCCCTTGCTGAGGCTCTGATCACAAACACAAAGGCCAGAATGACAGCTGCCCTCCCTTTCCCGACCACAGTGGAAGCCAGAAAGCATTTCCCTTCTATCAGCTCTGGGCTGTTTAACTCTGAATTTATTGTCATTCGGGAGGTACATAAATCTGTCTAGTCTAACCTCTGGATATGTGAGGTTTTCGGCTCTTTGTGGATGACTCCAAATGCAAACGGATGCAACTGCAATTGAGATGAGCCAGAGCAGCAGAGGGAGAGACACAGAAAGGGGGGGAATGTGTGTTGTGCACCCCAGGATTGTGGCTCACCAGTGCATGGCTCAGGAGACAACTTCAACCACAGGCACCTCAGTTTCATCTTCTGTGCAGTGGGAATGCGACCTCTATGAAGAGTGTGAACAGAGTTGGCGGAAAGCGCCTTGAGATGGAAATAAACATGATTATCAAGTCAAAACAAAAGAAAGTTTGGGAAGTGCTCTGCCAAGTTACATTTATCCAGAAGACTCCACTTAAAGGTGGAGTCAGGCTGTATCTGACCCAGTCCATTTGTTTTATGCACTGCTAGCAATATCATTGTAGCGGAAAAAGTATTTCATGGTGTGCTGGATGGTTAAAGTAGCACTTAGGGGTACATGTGCTAATTCCAGGTCAGCAAGAAAGATCCAAATCGCACTGACAAGACCCAAACTGACCTCCTTTAACTCTTGAGTGAAATGTTATTTTACTCACCCCAGAAATCACCACAAATGAAATGAAACTTCCAAAGAGGAAGAAAAATGCCTGGAAAAAAGGAAAACTCTCTTTGGGGAGGGGGGCAGCACTTTATGCTTCCAGAATTCTTGTGATTGTCTTTTAATAAACATGGGGAGCCCCAAGGGTGTTATCCATTTCCCACTGACCTCAATATCATGGCACAGTCGAACACACACCCAAGTTTGTTCTTTCCGGTCCTAGTCTTTTTGTTTTCTGATTGGATGGCTCTTCTAAGGGATTTTCCAAGGTCTTCAGTTTATCTAGTCTGTCTTTGCCATAAGACCCATCATGGGTAGCATTCAAATTATAGGGAAGTGTGTGACAGAGATATTGAGATGTGTTTGAAAGGTTCAGGAGATGGGGACATGAGTGGGAGGAAGGGCAGTGGGGGGTGAGGGAGAGAGAAAGACACACAGAGACACAGAGAGAGAGATGATTATTGGGTACTTGCTAGAACTTGCTTCTAGAAATTGTCTCCCTTGGCTTCTACATTTTTCCCCCATTGACTTTTTGAGTCACACCCAGAAATACTCAGGAATTACTCCTGGCTCTGCACTCAGTAGTTACTCCTGACAGTGCTCAGGGATCCCTAGCTCAGGGTCAGCTGTGTGCAATGCAAAAACCCTACCTGCTGTACGGCCTCTCTATGTTCCCTGTCTTGTCTTTCTCCCCCTGATAGGATTTCATCTATTGCCTCCATTAATGGTTTTTCTTTACCACAATTTTTTTTTTAAAAGCAAACTCAGCACTTGGTAACCAGCATGCCAAACCTTTTCAGTGAGACAATCATTGTTTTGTTTGTATCAGGGCTTTAACATTCACTCAATGTTTTGATGCTCACTTTACCATTCTTTCAGGGAGGATTTCTATAGATCTAACCATAAATTCATGTCAGTTCTTGAGACTGGAGAGAGTACTGAGATTTTCTCTACCTAAGTCCACCCCCAGTTTGATCTCTAGCACAGCTCAAGCCCCCCAATAGCCCCAACCCCCACCATGAGTGATCCCTGAGCCCAAAGTCAGGAGTAAGCCCTGAACACAACCCCAAAACAAGAAAAAAAGAAAAACTAGGAAGGGATTCTTGTTAGTTCTACTCAAAATGAGTCCCTAGTCTGTGAAGACCAAAAATCTTCATATAAATGAGTCTCCAAAAATATAGTAATGATGATAATTGAGCCACATGTCTGGGGCAAGCTCTCTGAGGAAGTCCCTCCACTAAAGTGCAAATCAGATTGCTTACTGGTTTTCATTCCACAATAAACGACTGTCCCTGCCTCAAAGCTGTCTTGTTCATCAAGACTGCCAACTTTTCTTTGGATTTCACTCCCTTAATGGCCCAAGTACCACCCTGTTTAAGGACAGAAGTGGCTAGGACTCAAACAATTGAACCAAGCCCTGACGACCCCCTTTGATTGAGCAGCCATATGTCAGGGTTTCCTGTCTGCCCTGGAACTCTGTCCCTTGTCCAAATCGCCCACGTCCTGCCTTTCTTTTCCTGACTTGGGAAGTATGATTTCCCTTCCATCTCCTTGGGGAGTTTGCTGCCATTCTCTTGTTGATGTCTGTTTGCTTATCAACCTGGGGTGGAGGTTTTTGTTAAACAGGTCAAGAGGAAATGCTGATGGCTCTAGTCGTGTTTCTGTTCTTCAGTGGTGGTTGGCTGGTAGAGCTTCAAAATGATCTTTGAAATATTAGAAGTGCTCAAGTTGTTTGTGGGAGTCAAAGAGTAGAGACAGTAAGGAATCATTTCATATAATGGTGGAAAATAATCACACATAGCAAAAAGGGCTCGTAAATGGGAAAGTGAAAAGAGTCACAGATAATAGACATAGATTATGTCTTATTCCATATGCAAGTGTTTAAAGGGAAAAAAAGAACAAGAAACAAACCCCAGAAATTTTCACTTTACTGGTCAAGTGATATTAGTCTTTTATCAGCCCTATGCCTTCTCCACATGATGAAATCCTGTCTACATATCCCACACATAAAAATGAGTTTCTTCATCATATTTGTATGGCCACTGAGATAAGTGATGAGCACAAGAGAGGCAATAAATTTCTATTTGCAAAATGAGCATTGGGAAGTATATTGCAGCTTTCTTTAAAAAAAATTCTAAGAAAAAAAAAGTCCATCCCACCTAAAAGGCTATAAAAACTGAATTTAGAAAAACGTCACTGTGAAAACTTACATATTCATTCTTACATACTTATGTACTATTCCATGTCTTGAGATATCCATAAAAAATAGATTTAAAAAAACATTCCTAATCATTCAGTAAGCAGATAAAACACCATGACTTACGACTTCCCACAATACTAGGGTATGTTTTTTTTCCAATTACTCCCCTTGTAACTCCAGTGATAAAATAACATCGTGGTCAGAATATCTCATACTTGGGGCAAGAAAACACTTCCATAGAAAATTCTTTGTCACGGATCCTAAAGCCTGGAATGAGGCCCTCCCCCTTCACCTCCCTGTTGGAAAGCTCTTATATCTCTCTCTGATGATGATGGTAGATCACATTTAAGAAAATATCATTTCTTCTATGACTTCTCTGAGGTGACGCATGGGTGTCCCACTGCCAGTTACCTTCACCAGGTTCCTGCCATGCACTTACAGGTCTGCTCTGCAGTAAAGCATGTGTGCTTTGTTCTGAGAGGAGAATTACCTTGTTTTCTTCCTCACTCAGGACCTCTAAGGTACCTGTTCCTCATAAGTAAACATGGGCTAGAGAGTGCAACAATGTCACACCCTACAATCTTTCAGATTGATGGGGTGGAACATTGATTGACATTCTCTTGTATGTACCAGTTTGCCATCAATCCAGTTGAATGCTGACACAATTTTTGGGAGGGTTGGGTGGGGTGAGAAGCACACCCGGCAATTCTCAGAGGTAACTCCTGGCTCTTCACTTAAGAATTATTCCTGGTAGTGCTTGAGGTGGGCTGGAGCAATAGCACAGTGGTAGGGCATTTGCCTTTCATGCGGCCGACCCGTGTTCGATTCCTCTGCCCCTCTCAGAGAGCCTGGCAAGCTACGAAGAGTATTGAGCCCGCACGGCAGAGCCTGGCAAGCTACCCGTGGCATATTGGATGTGCCAAAAACAGTAACAAATAAGTCTCACAATCGAGAGATGTTACTGGTGCCCATTTGAACAAATTGATAAGCAATGGGATGACAGTGACAGTGACAGTCCTGGAGGCCCATGTGGGACGCCAAGGATGGAACCCAGGTTGATGGCGTGCAAGACAAGTGCCCTACCCACTGGATTATCTCTCCAGTCCTGCCTCTGCACTTTTAGATATTTCCATTTGAGTTATTTCTATGTATGTATTTCATACCTGCTCCTCTCCCAGGAAGTCCCAGTTAACTCCTTCCTTATCCAGGGATATTGTCCCTGTCACCTACTTTTCTTGCTGGCTTTGGGTTCCATGTATATGTCACTGTACAACACCCTGTCTGTATGAAGTTTAGTTTCTTTCTGTTAATCTCGCAGTTGTTGCCTTGACTATTCTTCCTGCCTGATAGGCAGCCAGGGATACTGGGGACATTTCCTCTCCTCCATGATTTTAGCCTTCAAGACTGCAGACAACTCATGTCTTGCTCGCTCAGCCCATTCTCTTTTAATAATGATCCAAGAGAGTTTAAAAAACAACACTGTTATCATCTCAGTAGGAAGCTTATTTTAGCTTCCTGTCCTGATCTTGCAGACCTTCTGATCCAGGGTAAGTCCTTCTGTGTCTCTTAGTTTGGGGGGACTGGGACTGAATAGGACTCCAAGGTTTCTCCCAGGCCAAAAAAGATTGGGAAATTATAAAAGGAAGCATTGTTTGGCAGAGACCAGGCATTCTCTGCCAGGCATTATCTCTTAGGCAACTACCACGCCCAGGAATCCATGGGGGACAGAGTCCACGAGTGCTACTTCAGATCCTTTTTGACATAGAACTGATCAAAAATGGAGATAAATTGGATGAATTTCAACATTTATGGGTTTAGAAAGTCCCAGATTACTCTGCGGCCACACAAACACACAGACGCACACACATACACTCTCACACATTCACCCCTGCCCGTCCACATTTACACAATTACATTCAACACTGGAGGAGTAGAGTCCCAGCACAAATGGCCTTGGCCATCTCTAGCTCCTCACGGGCCGTGGCTGCAGGGACACCTTCCAGAAAAGCAAGCAGGGATGTTTATGCCTTTTTCACACCTTCTTCAGCAAATCTCGGTGGCGGGATATTTGGGAATGGGAACGAGTACAAATGCAAAAAAAAAAAGTGTTTATGAATAATGGAACGTTTCAATTCCATCTGGTTTCTGAGACATTTTTTAGTTTCTCACTGTAGCCAATTATATAGCATGCTTGAGTGAGAACTGGTTCTATCCTGAGGCTCATTCTGCTCTCGAATTTCTACATTGATAGTTGCTACCAACCTCTGAGGTTACTAGCCATATGGTAGTCCAATATGGTACTTTATACTCTACTTGTTATACAGGAGGTGAGTTCTGGGGAACATAAATCCACTCTGTAGTAGGCACCATGAGGAGGATCTGGGGTGGGGTTGGAGGGGGCCTCCCCATATTTCGGCAGCTTGCAGTGGTTTCCCTTTTCAGCTTAAGGATGCTGAGGGATTATTTCCAGAGTGCTTCTCATTGTTGCCTATACAGATGCAGTGTATTCCTGGACAAATGACACAAACCCACAAGAAAGAGGGGAAGAACGTGTTTTGATTTGGGCAGAGGCATTCCTTGCATGCCATTCTTCAAATAGCTGGCATTGTTCAACTTTTTTTATTTTTGGTTCTGGAACATTTCAATTTATACAGGGGAACATTCTTCAATGTACACATTTCAATAAAGAAGGATCCTATGCTACTGGACCTCCATAGGCTTTCATATCTCTCTTCGAAAGATGAGATTTTCATAAAATAAATTTAACAACCTCACTGCTTAAAATTGAGTATCAGCCAGTTGGCAGTTTGCAGAGTGAGGTGGACTTAATCCTGTGAATAAGCAATGTCCTACATCTGAAAGCTTTGCACGAGGGTTCACTTGAAGAAATGAAGCTCCAGAATTCTGTATGCTTATTGTTCTGAATTGCACAGGCCACAAAGAAAAGAGAAAGACTGGGTAAAGGAACTATATCAGCTCTCCACCACCTCCCTTCACTGATAAGCTCTCTTTCAATTTGGAGAAAAACCAAGACCAGCATGCATAGGTCCAAGTCGGTGACACTGTGGAAACTGTCCTCAGCTGGTTGGTGCCACATCTGCAGAACTGAAAACTTGGGAGGGACGTGCATTTAGAGAGATTTGGATGCATTTTTGCTCACTATATGTATGGACTAAACTCGCCAGCATGTGAAAGAAACTCTAAGCTTTAAGGCTAATCTTTGGATGTCTCTAGACTTTCCTGGTTTTCTCCCTCCTCATTGAAACTGAAACACAAGTACATATTTCACATGTATGTACGTATGCTTATGTGGGTGTGGGAGTCTGTTTGGGGCCACACCCAGCTGTGCTCAGAGTTTCACTCCTGGCTTGACACCCAGGGTTCACTCTTGGTGGTGCTTGGGTATAATATGGGGTGCTAGGAATCTAACTGGGTCCGTCGCATACACAGCAAGCGCCCTCCCTGCTGTATTCTCTCTCTCAAAGCCCAAATTCCATATTTTGAGTACTATTGGGCCTTTTCCAGTGGGCCAGCACTGTATTTCATAAGGGGAAGGGCTAAATAAATAGTTGCTAAATAATAGAACACAGAGAAAATCACTTATTGGTATTGTAAATTTTACTCCCATTAAAATTTTAGTTAACATTTGTCTAAAATTTCCTTCCAAATGGGCTGTAATAGTTATATAATACTTGGAATAGCTCCCCAAGCTGAACTGAACAAGCAGTAAAAATGTTAGAAAATGTCTAATAGACTATCCCAAGCTCCAGATGGCTTATCTAAGAATTCTGGATTTTCTGCTTATCTTTATTCTTTAACCCTGGCACAAATCAGTTCAATTTGCATTAGTTCATTATATGCCTTTTTTTGGTAGTGAGTTCAAAAGGAAGCCCTCAATGCCTTTACAAGGCTGCCAGCATTCATGCCTTAGTTGGTTTTAAGCGTCATAAGATTATTTACCTTGAACTTTATGTACCGGTGAAATCTTATTAATCCAAATGAAACAGAGTATTTAAGTTCTTCGGGTTTACATTAATAGTAGGCTTAATTGTCTTTACGTGGTTTGGGTACCAGATACTTTACTTGTTATCTTTGGGATTTCTCTTTTCATTTGAGAGGATTTATACTTGATCCCCTGGCACCACACTGGTCCCCTGAGCACCACTGGAGTAGCCACAAGAGATTTATATTCTTTTTCTTTGTAAATCAAAGAAAAGAAGACTTGTGGAAGCCATTTGGATCAAAGTGATCTCAGATTGTTAAATGTTGAGTTGGTCTGCCTTGTTCTTTCTTTTTGGGGAGTGTGCATGCGTTGGGGGGGATACACTCAACAATGCTCAGAGATTACTCCTGGCTCAAGGATCATTCCTGGTGGTGCTTGGGTGACCACATTCTGTCCCAAGCATCAACCCAGGGTGAGTCGGCAGCTGCACACAAGGCAAGTGCCCTGTTCTGCCTCTCCTGCCTTAGTCTGGCTTCTTAAGTCAGAATGTTCCCTCTTCAGGATTGATTAGCCAGCGTTGCTGAGACTCACTGGAAGCTGCTAAGCCAATATAATCCCCAATCTGTCCTCTAAAATAGATGTAGCAGCACCGGAATGAGCTAGAAGGGTTCTGAGTTTGAAAGAGGAAATTGGATCTCAATGGCCAGAACAGGAAAACAACCCAACTGCCCAAGCAGAGGAGAGGACAAAGAGGCTTTGGTCTAAGTACATGGCACAATACTGCACAGCTATGAAAGAAGATAAATCCGGTCACTGCCATGTGGATGGAACTGGACAGGCTCATGTTAAGTAAAAGGAGAGAGTGGGAAGGATGAAGGAAGGATGACCCCGCTCATCTCTGGAACTTTCAGAAACAAACCAAGGGCCTGGATGGCACCAAAGATAATAAAGCCTTGGGGAGCAAAAGTGACTGACAGACAGTGAGAGAGAGGAAGAGGATGGAGGGTGAAAAGAAGGACTAAAGTGACAAGGGACAGTGATAGGATGTCTAAGACACATTGGTGGTGGTTTGGGGAGGGTTAGGGGTGAGTTACCTTTTATATCTGCATCATAAATGTGAACAGTATTATTGCCATGTTGCCTAAACTACAATAAACAAATTATAAAAAATTATCAGTCTCTACCAAATGAAACCTTAATTGTCTGTGATCTGTGGTCTGCCTATTCCAGAGCTCAGGCAGAGAAGCACCATTCTGTGAAAACGCTCGTTTCCTTCCATTCCTCTGCTTTGTGACCAGTCCAAGGGACAGCCTGGGAAAGGAAAGGGAGAATGACTTCTCTTTTGCTACCCTCTAGGGACAAGTCTGTTTGGGGACCAGAAAAAAAAAGTGAAAAACCCATGTGCTTCCAGTGGATCTGCTTCTCTGAACTTTCACTCTTCAGGTAACACTCAATCACTCTGACATTCAAAATGTTTTGTTTAAAAATAATCTTTTTTTCTTGCCTTGGTATTTATGGACATTGGTGGGGAGAAGAACAAAAAAAAGGAAGAAGAAGATGAAGACGAAGCTGAAGAAGGAACAAATAGCTCTGGGCGACACCAGGCATCTGAGAACAGATGGCATGTGAGTCTCCGCCACTAAGCATGGCTGATAAAGCGTGACCCATTCCGAGACACTCGGCTGAGAGCTGTGTGAGGGAGAATTCCCAGCCCAGGCCCCCACAGCCCGAGTCACCTTCACTTCACTTTGCCAGAGCACTGAGGAATAAGTCCTTCTTGGGAACAAGTGTCCCGGGCTGACACCCACAGTAAATTGGCTCTTCTAGGAGACAAAGGCAAGGACAAAGTCTTGGTGCCACCCAACTGCCAGTGCAGAAGAGAGGAAAGTGATATTGGCACTGAAGTTCTGAGGGCTGCAGAGGGTTTGCTCCAGTGTCTGTCTGATCTCCCGGGAGAGCTCCCCAAATAAGGGCCCGGGGGGTCATCCTGCTCGTGAATTCAGCTCCTATCTTTTTCGACAATGCCCCTCTAATCAAAACAATCAAAAAGTACAGAATATATCTGGATTGCAAACCATAATACTCAAAAGAGGCAGACAGAGTAGGGAAAGAGAAAAGCTGGGCATTCAGCAATGGTTATGGTTTTTAGTTAATTATTATTTTTAATTGAATCACTGTGAAAGCATTATAAAGATGTTTGCGGTCGGGTTTCAGTCATACAATATTCCAACACCCATCCATCTGTCAGTGTATATTTCCCAGCACAGTTTCTCTCCTGCTACCCTCAACCTGCCTCTATGGTGAGCACCTCTCTATTCTCTGTCTCTCTCTGTGTCTCTGTGTCTCTGTCTTTCTCTGTCTCTTTCTCCTTTACAGTTTTCAATATAAACTGAAAAGTTATCATGTATATCCCTTTATTTACTTTCAAAATCAAGTTCTTGTCCCTTGTGATCAATTCCAACTATTATTATCCTACTGGACTCTCTTCTCTCTCTTAACTACTCTTTGTGCGCCCCCCTACCGCCCGCCCCACACAGACACACATGTGGTAACTTCCAGCCATTGACCAGTCCTCCTGACCCCTGTTTTCTTGGCCTTGGATATTAGTCTCACACTATTTTGCAATGGCTTTAGAAGACAAGTCAAAAAACTGACAAATATAACAAGATGCTTTTGTTTATTGTAGTGGAAGAAAAAAAAATCTTCTGTTATATTGGAGTTTCTGATAGTGAAGAGGAATGTAATCTGAACCCAGAGAAGATGTGGAAGGAGAGATTATATGTCCCATGTTGCCTTTGCACTCATGAGATGATTCACAGAATTCTGCAAACTGACTGGAGCACAATCCAGGGCAGGTGGAGGTCTGATGAGAGTGTCAGACTCGGAGATCCCTTTTCTTCGGGGGTTCTGTTGCCACCGTTGAGAGGATGAAGAATGATGAGCCTGTCATGTCATCCTTGGAGACGAGATTACCAGCTGAGTCAAGAGAACTGCCTGGATGCAAAACCCTGATTTAAGATGAGCCCTGGTTTAGGGGGAAGCTTGAAATGGGAGTAGAGAGAGTCTCCAAGATTATGGCTCAGCTTTGACTCCCAACAAACTGAACAAAGAGAATTCCAGATTACTAATTCCTCTAGGGTGTTGCAGAAACCCCTGGATGTTGGGTCCAAATGAAGATCATCGGTATTGCTTTACTTCTGCAAATAATTTTGTAAGCAGACTTTACAGCCCTTGATAAAATTTCTTGAGCTTAGAAGAAAGTTAAGCAATAGGGGAAAAGGCCACAAGAAATTTGAGTTATTGTACAGGATCTCAGAAGGACTTGAATCATCAGAGTTACCAAAACCAGAATTTAAAATAAAGGTGATTTCTATATTCTAAGAAAAAATAACCCAGAATCCAAGAGACAAGAGAGAAAGAGGCATATATATATATATATATATATATATATATATATATATATATAGAGAGAGAGAGAGAGAGAGAGAGAGAGAGAGAGAGAGAGAGAGAAGAGAGAACTTGGTGTTTTGCACTGAGGGGAAAGTGGAAAGTATGAAGCTGCAGAATTCTCAGAAAACAGCTAAGCCTATGTTTAAAGGGAAATCTGTAGTCTTAAATGTATATCTTAGTAAATAATAATGGCAAAAATAACAACTATAAATTCACCATAGATTAAAGGGTAGTAACCGATTAAATTTGGCTTATGGGAGGGGAGGAAAAGTAAAATATAAGTAAACATACTGTTGAAATAGGAAATAATTTCAAAGAAAAAAATAAATGAGAAAAAGTTGTTTATTTGTAAAATAAATATAAACCTGATGAAGCTGACGTGACCTAAGCGTAGGAACAAGTATATAAGGCCATTTTCTATATTTTGGGATAGAAAACAATATTTTGAGAAAAATTATGTCAACAAATTTGAAAATCAAGATGACAGGAACATCTCCTAGAAAATGCTATTTAATAAAAGGAATGCAAAAGTAAACAAGCTGAACATCATGAACTTTAGAAGGAAACTTTGAATCATGATTTAAAATTCCTTCCTTCCTTCCTCCCTCCCTCCCTCCGCCCTCCCTCCCCCCTCCCTCTCTCACTCACTTCTTTCCCTTCTTTTTTTCTTTTTAGGTTTTGAGCTACACTCATCAATGTTCAGAAGTTACTTTTGATTCTGTAGTCAGGAGTCAATACTGTCAGCACTCAGAAGACCATACAGAGTGCTGAGAATCAAACAGAGTCAGTTGCATGCAAGGTAAGAGCCTTCCCCACTGTACTATCTCCCCTCCCATGGTTTTAAGTTCTTGGCTCAAAACAACTTAAGGTAGTTTGTCAACAAAGCCCACAAGACATTAAGAAAAAACCTAAAAGATAACCCAGAGAATAAATATATAATGATCTTTAATATGCCTAAAGCCAGCATAAATCTGAAATGTGAGAGAGAATCAAGGGTCAAATTCTGCCATTTGTTAATACAAATAAAATTTAACTAAATAAAACTTAGAAAATTCACTTAATGACTTGAATAGCATTAAGAATTCAAGAGTAATTTGGCATTTGCAACATAAAATTGTTATGCACTAAATTAGCAGAAAATTTTTTCTAATAATAGAATTTTGATAAACTAAATAAGACAGCCACTAACATCATTACTTATATTTTCAATAGTATTGATATGATATGAATATGAAATTTCTTTAGAACAAAAATATGTCATAATTTATATCAAACATCATATCTATTGATTGAATATTCCAAATTGTCCTTTAAAGTCTGGGAATAGCAACAATTTTAAAAATGCCTATAATAGGTACTAGCCAGTGAAAATGACCAAGAAAGTTAAATCAAAGGCCTCCAGGTGAGTAATAGTAAATGAAAATACCATGAAAATAGATATCATCATTTTAAATCCATCTTTACTGAGGTATTTGAAGGTACTTCATAATTTTAATGAATAAAATTAAGGTAAACCAATAAAAATATTTTGTAATAAAGTAAGTTTGTCAAGGTTGTTCTCAATCTATAGAAAACTATTTTTGCTGCTATGCTCAAACAAAATTTCTTAAAAATGATCAAATGCCCTCTGTCTATTATATATAAAGATCTCTCTATATGAATCACGCGAGAAAAAGACAATCATATGGAAAATGACTCTAAACAACTTGGGAGGTCACTCCATAAACAACGATCCCCAAATGATTACTGAGTGCTCAAAATCCTCAGTTACAACAGAAACAAAAGGAAATCCGCAAGGTGATGCCACTTAGCAGCCACCAGGACACCTAAAAATGTTAAGAAAAATGAAGACACCAGCACAAACGGCTCAAGCCCTGCTGGCAGGAACGTCAACGATCACAATCCCTTTGGACCTGGTGTGCAAGTTTCCTGAGAGTTAAGGCGTGCTTCAGTACAGACCCAGGGACAGAAGCAACAAAGTGCGTCAGTGAATATTTTTCCACTGGATGAGACCAAAAATAACCACCCAAGGGTCATGGAGAACAGACTCAGCAGACAAATTATGATCATGGATGGCTGGAATACCCAGCCAGAAGATTAATGAACGATGGCTAACCACAAGAAAATAAAATCAAACAACCCATGATGAATTCGCCAAAGCCTTCTGTGGGACAAACAAAGCCAGATACAGAAGAATGTTGCCGTCTCTGTGAAGTCCAAAGGCGGGCAAAGCTCAGCCAGCTCATGCAGAGGTGCAGGTGTGGCTGGTTAATGCACCAGGAAAACAAAGACACAACCTTCTCCAAAGTCGGGTGTGTGATGATTGGGGGGTAGGGGTGGGGGCAGGAAGGGTGCCTGGGGTGTGAAGGGTCTCTGGTGCCCAGGCTTCTGGGACTCTTCTGATTTGGGATGTGTGTGCTGATTACACATCTGTGTGTTTATAGTAATCATTGAGATTTTATGGTATGGGCCATTGATACTTCTTTGTATGTTTTATATCCACAATAATTAAAGCTGTAAAATGAGGATGAATAGGTCCTATTGTGAAACCAGGGGGGCTTTTAAGCCACATGGGGGGGGTTGCCTAGAGATCCCAGCTCAGTTCCTGAGGCCCGTTGGTCCTCCCCAACTATTTCTGGAGAAAACCTGGGTTCTTCCTCTTTGATCTCAAAGAAATCTGATAGCATCTTGTCTCTCCCACCCTTTTCTGCCTGAAATATGTCTTAGTTCTATCTGATGTTCTACATACATGATGGGGGTGGGCGGAGGTACACAACCATTTCCTTTAGTTTTCCTTGTAGGCGAAACAAAATGTGAGGGTTATTCGTCATGATCTGTTTAAACTGTCTGTGCTGCCTCTATGATGCAGTTGGGACCCTCTGCAGAATCAGCCTCCTGCAGCTCTGGGAATCTGTTCTCAGAGATGTCCTCTTCAAGCCAAATAAAAGGATGTCCAAAGCTTTTCTAAGAGCTGCCTTTTCAATGCCCTATGTGGGTTCTGAGTGCGCTTGTCTGATTTCAAGACCAGCTTACAGGGACACATTTCCTCCTATGTTTTTGCACTCTGGAATTTGGACTCCAACAAGTTCAGAGGCTAATAGATAACAGGCTGGCTGGGATCCACTGTCACTTTGATGCACATGAGCCAAGAAGCAGAGCCTCCTGTGGATTATGTATCTTCCACGATGCTCTACAGTGTGGCCAGGTAATGAGGTTTGTGGAACAGAACAAGGAATTTTCTATTTTTTTATTAAACAAATTTTATTGGATCACCTTGAGATACAGTTACAAACTTGCATGATTGTATTTGATTCGAACAGTGCTGGAGCACCCAACCCTCTACCAGTGCGCATTTTTCACCACTAATGTTCCCAGTGTCCCACTCGCCATCCCCATCCTACAGTACTCCCTGCCTCTGTGGCAGGTACAGTCCTTCTTACTCTCTCTAATTTGGGGCATTGTGATTTGCAATACAGATACTAAGAGGTCATCATGTTTGGTCCTTGGTCTACTTTCAGCACACATCTCCCAATCTGGGCAATCCCTCCAGTCATCATTTACTTAGTGGTCCCCTCACCATCCCAACTGCCTTTTTTCCCAGCATGTGGGACCAGCTTCCAAACCATGGTGTGATCCTCTTGGCCCTTATCTCTACTGTCCTTAGGTGTTAGTCTCATATTATGCTACTTTATATTCCACAAATGAGTGCAGTCCTTCTATGTCTGTCCCTCTCTTTCTGACTCATTTCACTTAGCATGATACTCTCCATGTCCATCCACTTAAATGTGAATTTCATTATATCATCTCTTCTAACAGCTGAGAACGAGGAACTTTCAAGCTTGGAAGATCTCAGAATACACACTTTCGGGGAGATAATGTGTGTCAAACAGACATGACATCACCATGATGGGCATTCACAGGATTCAGAAATCATGGCTTTGAGAGGATGCTTCTTGTCATGCTGGCACATGAATCACGGCTATGTTCTCTCTGTGGTGACACAGGAAATAAGGCAGCCTCAAGAGTCTGGCTGTTATTTGAGAAATCTGGTGACTTCGAAGGCATGCCCTGAATTCTGGTGTTGCATTTGTCATGAGATCTAAAAAACTACACACCAAGGCCTCTTTTATAGGAAAAGCAGATGCAATCCTTTCAAACACAACTCCAGAAAGAAGCTGCCTGATTTCATGGGTTACCTTTCTCTTTCCCGAAATGCCAAGAAGGAAAACTAGAAATGGGCTGCGTGGTGCTGGGCAGAGTCCTTCCCTCTCCAGGTCTGTTGACATTTCTTTCCCTGCCTAATGGGAGGGTCACTACCTGTCAGTGTCCCTGGGCAGCTGAAAGCAGGTTCTCATTTGTATTTATATCATTTGTATCTCATCCTGCCACTAGACAGTGCATTCCCTGCCTCTGCTGACTGAAGTCATCGCCTCTGGTGTGATCATATTGAAGCCCTATCTCCAGCCCCACTACTGGTCCTGAATTCTGAATCTCACCAGCCAGAAAGCAGATCCCTCCTGCATTGACTTGGTCTAGGGATCTTCCTCTTCCAAAGCAACGTGTGATTGGGAATGACAATAAAGGGTCTCCCTGACACATTGCAGTCTGTGCTACATAAATATGTTGTAGCTCCAAGAATCGCCATCAACCAGACGTCACCCAGACTTGCCTGGGTACTTTGAGCAATTGAGTTCCCCTAGGCTTATGTTTGGCTTTGAGCCTGGGGCAGTGGGTATGTGACACTCTACACAGACACCTGTTTCAGCTCTTCACTTACTGCCGTGGTGTCTTTATGGAGCAGCTATCAGCCTACCAGGCCTGTTTAATTCCCATAGCTGTTCAGAAACTCATTACTGTTTCCTGTTAATAGAATTCTACTGAACTTGTTGGAGAATGAATTCACTTCATATAGATGTGGAGTACAGGGCTCCCTTCAAAGAGTCTGCATCCAAGTCACTGGAATTTGCTTGGAAAATAGTGATGGCAAAATACCCACCACGTGTTCCCTAGCCATTCATTCCTTCAACAGTATTCCCAGAGCTCTAGGCATGAGGTGAAATCAATGAGAAATTCTAAAATACAAATAGCTCTCTATATCTTAGATATCAGCCCTTTCAAAAAAATGGACTCACTGTGGGATACTTTGACAAAGCTTTCATGATATGGTTTCGGTCATACAATTCATACAATATTCCAACACCCAAAAATAAAGTCATGAAATTCACTTGTGCATGGATGGACATGGAGAGTATCATGCTGAATGAAATGAGTGAGAGGAAGAGGGACAGACATAAAATGATGGCACTAACTTGTGGGATATAAAAAATATAGTATGAGACTATCACCTTAAGACAGTAGAAATGAGGGCCAGGAGGATTGGTCCACAGTTGGAAGCCTGCCACAAGGGCTGAGGGAGAGAGAGAGTTGGGATAGAGAAGGGACAGTTATGAAAATGATATTGGAAGGGATCATTCTGGATGGGAGATGTGTGCTGAAAGTGGGTAAAGGATATTGGAATTTTATCTGATTGTTGACCATAAACATTTTCTCCCATTCATTTGGCTGTCATTTAGTTTTAACCCCTGTTTCTTTTGCCATGCAGAAACTTTTTAATTTGACATAGTCCCATTTGTTTATTTTCGATTCTGTCACCTTTGCCAGTGGGATTGTATCACTGAAGACAGTTTTGAGGTACAGATCTTGGAGCGTTCTGCCTATATTTTCTGCAATGTATTTTATAGAATCTGATCTCATCTCTGATCCACTTGGAAGTGATAATGGAGGCAGAGGTTAAGTGGATTCAGGTACACCGATGGTGTTAAGGAATGATAGAGCTAAATATCCCAACCACACAGTCAACAACACTTAAATAAAGAGACCCAAAGTTTAATAACCAAAGTTAGAGATGTCTGTGAAGATGGCAGGCTGGGGTGGGGTGGGAGGTAGGAAGAGCACTGTTGGAGGGAAGCAGACACCGGTGACCTGGTGACGGAATGGGTGATGGAACATAATTATAATTACACCGCAAACCCAACTATGAATAACTCTGTAACCCATAGTGCTTTAGTAAAATAAAATTTGGAAAAAAATACAAGTCACTCAACTGGTTATATGTATCTAATTGTGGACTTTAAAAACTGCCTTTGAATATTGGATAAACCAAAGAGTGTCCAAAGTTTCCTGAGGGACACTCAGGATGAACTAAGTTCACTTAGTCACTTTAGCTTTTGAAATAACAACATAGGTGAAGTGCTACTGGAACAGAGCCTGAAAGATGTGGAAAATGGTCCAAATTGGGGTGACCTAACATTAAAAGCCACACTACACTTTATTGACCCTGTGAATACAATCAGGTCAAGTCACCCCTCACTGTGATCATTTTTCCAATGTGAATGGTCTACTTCCCAGGTGTGCTATTCAAATTAGAATATCTGGCATTGGCCATCCCATAAGAGGTGCTGTATCTCGGGCTGGGGGAAGTGGGAAGTGACCGACTGACAGGTATCAGCTCTGCAATCCAACACTTGATGACCCGGCAGAGTCAGATGCAAACAAGATATTATATTAGCCTTATTCAGCAGGTTCATTTAATCAGCAAAGATCAAAGAACAAAGACGGGCTGGGAGCAAGACTAGAAGGCTCAGGACTGAGGATTATTGGAGCCTGGAGTTTTGCTGCTGAATCACGTGGATGTTTCTCCTCCAGTTCTTGTGTTATAAAACTGGTAGGCCTGGGGATGCCCTTGGATTACAGCCCCTTGAAGTGATAAACATGCTGTTTCCCTGAGATTTGCCCCAGGAGATAAACATTTCCGATGGATTTCTCCGACAAAGCCAAGAAAGCTAATAATTGCCATGTCAAAGAAAAAAATAGTGAAAACTAATTCAGTATGATCCCTTATGAAAGAAGGAAAAAGAGTGAAAGAGGGTTCTCAACTGGAAGTCTGAATTGTCTGAGCTCTTTGAGGATCTTTTGAATAAGCACATCCGTCAGGTTATAAATAATGACAACAGACAGTAATTTGCATGGATTAGGGTTGTTAGCATTTATCAATTTCTGCATTTTCAAATACTCCCAAATTCTTGGTTGGGAGTGTCTCTTTGTAGTGATGGATTGATAGCGGGAGGAAAAGAATCTGATGAATTTAAAACTCAAATGAGAGAAAGCAAAGCCTGCCAGATCTACACTAAGATACCATTAGTCGTTCTCATAAATCACATCGTGTTTATAGTAAGGAAACAGTTGAATTATCATCTGGACTTTTTAACCTCGACATTTATTTCCGACTCATTCCCGGGTATTGGAAGTAAACTTAATCCTTCTTTTCATCTCCAGGGGTTGCCCTCATGCCAGTTCTTTTGGAGAGAAATGATCTGAGTTTGATGGAAATAGAATGTCATGGGTGGTAGAAGTTTGGGAGGATGGAGAAACCCTGTGTAACATTGAGCAATAAAAAGAAAGGAAACATACTAGGCTTTAAAACCACATCAGCTGAGAAGCATTTAAAGTGAAGTCAGCGGGTGGAGAGAAATGGGAAATCTGTATTCTAACTGCTGGAGTCTGGGGTGCGGGGCTGAGAGTCAAGTATATAATTATTGATTTCAAAAAAGGAAGAAGACGAAGAAAACCGAATGGAGCTCAAACAGACTTGACGGCAAACAGAGAGAAATCCATATGGATTTTCTAAAGCTCTAATTAAATGACTAAATAACTGCAAGCAAGTCACTTCGTGGGCTCTAATGTTTGCCTCTTAGTTTTCTGTGGACAGCCCGTCCAGCCACGGCAAGAGAGTCAAAATTTACGAAGACAGAGCCTCTCTTCACATTAATTTCTGGATTTTAAACATTTGTCAGGCAAGGTGGACCAAGTGCTCCCGTAATTAATATTGTGTTGAGAGGAAACAGAAGGTTTCAGTGAGGGGGAAGGGAGGGGGCACAGTTGGAGTAGACACTGGATAGAGATGGTGGTGGGTGGGAGTCCAGCAGAAAACAGAAGGCTCATCCTTGAGCTCCAGAGACTCAGGGAAACCTCTATCTTGTTTGGAACAAATTTAAAACCAAATCACGAAAAGGCCTCCATAGGTCATTGTGATAGTCATTAATATCCTCCAAAGACATGTTGCTTTAGATGTGTGGGAAGAAAAATATATGCTTTGGGGTGGGCCAGCAACAGAGCTCACAGGGCTATGAAGCACATAGTTTGTTTGGGGGGAGGCCTGGATTTGATTTGAGGCTCAAATTCTCTGAGCACTGAGCTGGGAGAAGTCACTGTATCCTGTTGGGGATGACCCCAAAGTCCAAACGAGAAAGAAACATACACTCTTGGGAAACAGAAGGTTCAAATTCAGTTCGAGAGGATGGACTGAGCCAAGTGGGGGTAAACTGTGAAACTTCTCCTGAGTCAAAATTTTTCCCATCCTTATAAGGAAAATGCCCTTATTTCCCCAGTGGTTTTCACATCAAAGCTAAGTGAGTTAAGATAGGTAATTGATTGGTAATGGTTGGTGATACTAGCTATCTAATCTATAGCAATGAGGTTGTTTCTACAAGATGTTTCACTGTATCATGGAAAAATAACAGGGTGGATATTTTTCCCCAAATTACAAAGGTGTCTCTCTCAAAATAGTAGCCTACATGAAACAAGCATAAAATCCACGTTTGAGGGGCTACCACGAGTCTTGGAAACACAGTGAAACAATGAACCGGACAATCAGGGCTTCAGATGTGAGTCTCAAACTCGACCTGTCTCTCTGACTTTCCCTGTGCTAAGGGCTACACAATGGGGGCAGTTAGCAATTTAGCAATTTCTAATGCTTTTAATGATTCTCTTTATCACTCCCAAGGAGAGAGAGCATTGATGGGGGAGGGAACGCATTCAAGTCCAGAAATTTCCATCAAATTTGCCCTGCAACCAGAGAAATCAAGCAGGAAAGGGATTTATGTCTCTCTCTCTCTCTCTCTCTCTCTCTCTCTCTCTCTCTCTCTCTCTCCTTCATTTCTTCTTTTGTTCCTTTTGGGGCCTCACCTGGTGATGCTCAGGGATTACTCCTGGCTCTGTGCTCAGGAATCACTCCCGGCAGTGCTCGGGGGCCAAATGGGATGTTGAGGATCAAACTTGGGTCAGCTGCGTGCAAGGCAAATGCCCTTCCTACTGTCCTATCTCTCGGTCCCCTCGCTCACTTTCTTGTTCTCCTCTTGCACCCTGGAATTTTCCCGCTGCCCATCAAATTCTGATCCCTTGAGAAGCGAGTCACCGTAATGCTGGCCTTGAAGGTGCTCAAGTGGAAGGCAGCATTATTGTTCCCTGTGCTGGAGCACCGAGGCTGGGACAGCATTCATGTGAAATGGTTCATTTATATATGGCTGATTGCAAAAAGCCCCAGAATATGGCCAGTGTAAATCAAGGCAGATGCGAGTGGACGCATGTATTTGAGAAGAGCCCATCTGCTGAGACATGCAGCCTTTGAAAGGTCTGGCTGCTCTTCAGTAAGAAGGCTCAGACTTCCTAAAGGATCCATACCTCAGAAGATCACCATCACCTGTTTCCAGAAGAAACAAAATGCGTAGTCTTTAGAAAACCATGTTCTATAGGACTCTGCATGTGTGTGTGTGTGCGTGTGTATGTGTGTGGTGCCTTAAGCTCTTTATCACTCTTCAACTGTAACACTAGTAACTTCAACTGCACATTAACTTTAGTAACTTCAACTGCAACTTTAACTTCAGCAATAGTAACTTCAACTGCACATTAGTAACTGTAATGTGTGGGACAGGACATAGTTCTCTGATTTGATATGTAAACAAACTCACTTGTGCTTCAGACCCCCTGTGCTTCACCCCCTGTGCATCACACAGGGATGTTTCTCAATCTGTTTTTTTTTTTAATTCATTTTGTTTGTTGAGTTTTGGGGGGTCATACCCAGCGATGCTCGGGGGTGACTCCTGACTCTGCTCTCAGAAATTGCTACTGGCAGGGCTCAGGAGAACCTTAATGGATGCCGGAGATGTAATCTGTCTTGGCTGCATGCAAAGGAAGGGCAGTCCCTGCTTTGCTATGGCCATGGGGTCCTGTGAAATTTTTACAGACAGGCTCTTTGCTCAGAAACAAGAAGCCACTGACCAAGAAAGAGTTAAAGAAAGAAAGTCAATAGTTAATCTCAAGGGAGTAGATTAAAGTGAGTTTAATCTATTCCCCTTTGTTGGAAAGTTTCTGCTTCCTTTCTTTTCTTTTTTTTTTTTTTTTTTTGTCCTAAATGAGAAAAGTTTGGCGCAGAAACTGGGCTGGGCCTGGAGATTGTGAAGCAAGCACTTATCCTATCCGGAACCTAGACCCAGGCTGATCAGGGAACTCTCCTTTGTTCCAGAACTTTCTTTGGAAAAAGAATTGGCTTCTTAAGTGCTTGCAAAGGTTGCCTTGATAAGTCACTTTGTGTCTTTGCACCCGACAATGAATGTCAGGGGAGGGGTCTTTACCCAGCCCTTATTATAGATGACCCAACATTTGGCTGCTAGCTCCGAGCCTTTTCCTTTCAGTGCTGACAAGGTTACAGCCATTTCCTGTGGCTCTCCTTCCTGAATTTACCTCAACCCGAGCTCCAGGCTTTTGTTGGAATGCTTTTCTCCCTTCCGCTCCCCTGTGCCCTGTGCCACATTATCTGCAGAAGGTTGTGGCCGACTTCCCTTCGCTTGTGGACACAGGAAGGGGAAATGAAGAGAAGTGACTGATCTCTCTGATTCAGGGGTCCAGGGTGTGGGGCATGCCTGCCGTGGGGAGTGCGGGGGGGGGGGTGAGGGGCCCCATGCATTTCTCAGTAGCTTTCACTGCTTGGCCGCTATTGGGTTTAGCTTTGTGGATGGGCCCAGGGCTATCGTGTTGGTGGCAGAGCTTTTAATAACAGCCCTGCAGGTGCTGCTAAAAGGCCAGGGCACGATGGAAGGGAAGAAATGAGGTGTGTCCTGCTGTCTGGTCGGGGGAGGATGGCAGAGCAGGGTGGAATGCACATGCCCAGCTGGGGGCTGGAGGCTGCAAGGCTCTCTGCCCTTCTCGTCCATCACACAGGCTCCTTGAAACCGGGGGCTCTGTCTGGCTTCCCAAGGAGACCTCAGGCTCAGAAATCTCCCTGCACAAGAGACTTCCAGGCCCTTTCAGTGCCACGGTCCTGCATGATGTGCTCACACATGGCCCTTCTGGAAATGGAACTTTACCTGGAGGGCGACTTATCCCCCTCAGTGGGACAGGGAGAGCCCGTCTCTGGCCTCGAAGGATTCTCTGGCTGGCACCGCCGCTAAGGGGCAAGCGTGGGGTGTGCCCCTTGCCCGGGCAGAGCAGAGATGTGTGGCCATGGCTGTCTAAGCACCTGCTGATCTCTCTGGGAGCCCCAATCACTTCCAGGTCGTTCTCCCTGTAATTAGGCAGCTTGGGGCTGCTGCTGCTGCTGGGCAGATGGGAGTCAGGTGGCTTTTCCTTCTGGTTTGTGGTGATTGCAAACAGGGCCTGGAAGCCCACCATTCTGTCCCCCCAGTGCTCACTCCTGCTCGGCATGCAGAAGGATACTTGTCCACAATTGAGGACAAGAAAAGTACAGCCGCAGCCTTGAGAACTGGAACTTCGGGCAGCGCTGAGAGGGTGCAGGTGTTCATTCAGGAGGGCACAGCTGCTGCTGACTAGGATGCCCCCGGTACTGGCAGAGCCAAGGGCGTACTGTGCCCCAAGGCATGGGTGGGAGGCTCTGGGATGAGAGCAATCAAAGATCCAGAAGCCAGATGCCATGAAGGGCTGCTGGGAGCACCTACAGGCGATGAATCTTGGAAGGGGCTTTCGTGGCTGGTGCCATTCCCTGCAGGACCCGGCCTTGACATTAAACCCTGAAATAAGGGAGTGAGTCGGATCTAAGGAGAGGACCGTGAGGACATGGAACGGCATCTTCCACATGTCTGGGAAAGGCTGCACTACAGCAGGGCCCAAGCTGGCATCTGGGCTCAAAGTGGTCATTAGCTGGGAAGACCCCCAAGGCCTGCTGGCCGCCAGCCTCTCTGGCTTAGACCTGTAATCCCTACAGCCCGCTAGAGCCCTGGATGAATCCATACTCAGAAGCTCCGAGCAGCTTTCAGGGCTTTCATCAGAGTTGCAGCAGAGCCAGTGACTTGGAGATGCCATTGAACCAGCCGACCTTTGCCTGCTGACTGCAGTGTCCACTAAGGGTCATACCAGTCACATGCCAAACCTAAGTTGGAATTCTTCTAAACATCAGAAGGGAAGGGTAAATGACAACACACAAAAGGTGCAGATAGCCCAAGTTTTTCTAGATATATTAGTTGGCAAGGTGACCACATAGTAAATCTGGTGCTTGTCTTGCACACAGCCAACCTGGGTTCGACCCCTGGTATGAACCCCTGAGCACTGCCAGGAGAGACACCAGGAGGGTGTCTCCACACCCTCAAGACCAAGAATGTGTTGTTTGGGCTGGAGAGATAGTGCAGGAGTGAAGGCGTTGGCCTGGCATGTGGCAACTCCAGTTTGAATCCCGGCACTACAAAGGTCCCCTGGGCCCCTCCAGAGGTGAGTCCTGAGCACAGAGCTGAGAGTAAGCTCTCAGCACCTCCAAGTGCTGAGAGTCAGTTACAAACAAATCACTTTCATCTGTCAGAAATCAGTCTATGACACATGTATTTCTACCTCTAACACTACAGATATTCATGATCGTTCCTTTTAAGGACCAATTTTTGAGGGAAAAAATATTGAGCTAATGGATACAAAAGATGTTTTCCAAAGAAAGCATCCAAGTGTGGCCTTCTTATTTGTTTTTATTTGGGGTGGGGGAGGTGAGGAGGCCAGTAGTGTCCAGCATCTCCTGGCTCTGCACTCAGGAATCACTTCTGACTGTGCTTAGAGAACCCAATGGGATGTCTGGGACCAAACCTGATGGGCCACATGTAAAGCAAGTGCTCTCCCTGCTGTCCTATTGCTCCGCCCCAAGCTTTCCATATAATACATACAGACATAGTACACACACAAACACAGAACACAGAGCACACGAGACAATGACTGGCATTCACATTCTCCCAGAACTTCTAGAAAGTT
This sequence comes from Sorex araneus, assembly GCF_027595985.1. Taxonomy (NCBI): domain Eukaryota; kingdom Metazoa; phylum Chordata; class Mammalia; order Eulipotyphla; family Soricidae; genus Sorex; species Sorex araneus. Next base: position 50,187,170 of record NC_073307.1, on the reverse strand, counting down.
TTTATGGAAAAAATCTTAGCACTAAGGAAACTGAACATTTAGTTCTCAAATATAGGAAGGAAGCAAGAATGGAAGGAGAAAAGGAGAAAGGAAAGGAAGGGAGGAAAAGAAGAGGGAGAGAAGAAGGAAACATCTGGATATTCTAACAGTAAATAATCCAGGTAAAATTTAGATCATTCTGTCAAATCTTCTGTCTCAAATAAATTGTTCTGGGGTTTTATTTAGACATGAATTAGCTTTCTGAATTAACTTGTGGCCAATTGACATTTATGTAACATTTGGTCTCTGCATGAAGTGCTCTTCATAAAAAAAGTAATTTTATTAAAATGGATCTTAAGATGGCTTATGGATTCTAAGTATTCCTAGACCCTTGCATTTTTGATTTTATAACTAATGCTATGGGTACTCTCGATAAATAGGAAAATTCATATGTTGACTTAATAACTGGACATTTGAAATAATTATTTTATTCATTGACATAACTTTTTAACTATAGCTTGCAAGGCTGGGGATTAAGACCACCTTACACATGTTAGGCAAATAACTCACCATTCAGATGCTTCCCCCAGCCTCAATTGCAATAGTTGATCTTTGTTTTGTTTTTTTTTCTGCAGTTAATTCTCTTGAATTTTCCAATAGACATTATTACAAATTATAATAATTTTATTTCTTCATTTTTGTGCACATGTGTTTTCTTGTCCTATGCACATTTTATCTATGTCAATTTGATTGATATATAATCTGAATACATATCAAATATCAATAAAATATATATTGAGGGGCCGCCGGAGCGATAGCACAGCGGGTAGGGCGTTTGCCTTGCACGCGGCCGACCCGGGTTCGATCCCCGGCATCCCATATGGTCCCCCAAGCACCGCCAGGAGTAATTCCTGAGTGCAAAGCCAGGAGTAACCCCTGAGCATCGCTGGGTGTGACCCAAAAAGAAAAAAAATATATATATATATATTGAACAATGTTCTATAGTAATGATCAGAATCCCCTTCCTACTGGTACTACAATATTATATGCCTGAAAACCAATCACAAATAACTGTAAACATGGTGTCTAATTTTTTTTAATTCTCTCTTCTCTCTCTCTTGGAGAGCCCAGCAAGCTACTGAGAGTATCCTGCCCGCATGGGCAGAGACTGGTAAGCTACTCGTGGAATATTCAATATGCCAAAAAACGTAGCGATAGGTTTCATTCCCCTGACCCTGAAAGAGCCTCCATCGTTGGGAAAGGTGAGTAAGGAGAGGCTGCTAAAATCTCAGGGCTGGGAGGAATAGAGACATTACTTTGCCTGCTCAAGTAAATCAATGAACAACGGGATGACAGTAGTAAGTGATACAGTGAATTCTCTCTTCTGATGAGACTGCAGTGTTTAATACTCTGGCTACTTATGATGATTTTTCATCAATATATACCATTATTACATAAAAATATAGCATTTAATTATCAAAGTTTCAGAATTTTTTTTACTCCCAATATATATGTGACTCGATCCATGTCTTTTGGTGGATTTTGAGTAGAGCAGGTGGTGTTTTTTCCTTGATATGTTGATTGGATTTTCTTCTATTGAATGAAAGATTCTCAAGTTCAGTGGGACAAATCTTTTTCAAGGACGCCTAGTTACCATGAATATGTGGCTGACCTGGGATACTCTGTGGGGGCAGGGGAGTTGGGATACCACCAGTGATGTTCAGGAGTTGTGGGGTGTCAGGGATGAAATGGGGGTCAGCCACAGGCAAGGCAAGCACCTTTACTCTAATCCTATCTCCCTGACCCAGATCTGACAGTCTGTGATCATGTGGCATCGATTTCCGTCTACAGTCAAGTGTGAGAACAATTGCTTTGGGTAGAAGAGCTTTATCATAGTAATGATCAGACTGCCTCTATTTTCCTGATCTCTGAGAAGCAGCATAAGAAGTCAAGGTGAGAAAGACCTACCATGTCTTCTACACTCTGTGCCTTTGCTTGGACATGGCAATAGACACCAGGTGCTGCATTTGAACCAACAGCACATACCCTAGCGTGGTTCGGTGCTGTGGGTCAAATTGTTTCCTTCTTGTCTCAAGGCAATCAGTGGTCCTTGGTGCCTTCGTGTGTCATGTTGCTGTTTTTATTTATTTTTCCCCCTTTCCTTCATCTCTTAGCCAGCACTATGATTACTGTTTTTGCCATGACCCACGTGCCGTGCACACACTTGGTGGCAAGCCCAGAGCAATTCACTATGGTGCCTGCTTGCTGCTAAGCTACAGTGCTTGCAGGAATTTGCATGTGGTGGTTGTGGATTTCTGGCACAGAGTGAGCTCCCCGCTGTCCTGACAGTGACCTCAGGCTCAGGGATCCACCCAACCTTGCATTCCCAACAGCCCCCATCCGGAGTCACTCAGTAGAGCAGTTAAAGAAAAATACAGTTGAGGGAACTCTGGAAAATAGCAACCGTTATCTGTCTTCTTGGAAAGGGCAGAGGCAAGTTGCCTCACTGCAGAGTCAACTCAATATTGTGGTCCAGTCCTATGTTCACACCACAGTCCAGATTCTAGCACACAGCCCCACTTCTTGCTGTGTGCAGGAGGAAACCATGCTCTGGTGGTGGTTGAGGAAGTGTGTGTGTGTATGGGTGACTGAGAAGGTGGGGGGGGGCGGTGGATCAAGCAAAGTACTACCTTCCCTTGATGCCACAGTGGCACTCGAGTATAGCAGGATCCTGCCTTCTGTTCCTGCTGTCCTCCCTTTGATGCATGACATCCTGGGAGCCCTCTGCAGCCTGCAGCAAAGAATCAATACCTGAGAGCAAAGATCCACCTTGGGAACCGCCATTCCTTTCTGGCAGCTGCCAGCCAGTCTGGCCTGGACATGCCTCGCAGGGATTCCCAGGGATGCAGATTTTTAAAGGGAAATTCTGGTAAAAAATATCACTTCCCACTGTGCAAATCTAACATCAGTGAGTGGTTTTTAGACACACGGTCAGAGCAGAGTGGGCAATGCTAAGAGTTGAAAGCAGTGTCTTCTGCAGAGGGAAGAGGAAAATAGGGGTCCTAAGAAAATTGAAAGGAAACTCAAGTCGTCTTGAGATGGTGGGAAGCTCAGGCTCCCTGTGTTTCTCTCCTAGAGGACATGGCAGACCAGGCATGTGACAAGGCTCCAAATACCTTCCGAATCTCTTCCCAACAGCTTGAGAAACAAACAGAAGCAGCCCCACAACAGCACTGCATAAAGAGCCAGGAGGAACAGTAAGAAGATATTGGAAGGAGAGGGAGAAACATTCAGACATATCCTAATGAAAATGCAAGCAATGTGACGCTGTGACTTGATTTCACCCTCCTCGTGGAATGAAATCAGAAGTCCACTAAAAGAAACGAAGAATGACAGTTTCTCTTCCAGGAAGTGCCTCATTCAGTGACAGAAGTTGGCACTGATGTGCATTGATTCTTAGGAAAGCAAGATATCCACAGATGGAGAAAAATACTCAGTGCCCATACCACAAATATGCTAGTGTATTTTCATCCCCAATTCAAAGGACAAGAGAGATGCAAAGACATTTCACTGATTTACAATCATGGAGACACAGGACGGTCATTGCTTACATTGAATAATTGGCAACTGGGAAAACTAGTAAGACTAGGATTTCAACATTCAAGTCCGGAGCGAACACAGACAGACGGTCCACAGCGATTCCCCTTACCAGCCACACACTCCTCTTCCTGCCACAGGGAGTGGGTGGGAACAGGCGACAGAGAGAGATGAGTTTCCCAGCCACCCTCTCAGCTGGAGGAATTCTGTCCTCACTCTTCCTCTATACATGCTCTAAGGCACTGTGTGTGTTAGGGACCCAGTGTGAGCATGTGGGGTTTCCTTTCTTTGCTCCTCTCCGTCTGTTGGCATCCAAAGGGGAAAGAGCCAGATAGAATGCAGGTGCCCTCGAATGACCTGCTTCAGTCACCAGAACTCAGCCCACTCCACTGCTCTGCAAAGATGCTCAGTGTGAAGGCACAGAGCGACAGCCTGACCCCAATAAGGGCAGATGCACACAGCAAGGGCTGACACTACACCACAGGGTCCTTCACATCTTCCTCATCTAACCACCTGCAGTGATCTTGCCCACACCCTGTGATCACTTTTTATTTTAGCAGATGAAGGCAAATCCCAGAGACATGCTGACATCAAAGGGACGAGGGAGATCATACTGGGGTGAAGGCGAGGTTTAGTCTCCTATGGTCAGCACCATATGGACTCCAGAATATTACCTGGACAGCTCCACCTGCTTCTCACAATGTCAGTGATTTCAGAAACCAAGAAAGGTTCCTCATGCTCTCAAACACAGAGACTTCTACTCCAAGAATGGGTTTGGTTGACTAGACTTCTAATCGTCACAGTACATTTCTCTCACTCTCAAAAGCATTAGGGTGTATCATGGACCAAGATCATGAACAATGACTCAACATGGGGAGCTGCATGGGGGAATGAGGATTTTGTGGGGGTTGCGTTCGGGATGGAGTTTGGTGTTCCATGGTGCTGAGCATCCTGTACAATGTGGAGGTGCCTGATGCTGTCTCTGTGCCCCAATGGGAGGAACTGTGTGAGAGGGAAGCTCAGAGCTCCAGACACATCATCCATTCTCATCTTCTCCCATCACCCCTCCCCCAGCCCATGACAATTATTCTAATCTCCTATTCCTGTGATCATCATCATTGTTGTGCAATTTCCCTAGAATGCTGCAATCCCTCCTTTCAACTTGGTAGAGATTTTCATACCAAGAAGATGACAGCAACGGATCTTTTCGGGATGCTTGTCTCAAAGATACGCACTTACAAACACCACCGACTGGCTTGACCGGAGCTGCTCTGACAGGGCAGAGAGTGGCTCTGAGATTCAGTGACAGTCCAGTTAGTCTGACCAGCTCCAGCAGTGTACATGGCTTCACTACCGAGTATGTGTTGTATGTGTGTGTGTGTGTGTGTGTGTGTGTGTGTGAGAGAGAGAGAGAGAGAGAGAGAGAGATGAGAGATGAGAGATGAGAAATGGGGGCGGGGAGGGAGAAGGTCCTGATTCACTTTTTTTTTTTAAATAATGGGTTGGCTGAGATATAATTGCATACCGTGCAATTTTCGAGTTTAATCTGCATTATCCAGCGGTCTATTTTGTTATTGTAATCACAAGGTTGAGCCATTTGCAAGGTTGTATACAGATCACCACTTACAGCAGAAGCATTTCATCACCCCACAAAGGAAGCATGACAAACGTGTCCGGTCACTCCGCATCCCTCTGGTTCACAGCCCCTGACAAACACTAATGCAGTTCCCGTCTCTACAGATTTGCTGCAGTCCATTTGGAATCAAACCACGTGGGATCTTTTCTGTCTGAATTCTCTCACACAGCATCGTGTTTTCAAGGTTCATCTGTGTCAAAGTGTGCCTCCAAAATTCATTCTTTGCCCATGACTCAGTCTTCTGGTCCAGAAACCCAGAATGTTTTTCCATCCAATTGGGTGTTCTTTCATTTCTTGCAATGATGTTTTATAGGTTCCGGTGTCTTGGTGTTTGTTTTGTTTTTGTTCATTTGTTCCATTTATTCCACAGCTTTTTCCCCACTGTTTTATGTTCTTGTGGATGGAATTAATTTTTATTCTTATCATTGACATTTAATTTATTTTTATATTGCCCTTATCTGCAATCATGAAGAACCCATTTGCTATTGGTAAATTTTTATAATGAATTTGATCATGTTTTCAATATACAGAAGAAAAATGTCATTTGTAAATAAAGATGGATCTCACTTCTCTCTTTACAATTGGGCTATTATATTTTTTTATTTCACTGTCTTGCTTAATTGCTGTGGACAGTACCTCCAGTTACAGTGTTAGATAGGAATTTGTTTCTGCATGTTATAGACATGCATATCTTGTTCCTAATCTAGGTTGTCTGATACCATTGAATAGAATGAATATTAACAATGGTTTCTTTTTTTAATTTATTTTTTGATTAGTGAGTCACAGTGAGGGTACAGTTACAGAGTCACACATTTTTGTTCTTGTTTTTCCCTCATGCAATGTTTAAGAGCCCATTCCTCCACCAGTGCCCATTCTCCAACACCAATGAACCCAATATCCTTCCCACCCCTCCAGTCCCATCCCCCCACCCCACCCCACCTCTGTGGTGGGGTATTTCAATTTGATATCTCTCTTTTCTTTTGGGTGTTGTGGTTTGAAATAGGGGTATTGAGTGGTCATCCTGTTCAGTCTCTAGTCTACTTTCAGCATGCATCTCCCTTCCCGCGCAGGATCTCCAATCACATATTACTTGGTGTTCCCCTCTCTATCTGGGATGACATTCCCCCAGCATGTGGGGCCAGCTTCCAAGCTGTGGAGCCAACCTCCTGGTATTATATAGTACCGTTCTTAGGTATTAGTCTCGTACTCTAATATTAACAATGGTTTCTTAATGGTTTGTTTGGGTTAAGAAATTTTTATTTTTTTCCCAGTTTGCTGAATATTTTATTGATAGTATATTAAATGGAATTAAATGTATTCTTTATATAAGTAGTATTTTATGGATTCTCTAATCTTCTGAAGAAGAAACTTTTGATTCTATTTCTTCAACAAATAAAATAAGTGGTTTTCTATATTATTAGTTTCTGCTTTATATTTTTTTTTATGTTTTTAGGCCACACCCAGTGATACGCAGGGGTATCCCCTGCCTTTATACTTATAAATCACTCCTGGCGGTGCTTGGGGGCCATATGGGATGCAGGGGATTGAACCCTGATTTTTATTATTTCCATCCTTCTGCTAGCCTTGGGCTGTTTTCTCATCACTGCTAGCTTTACTTTTCAGATGAAAGGTTAATCTAATACTTTGATGATATTCTCTTTTTTTCAGGCATTAATTTTTATCTTTATGTGTTTATTTTATCGAAGCCCCATGGCTTATAAAATTATTATAGTTGGGTTAGAGGTAGCACCTTTCCCACCACCAGTGCCTTTAGTGCCTTCTTCCCTTACCAGTTCCCAGGTTTCCCCCCACACACCCCACAACCCCCTAAAACTCCACCTGCTGCCTTGACAGGCACATTTGTAAGTTTGGTTGTTAGAGTTTGGAGCTCTTGTTTTCAGTGTTGGTGACTCTATGGTTTGAATATTTATCTCTATAGCACAATGGGTAGGGCGTTTGCCTTGCCATCCGGGTTCTATTCCTCCGTCCCTCTCAGAGACTCCAGCAAGCTACTGAGAATATCCTGCCCACGCGTCAGAGCCTGGCAAGCTACCCATGGCATATTCCATATGCCAAAACCAGTAACAACAAATCTCACAATGGAGAGTCTCACAGTGTGACCATTCCTTTATACGACCCATGTACTCGGATCCCCTTGATCCCTGTCCCCCATGCTTTCTATCTGTCTTGTCACCACTCCACCTCAGAGTCTTTCCTTCTCTGCCCTTATCCCTACACTCAGGGATACAGGGTGATCTAAGCACCCTTCCTTTCAAACATTGCGTTCCCCTGGCCAGTTTTTCTTCATAAAGATGCGTTCACAGCTATTGATTTTTCTCTAGCAACTGTGTTAAACATTGGTTTTGATATTTACATGATCACTTTGACAGAATCCTAAATATTTTATGACTTCCCCTTTGATTTGTCTTTGTCCATTTGTTACTTAGAAGCATGTTGTTTAATTCCTCTATATTTCCAAATTATAAAATCTTTGCTCTAATAGTGCTCCATTTCTTTTGCCTTTCTTTCCCTTCTCAATACATTTGCATGCACTGACATGCAAATTATAATGTCCTACCCTGTAAGTCCATAAATGCTTTTTTATAATGATTGCTCTTAATAAAGCTTTATTTGAACCTTGGATAAGAAAAGTGGCACAGGGCTGTGGGAAATACTGACAAGGTCTTTTTCATTTACTTAAGTTTGCCTTGATCCTGGCTTCTGTCTTCCTTCCTTCCTTCCTTCCTTCCTTCCTTCCTTCCTTCCTTCCTTCCTTCCTTCCTTCCTTCCTTCCTTTCTCCCTCCCACCCTTCCTTCTTCCATTTGTTCCTTCCTCCCTGTGCTTTCTTCCTTTTTCCCCTTTCCTTTTTCAATCCTTCCTTCCCTCCTTACATCCATCTGTCGATCCATCCTGACTCCCTCCTTCTCTTCCTTCCTTCCTTCCTTCCTTCCTTCCTTCCTTCCTTCCTTCCTTCCTTCCTTCCTTCCTTCCTTCCTTCCTTCCTTCCTTCCTTCCTTCCTTCCTTCTTCTCCTCTTCTGTCCCCCCTCTCTTCCTCCCTCCCTTCTTTCTTTTCTTTGTTTTGGTGTCACACCAGCAGTTCTTTGTATTTGCTCATGCATGCTCTTTGCTCAGGGATCACTCCTGATGGCAGCATGGGGGACCATAAGGGTTCCCAGGGGCCAAGATGGAGGCTTAAAAAAAAAATCTCGTTTTTCTTGAGCAGTGCAACTCCAAGAATGTGCTCAGGCACAAGCAGGCTTCTGGTTTTACAGAAATACATGGACATCTTTTTAATATCCAATATCTTAATCCCTTCCTCCATCCACAGCAAATTTTGCTCACCCTGTCAATGCATATCCTGCATGCAGGCAGGACTGTTGATAGAGAATGAGCTCTGACTTGGGGCAAGTCAACACAAAAACTGACAAAGAAGCCTTTCATGAAAGACTTGAGCATGTCGCAGGGACCAAAGATGGACAATTTCTTCGACCTTTCAGGGAACCCCAGCATGTTCTGACACTTCCATTGCAGGCTACTTTTCCCAGTTACTGTCTTAACTCAGGGTCCAAAAGCTAGGACAGGGATTATGGTGCTTGTGGCTTGCATATGGCTGACCCCAATTTAATTCCCAGCATGGCACAGGGTCCCCTGAGCTCTTCCAGAAGTGGAGTTTAAGCAGGGACCCCCGGGCACCAGCAGAAGTGCCCTACCACCCCACTCCGGCACACCTAAATCTACAACCATGAATACGCTAAGGAGAGGGAGGTGTAATGAAGGGAAATGAGACTGTGAAACTTGTTCTAAAATTCACTTGTACTTCAATAAATATTTCTTGGAATGATTAAAGACCTACATTTTTTTCTGAAGTTTCTATTTGCTGTAATGAAAATGTGAACATTCAGTAGTTTCTACTCAACTATACTTACTGGAAACCCCTCTGCTTCATTTTCCAGGATCCTTACCTGGTGTTTAATTCGCATGTAAACACCATGCCATTCTTAACAATGGACTCTTCACAGACACTACCTCTGGGTTCCTTCTTACATTTTGACACAGGAAGCATTTTAAAAATCAGATTACAGAATCATGGAAAATGGTATCTTGGAAACCTTGATCCCACTATTCAGATAGAACATAAATAAAAACAGGCCCAACCTGTTCATTTTCAAGGGAAGAAGTTTTTGTAGGTTCTTTATTTTCGTTTTTTTTTTTGGGGGGGGGCAGACCTGGTGATGTTCAGGGCTTACTCCTAGCTGTCCACTCAGGAATCACTCCTGGTGGTGCTCGAGGACCATAATGAGGTGCCAAGGATTGAATTCGGGTTGACCACATGCAAGGCAAGTGAACTCACTGCTGTGCTATCTCTCTCAGCTCCTTTTTGGTTTGGTTTCTGAGCATCCCTGGTGGTGGTTGGGGGCTCCTCTGGCTTTGTGCTCAGAGGATCCTGACTTTCTCTTGTGAGGTTGCCCAAGGTAAAGTAGTATTGCATCAAAGCATTTTATATGTATCAAGTATGAAGCATTCCAACTCAACATTGATGTATAGTGCATTAAGTTCACCATTAAAAGCCCTACTCTATCCGTCACCAATGTACTTACTCAGTCCTAGGTGGAAATGTTCAGCCTAACATTTATAAGCCAGAGCTCTACAGTGACTAGTCCTGTTTGCGAATCCTGATCAGGTTATTTCTATTTGCTTTGTGATTTGGGGGAGATTTATTTGACTACTATTCCTTAGTTTACTCTTTGGGGCATAGCAAGCCCATAACACACAGGGCCATGGTTGAGGACTTAAATCGCCTGACACAAATGAAAAGCTTAAAAGGGTTCTTGGAAAATAGCCAGGCCTTGGCCAGGGAAAGAAGTTATTACAAACGATGCTACAGGGAACACCCTCAGGTGCATCTCATGGAGTATCTAGAAATTGCATAGATGGGATCCAGCTCAAATTGACAACATCGAGATGCATTTCCCACGTTTTCAGCATTCAGTCATATAAGCAGACATACCTTGGCCGTGCACGTGCTCAACAAATGACCAGTGTCCAGAATGCACTTCGGACAAATTCTTCCATGAGTTGATGAGAGGACATGGACTCATGGCCGGAGGGGTGGCTGGAGGAGGGTAAAGCATAATCAGAGAAGTCCTGAAACAGAATTCACCAGACAATGGGTAGGATGAATGCATACCCCAACCCCTGAAATCCCCATCCATCCTTTCCCCACAACTTCCAATGCGTTGTCTCTTCCCCTCGATCAAGCAATTCCTGATTGTCCCACAGAGGCAGTATTGTCCTCCCGATTTTACTCTGGAACAGAAACATTCTTTTCTAGGTAGACTATCTCTGAGAGAGTTGTTTACAACATACCATGTGTTACCTGAGAATCTATTTGCGCAGAGGAAAATTCTGTGGAGTTAGTCCTCTACATGTAGGGATAGAGCAGGTGTCCAGGTACATGGGATTTTCAGAGTTGCTACCTGACAACAGTTGGTGGAAGCGGTCTCTTTGCAAATCCGTCACAGAGTGAACATAGCTACTCCCCTGGCTTCACCTCCCATGAAATGAAACAGTAATTTGACAGGCTTACTTTGGAATAAACCAGAAACTGGGTAAGGCTCATCTGGGGTTCTGAAATCTTGAGGGGGTAGGGGGGTTTCCCATCCTGTTTCTGACATTCTGTGTTCCAAAGATTTTTTTTATTTTAACCCCAGTCTTAATTGCCCTTCAGTATCAAAATTAATTGTGTTTTCTGCTAAAAGGCCAGAGCAGTTGAAGGTTGCTCGAGGGTCTCGGCAGTCAATGCATCTTCTGTAAATGGCTTGATTGCCGGCTGCAGAGAGGAGTGCTGGGAAAGATGTGCTTGACCGAGGCTGTACATTACCGTCCAATTAGTGTGAAGATTGCTACATGAGTCTTTAACTTTATCTAGGAACTGTCAGAATCTCTAATGGAGACTGCAGAGAGAGCGCGGAGGCATTCAGAATCCACCCTTGCAGCCAGGCTGATGAAGAGTGACTTTGGCTGGATACTAAAGGGGTGCCAGGGGGAGGCTGCCCCATTTTTTGGATGCCCTAAAGGCCTTGGTGACTTTGCAAAACTAAAAGCAAGAAACCGGCTCCAAAGTCAGGATGCTAAAGGGGAATGTGGGTAGAGGTAAGCGCCATGCTTGCCACTGGTCTTGAGCAGACACTGACGTCAGTGTTGGTGGGAGTTTCAGCCGTCAATAATGGAAATGATACTCTCTCTTAGAATGACTAAATAGCAGCCTTGATTTAGAGGGTGCTGACGGACACATATAAACAACCCAACACAAGTTTGCTTTTATTACACTCGTATGAAATAGAAAAGGAAAATGAGAGTTCGAAATGAGCTCCAAAGTTTGGGACTTTCAGATTAATTCGGAAACTGGCTTGCTCTGCATTGGCTGGTCGACCCCCTGGGTGCAGACAGTGGAGAATGGTGGCAAGTGATCTACCAGACATTCATTCACAAATTGGAGTCCTCAGAAAAGTGTTTTACTAGGTACGTAATAATACTAATAAATACATAGGTGTTTCCCGAGAGAGTGAAAGCCAAGCTTACAGAACCTTGGGATAATGATATATAGCATTACAGAGTACCTTCTCTATGCCAAGCGATTTATATGCATCACCTTGAATCTACACAGCCACTGAATTATTTATATTTGTAATTTTTCACCCTTGCAATATGATGAAGTTGATTTTTTTCCCATTTTGGCATCATAAGTACATTTACTCTATCAATTTCATGAACTGTACAAGAATTTACAATGTGTTACATTACTGTTCTCCACTTTATCGGATACCTAAAGAATCAACGGCCATAGTCACAGTGAGAAATAGCCTTTATTTACCTTATGAATTAGTGTTTCAGGTCAGGAGGAGATGTGTGGTGAGGGTTTTGAGGATTTTCTGGGGAAGCTTTCAAGGACCTTGGCAAGAGCCAAGACTCAAATGTTTGGGATGCTTCCTGGTATACCATTTTCTTTTGTAATTTATGAAATTTTGCTTCCTCAAATGACACAGGGATTCTAAGTCCACTGCTCATGGAATGTGAGACAGGAGTCCAGAGACACGTGAACCCAGGCACTTTACTCTGATAAAAGAACAGAGTTCTGTAGGCTGCTTGGCACTGAGGAATCTCCCGTGGAGGGTCAGCCTTGAAACGTTTGTTGGTGAATTCCTGAATGCATTTCTGTATGACTGAGAGCATCTTCCACGGAAGATTCTGCTCTTGGTTTCTTGCCTTTCCCATTCTCTGTGGCCTTCCCAGTGTGTTGTTCCTATCATACCTGGATTCATAGATCTTGATTCTTTAGACTGACAAAGGGCCTTATTGCCTGATCTTGGCTCAGGGCAGGAGGCAGATAGAGGACATGGAGCTATATCCCCACCTTGATCTGTACTCTCTTGAATGCTCCCCAGACTTCTAAACCTTGGAAGCACTTTGTAGAACCTTCTCTCCTGACTATAGGGCAAGTGTTTGGTCTTTGCTTCAAAGCTATTTTTGACAGGGAGTCATGAAAGGGGCGGTAAAGGAAGATGCTTTCCCTGGGACCATGGAATCTTTCTCATGAATGAAGACCATAAGCAGTGTCTGCAAGTTATGGACAATTATTTTCCATCCCATGTTCTTTAAGTTGGTGCAGTAACTCAGAACATTCACCCAATGGCATCTTTCTTGATTTCTACTAGTGTTTTTCCAGGCAGTTTCACTGATGATGCTTAAAAAGACTTTCTACCAACTTTCTATTTTTTTAAGCACTGTGGTTTACTAAGTTATTCATAGCTGAGTTTTAGGCATAGAATATTGCAGAACTGATATGACCACCGTGTTAACTTCTCTCCACCAAATTTCCCAGGTTTATCCCCCCATTTGTCCCCCTCCAGCCTGCCCTCCTGACAAGCACCTGTCTGCGCTCTGTTTTGGGTAGACAGGTGCTTGTCAGGAGGGTCATCAAGCTTGGGTCACTTGATCAGTTTTGTTGACTGTAGTTTGGTTATTTGACCCTGTCATTCCTTACTACCTTTGTACCTTAATTCCCTGACCAGGACCCTGTTGCTTCCCATCTGTCACTTCTCCCCCACCCCATCCACTCTTTCTTTCCTTCTCTTCCCTATAGTATGGGACTGAGGCAGATCTGTGTATCTCCCCTTTAGAACATTGCATTCCTTCATCCAGTTATTCTAAATACAACATGTAAGTCCAGTTACTCTAACTACCACATATAAGTCTACCAAATACCCCTTAAGAGGGTCTCTATGGTTGTTTATCCATGACTGCCAATGTCCCCTGTGAGTTCAAATATGGAAAAACCCCAGGGGTGGGATTCACTTATTCTGAAGTCATGGGAGAATAGTTAGTGTCCTTCAAGGAATAGGGAGAGAAAAGGTCTCGCTCCCTTACCATGTGTGGATAATTTGAGAAGCTTCTAGCTGTGGTCAAGTTCATGTCAACCATGAGACCAAAACTCTACCAAATCACTCATCTTATGAAAGGGTTTGTGAATTATTAGGGCAGACAGAGAACCATCCACAAGAAACAGGCCGATTCACAAGGGGGCAATTCCATCCTGAGAAACAGTAAGGCAATGTCTGAAGCAGAGAGATGCCTTGGAAGGAAAGCCCAGTCGAATGTATGGCATTTTTCTCTGAAATAATAAGACCATTCCAGGTGTGAGTGCTCATGGCTGGGAGAGAGAGCTTGGAGAGGAGCGAGAAGATAAGTAAATACCCCACAGCTGATAACAGCGATGATGGAAAATGACTAGTTCCTGCTTCTTCTAATGACACCGTATTAGTGCTCAACTGTAAGCTGAGCCCTCACGTTTGTGCATGAGAGAGAGAGAGACAGAGAGAGAGAGAAAGAGAGAGGGAGGGAGAGAGAGAGAGAGAGTGTGTGTGTTTGTGTGTGTGTGTGTGTGTGTGTGTGTGTGTGTGCATAGGCACCCAGAATGCCATCTCAGCCTACACACGGCTATTTTTTTCTAAATATTAAGGTATTTGGTGAGTCTCAAAAGAAGTTACCGGTCTCTATCGCTGCTTCCTGTCTTCTGCATGAATTTTATTATGTTTAATGACAAGAGGCAGTGCCTGGTAATGTTTTCTTGAGAGTCACTTGTATGTTCTTTAGAGGGCTGAGGAACAGGCCAGAATGCATCAGAAGGGAACCAACCCCTGGAGGCATTAATTGCCATCCTGTGGGTCCTGACTAGCAGCAAGCCCAACTCCACAGAAGGAAGGGACTAAATTCAAGCATTTACTTTATTCCTCCACCCCCCACCCCCCATTATAGCAGCTCCTGCCTATAGGGGAAAAAATATCCATTTTAATTTATGTTCCAAAGCTGTTCCTGGTGCATTGCTTGCTCTTGGCCCAATTTCCAGGGCATCTGGATCCTAGCCTCCAGCTCTGACTTCATAGGCAATGGGGTCTTCTTTGTCAAAGGCCCCTGGACACCACCCAGGGCTCCCTAGAATTGCAGGGCACACAGGTGATGCCCTACAGGAACAGATGCTCCATGTTTTTACAGGAGAGACCCCCAAGAGTTTGCAGAAAGGGTGCTTGCTCCCTGGCCCCCATGGGGTAAGCTCTGTGCCCTCTGCCCTGCCAGTGGTGGCCCCTGCCAAGTTTAGATGTATGAACCCCACAGGCTGTTAATGGACAGGGCTCTGAGGGCTTACGGCTCATCACACCCTCAGCCTGCCTTGGTTGCCTCTGACAGCCACTGGAGGCTGGCGAAGAGAGCTGCTTGGCTCCTGCCCGGCCCCAGCCTGGCTACTAAGTACATTCTCACCGAGGACATCAATCTCAGATGCCAAAGCCAGGCGATTTGCATTGCAAATAGTCAACCGCAGTGACATTTCCCGACTGGGCTCAGAACGTGCTGCTGCTTCCTCGGTCAGAGCAATGGTGGTGGGGGGGTGGGGAGAGACCCACTTTGCAGTCAAATGGAGTGCATGCAAGAGAACAGAGTGGCTGCAAATGGACTGTGAGTCCTCTGAACAAAGAATATTGATTGCTAAATATAGGGGTAGGGGGCCTGGGCTTTCCAAACCATGACTTAACTGCAGACCCCTGCCCAGTATGACCCGGCTCACCCCTTCCAACTTGATGTCTGCCTCCAGAAGGGGGTTTTCCTGACTGATCCCTCTTTTCTAGAAGATTTATCCTTCCCTTCCCCCCCAATACACACACACACACACTTTCACGCACACACGCACGCACACACACACTCCTCACAAGTCATTCACATCTCTCATTTTTATTGTTTTTAAGCTTTTTGGATCACACCCAGTGATGCTCAGGGGTTACTTTTGGCTCTGCACTCAGGCATTACTCCTGGTGGTGCTCGAGGAGCCTTATGGGATGCCGGAGATTGAACCCCCTTTGGCCGTGAGCAAGAATTGCCCTCCCCACTGTAATTTTGCTCCACCCTCATTCAGATCTCTTACTCCTTTGGTTCTCTAGCGTTTCCCATCTTTATCAAGAACTTCTCTGCCAAATGGGGAGAAACACAGAAATGCTTTGAGAATGACATGGGGTAAGGCATCAAATGAACTTTGCTTTCTGAAGTCCCTAGAGCTTTTCTTACGTTGCTGTTTTGTCAGGAGAACTTTTCTTCCTGGAGAAGATACCGGGGATAAACCAGCTGGTCTGGACACAAGAGACCAGCTCTGCACACACTACTGCTCTCTGGTTTCACATCATCAAACCACTTACTTAGCCACCACTGCAGAATAACATACCTGTAAAAATGGGGAGAAGGCCAGTTACCACCCCATGTAGTTGTGGGAATTAAATGGCTTAATGATAGTGGAAATCAGGGGGTTAGCCTCATTGCTTGAAAAGAGGCAGAGCTGAATAAGAATAGTTAATGTTGTTTAGCTATACATTGGCCTGCTGGACAGCAGCATGGCTATGGACATGGGAATAAAGCAGACAGCCCCCATGAGATTCCCAGACTAGCCACTAACTTACTCTGCAACTGAGCAGGTTGTTGGAGTCATTCAAACTCAATGATGAGAACTTCATTTTCCTCATCTGTAAAACACAGGCCTGGTCTTTTGGGAATATGAATAGAGAGGGGGTGTTTTGACTCTGGTTAACATGTATACCATTAATTTCTGGATTACCCAAACCAGATCAATTGCATCTAGTTTGGGATCTAGCTGCTTTTGAACCCCCACTCCACCCCAGTAGAGTTTTTTGTCCCTTGAAAGAGATTCTTTTAAGTGTTCTCAGGGCCAAGGTCCCCAATGCAGCTTCAGTCCCTAGTGACACATGTCACTGTGCCTTGGCCTACCCATTTGTCCACTTCCCAGATGCCCTAACTTTCTCTCTCTGGTTCTCAAATCTTTCTTTATCTGGAGAAGAAGCAAAGCTGAAGACTTGACCTGCACACCACTGGGCACTTACATTGCAAGAGCATGGGGAGGTGGGGAGGCAAAGGAGATCACATGTTACGTGGAAGGGCTTGACTTCCTTTCCTCCAGAGAGCTCCTCAAAACGACGAGATGAGACTTAAGGGAAACCGGAAACCGTGTGCATTCAAAAAATAAATAAGTAGGCAGTGACAAGGGGCATCGGTGGTCTCTCTCACTCACCACGTGCGTTTAGTGGTCACTAGCCTCTTCTCTCACTCTGACCTGCAGCTACCCAGCCACCACCAATAGATGCATGAAGGAACGAACAGGGCCATCAGGCTGGTTGGTGATCAGTTGCCGTTTATTCCATTTTCCCCACACGCCTGTTCTAGTCTCACTAAGCACTCCATTTCCATCTCCTCCTGTTTCCCAAGTTAATCTCTCCATGATCTGTCTTGCAGCCTTAATCTTGTGCCCAACCTCCAAGCCTTGGGGTTAGCAACTACACAATCAGCATATGAAAGTCCTTCCTTCAGAGGGAGGGAAACTCTTCAAAGATCAGATAAAGATCTCCTAAAGCCAGGAGATCTGCTCAAAATTACCACTTAGGGGTGTGTTTCTCCTTTCCTTAGTCCAACAACCACTTAAACATTCATCTTAATTCTACTTCTTACTATTAATCATTTTGTATGGACACAGTAAGAGATACATTAAGCTTGTAAGGTGGCTCTCCTGGGGACATCTCACTATAGATCTCATACTACAGTGCTCAATCCAGATTAGTCTTTCCTAACCCTAGCAGGTTCCTTATTCATTTGTTACTCTTTGGATCATGACAGAATTTGTCTGTGACCATGTTTTTAACTTACAGTTAAGCATTGTGGAATTTAGCCTGGCCTGTTTCTATGCCAAGGTAGTTCACATCTTGCCCTGGGTCCATCCAATCCCTTATTGAGACCCTACTTTTCAGGTGCTAGGAACTAAGGGCAACTGAGGCTTAAGTCAAGAAAACAAATGCCCAGGAGTGAACATATTCGGAGTCAATTAACTCCCAAGTTACAAAAGCATAGCATTAACTGTCTTCCCGCGTCTATACAAAAAGGACATTGCTCTGATGTAAAATATGCAAAAGGACATAGGGAAAGGAGAAAAGCAATATTTCATTTACAAATACAAATCTAGAGTCCTTAGAAGGATCTGATCTTACAAGTCAACAGAGTCTGATTTGGGGATAAAAGTGATTGACCGGTTGGGGAAGCAGGGCACAGAGAAGAGGTTAAAGATAAACACAGGGAAATGGGATTGCCTCAGGAGCACTGTGAATGGTGTAACTCAATAAACCTAAGTTCCCTGTGGCCAGGTAGAAATGACAAACCAATGTTATCCTACAGAAAATCATGGCTCACCAGGCCATGAATCACAGGCCGGAGCCCAGGGGTCCCCCCCACACCAACCTTGATCCAAGTGGGCTTGGCCAAAGCAAGACCCTGCTCTGGGCATGTCCCAGTGTCCATCAGAGACCGTACCCCCACCTCTTCCTGTCTCCCCACGATACTGGTTTTTCAGAGGCATCTCCCACATCAGCCCTGCTCAGGGCCACGAAGTTCCACAGGTGACACCCCTGCCGACAGTCATGCCTGGAGAGACCTTCAGACTCCTCAAGAGAATCTCAAGTGCTTCCATTTCCCAGGACAAAAGAGCGTTTCTCTCCCTGCTCTGAGTCAGTTCTCTGTCTTCCAGGGACTATATACAAATGGAAGTTTTGGCACTCATCACAGGGAAAGATGATGCTGATGCAGTTCTTGAGAATTCCATGGTTTTCAAAGCCTCTTTCTTTTTCTGTTTTTATGTTTTTCCCTCTCCCCCGGGGATGTTCCAGCTGTTTGGTGTTCCTTTGCTGGCTTCTTGTTCACTTTTAAATTGACAAAGCAGAGGCTGGGCGAGCTTCAGAGCAGGACTCTGTCTCGAGATGTGCAGCCCTGTTCTCAGCATTAAGGCCCGTGGTTCCCAACTGACCAGAGTCTTCTCCACTTACAGAGGTGACCGGGTCCCCAGGGTAGCCAAGAAAATGAGTTTACTTGCTCTCCAATTAATGAAATGCATTAATATCCTTACTCTTCTCTCTACTTCTTTTCCCAAAATTTTAAATAGTTTCCAGGCATCTCTGCTCCATGCGGTAAGCTTAAAAGGATGATAGAGATTTTAAAAGGGACACCAATGACACTATTTTCTGTGTGGATATGTGGGGGCTGGGGGGATCATTTTATAGTGTTTTTAGTCTGGCATGCCCTTTCTTGATGAATTATGTTGACCCAAGTCTAAATTGGCTTAGTGGACTTTTCTTAAAGACACAAAAGGCTAATTTGCTTTTATATTAAACATTTCATTAAACTTAATATATTAGCTGGATGCTCTGTCTGGACTTATTCTGGAAAATATTTCCCTTTCATCTTAGTAAGAGTAGATTCCAATTTTTAAACATCAGAAAGGTAAGTGACAATGATAATGATTAGGGGGAAAAAAACTATTAGCTATTCCCAGAGCTGGCCAGAATTGAACACTGAGCACTACCAGGTGTGGCCCCCGAAATCAAAACCCAAACAAACAAAAAAAGCTATTAGTGAAATCCAGGATGACATATTGGAACTACTTTAAATATCTAAACATATAGGCATCTAAACATCTCAATACATATATGTAATGTATATTTGTATATATATTCTAAGCATCTGTTTAGAATAGAATTTTATATATGCATAAAAATTAAAGCAATGCATTCAAATAAGTGTTCATCTGCAAACTTGGCAACAGATAAGTGTATTATTGCTAATTCTCCTTCTAGATGTTACATTTCACATGACCAAAGTTTGCAAAAGAGCTCCTCTCTCAATGTCAGAAAACTCAGCAAATAGTGCATGCATTAGAAATTAAAATGTCCGGGAGTGTGAAATCATTTATGTATACATCAGCTGGATCCAATAATCAGCTGATTTCAAGCCACTTCCAACCTCTGGACAGGCACAGGCCTCAGAGACACAGCTTCTGCTGTGTGCCAGCAGGGACGGCTTCATACATGCCACACACACATAGCATCCACTGTCTATGAGTGTTGTGCAAGAGAGAACGGATGTGACCTGGAGTATCTGGCTAAAATGTGTGTCTGCAAGTCCACACACATGCACGCACACACATGCATGCAGGCACACATTACATACCCATGCAAGAAGGAATTTGTCCCCTGGAAGATTTACCTTTCTAATTACACTTTCCTTAGGTCAACGTGAACATTCCTTAGCACTCCCTAAACACTACGCTGCTCCCAGTGGAGGGAGGGTGACTCTCGAGCAAATGCCAACTCAGGGCACTGGTAGGTCATGCGCTTGTGGTTCTTTCCAACCCAGAGAGGACGAAAGCGGGTCTCACTTCTGCAGAGACTGTAGGGATGATTTGCCACCTGGTTAATTCTTCCTGTGCCGGCGCTTGGAGTCCAGCTGCTGGCCGTGAGAGGTGATATCTTTCAGACGGGAAGTCAAGACGCTGGTGAAAGCACCAGGTCACCTTCTACTGCAGGAGGCGGAGGGCGGTGGTGAGCGGGGGTTGAGGGGCGATTAGGTTAAGGATGGCTGGTAATGCTAGTGATCCTGATGATCCAGGCACCTTTCCAAACTAGGAAACCATGTGCTACCTCTCTTGAACTGTCTTCTAAAGCATCAGCCCAGGAAGTTGCTTTGCTGTTACCGTGCCCTATTTGTAAGGCTTTCCAAGGGGCCCTGTTCCTAGAACGGGCACAATGATGTCACTGGATCTGTTACTTTAGGGTTAAAGAGTCCCACTGGCTACCCTCTATTGGTGCTGGGATGGAAAGTGAGCTAGCTTGGGGATGGATTTGCCAGCAGTTACCTTAAATTGGATTTAATTTTGCACAAGTGGGGCTGACCATGTTTCTCTTTTCACCCTATACTTGAAAGTGCCTCCAAACCACCATCTAAGGGTACTGCCCTATAGCAATGCTGAGCAAGGGCAGACTCATGATCTGACATAAAGCTTCTCCACAATTCTATGACACACTACTTCCCTACCTTTAACTCCCATCAAATTACGGATTCTGGGAGACTTGGAGCAAGTTTCTTCCATTCATCTGACACCTCAACTTCATATCTGCCTATTTGCTAAATAAGAAGTGATCTTCAGTCACATCTGTCAATAATTGAATCAAAAAGCAAAAAATAAGCAAAAAAAGCAAAAAACAAAACCTGGCAATACTGACATTTGCAGGGGGGGAGGAGGTGGGGTTAAATATTTGTTTGGGGGGTACTTCTGTGTATTGTAAGACCCTAGAAAAACATCTATGATCTTTGTTCACTGAATGTCAGATCCATATCCTGTTGTGACAACCCAAAATGCTAGTAATAGGTTTGCAAATCAGACTTGCCAAGAAATACTAATAATTAGCATTTAGTAGTAATAGACTTGCAAATAATTTTTAAATGCACCCCAGGGTACCTGATTAAGGTTAAAATTTGGAAGATAGCAACATTACATATGCTTAAGTCCTAGATTTTCTTAAATTAGCAATATTTTGCACTGAACTGAAATGAAGGTTTGAAAAGAAATTAATGTTTTGCTGTAATATTCATATATAGTATTTCCCAATATGAAGAACACTATTTTACATCCAGAGGGGATTATTTTGAGAAACTAAATGCATACAGATAATTAATAGAATTTTCTAAATGTTCACTTAAAGTATTTCAATAAGCCTAAGATTATGTTTTAGATAACAACTGTCTTCTAGAGAAAAATAGCTTTTAAATAACTCAAACAACAAAGGGACCAGGGGAAATTTTTATTTTTATTTATTACTTCTTTTAGGATTTTTTAAAATTTTGTTTTATTTTGGGGGTCACACTCTGCGGTGTTCAGGACTTACTCCTGGTTCTGTGCTCAGGGATGACTCCTGGCAGGCTCAGCAAACCATAAGAGGATTGAACCCCTGTCAGACACATGCCAAGCCTTACCCTCTGTACTATCTCTCTGGCCCTCGTAAGGGGAAATTTTTAAAAAGCACTTAAATTGCTCAACCAAGAGAAAGTCACAATTAATCATTTGAGGAGCACTCTTTCAGACATTGTACATACTGCTTTACAGACTACTGGTATATGCATTATGATACATTCCTATTATTCAGCTTTGATGTTGCGATTATAATGTTTGTTCTGAGGATGAGTGGGCCTTGTGGTGCCAGAACTGACGCTGTAGGGGCCTCACACAGGTGCGGTATGTGTTCCTTCCATAGGTCCCATCCCTGAACCATTTTGAAGCCATTTCTAACTAGGGGCTAGGTTCAAGCGAAGACAGACTCCCAGTGAGTGAGTGACTAAGTGAAGACTAAGTGACATCAGACAGCATGATCTGATAGGTGAAGAAAGCCAAGTAGGAGACGTAGGAGATGAGACTCAATCTCAATCCAATCACAAAGTAAAGGCACGAGTACTGTCTGTAGCAGTATTATAAACCACAGTGCCTAAAAGGAAGAAAAAGAAAAAGAAACACATGCAGGAGACAAAACTCGGGACAGGAAGGGGTAGGGGGAATTGGACACTCAGGAAAGGATGGGTGTTAGAAACTGTATGTCTGAAACTCAACCATGAATAATCCATGACTCTGTGATTCAATTAAAAATATTAAAATTCAATTAAAAAATAAATGAGTATTATGGGATAAAGGGATGAACCAAACTAAGGCACAAGGGAATTATGATATGAGCTTTTCTCATTGAGTCTCATGCTGAGCAGTTGCTATTTTCTGCTTTTAAAAAGCATGAATTTATAGTAAGTAGGAGGTAGAAAGATGTTTTTTGTTACTGTCTTAGAATTGGCAGTGAGCGACGTCATGTGAAACTATCTCCAAATTAATTAAGAGGTCTGTGAGGAGAGTTCTTCACACAACTGGCCAAGTTTTAATCCAGGTTGACACCACGAGCATAACTGCTATTGGTTTGGAATCGAAAGGTGAGCTGATATTAGTCCTCAGCATAGGTTCAACATCCATCACAAATGCTCATTAATTTAGACTTCGTCGTTTGAATTTCATGGTGGTTGGAACACGGCCCACTGTTCTCCATTATGTAGTGAGGAAGGTTCCACTGGGGAAAATACCCACCTACCCTCTATACACACACAAGATGTCAGGGCAACCATATGAAGCCAGACATTGAAAAAAATCATTCTCAAAAATCCAGCATTTCCACGTATGCTCGTAGTTTGCTCACGTGAAGTACGCTCCACAGTGGAGAACTTACTTTGCCTATCTGAGGCATCAGGTTCATTCTCTAGCCATTGGAGAAAAAAAAAATCAAAATTACTTCTTTAACATACAGCATGATTTCTGGAAAAGCATGTGTGAACTAATTTCCATCAAGTGCCATACTATACAAACTTAGAGACAATTTAAAGACAGAAAAAAAAAGACAAGAGGATTGCTTTAAGCTGAAAAAACCTAAGATGAATATCTGTTTGCCATTCTATAGAGAGCCCCACCTGTAATGCGGAGGAAGGGCCACAATCCTAGGGCAACACCTCTTCTGAGTCACCAACAGCTTTGGACACTGCAAGGTTGAGCAAGACAGTGGACCCAAACTGAAGGGTTCGAGCCAGTTCAACTTAGTGTAGATGTGCTCAAAAAAATGGCTAACAAGCGTTTGCAAAGGACGAAGAGTTGTAACCACAAAGAGTCATCAAGTGTCACCTTCTCCAACATTTCTGGCTATAAAAATTTCCCTTTTTGCTCATGGACAAATGAAGGGCATGAACTTGCATCCTGTATCAATAGACCCCTGGAAAGATGACTTTTCAGGAGACTAAACAGAACCCTAAGTTGGGACTAAGTGATAAGGGGATGAGCACTGGTATTAATGATGTGGAAGGGGTTTGCTGAGAGAAGAGAGAAGCACATGATTGTCATACACCTCTAGATGGGTGACAGTTGGTCAAATTTAAGGAATACATTTTATGCTCCTTTGGAGATTTAACTCACTTTGTGTTTCCCTCTGTTAGATCATTAATATTGGTTCAGTTAAAAATGTATTGAATTGACATGAATTACCAACTTATAAAACTATTCAAGATTGACTTTCAGGCATACAGTATTCCAGTATTCCAAAATCAATCCCTCCACCAATATCCGAAGTTTTCCACCTATCCCCCAGCCTGCCTCTGTGGCAGGCACTTTTCCCTTTAAGGCACTGTGACCAAGTGGGATATATCCAGGGGATTCAAGGATGCTTTAAGGAAGGCTTAACATATGTAATTCAATCAACCTAATACACCATGCCAGCTCAAGAAAAAATTAAAATCACATGGTCATATCAGTAGGTGCAGAGAAAGCATTTGACAAGATCTAGCACTCATGATTAAAAAACTCAATAATATGGGAATTGAAGGAAATTTCTTCAATACAGACAAAGCCATTTACTACAAAGCCACAGGAATATTATACTCAATGGGAAATAGTTCTTCCTAAAATATCAGGCACAAGACAAGGTTGCTCACTCTCACCACTTCTATTTAGTATAGTCTGGGAGTACCTGCCATAGCAATTAGGCAAGATAAAGGTATTAAGGGCCTCCAAATAGGAAAGGAAAAAGTTTAAGCTCTCAGCATCTTCAGATGACATGATACTATACTTAGAAAACCCTAAGAACGGTATAAAAACTGGTTCTTTTTTTTAAGCCATCTATAGAGAAAATATTGGTATGATCTAGTTTCCAATATACCATTTTTCTCTGAAAAATAATGAATATTTTATTTTGTTAGATCTAATACAAGTTCAGTTCAATAACAACTATTATAGATACCAGGTTCTAAACTTTTTTCCCACATTTACATTAATTTTTACCTTAAAAGTAGGGAGACAGTCTCAAGTAACAACAAGCATGTTACTCCTTTCACATGCCCCGCAGGACTATCTCTCAGACTCTGAAAATGACCCAATTTTCAAATGGAAACTAAACTCCTGGGGTTCAAAGCAAGTAGGTCATCAGCATGTGCAGCTTTATTTATGTACTAGCAAGGTCCACCCCAAATCCCAGAAGATTGGTGGCTCACAAACAACACTTTTAATCCACCCTGCGACAAATATCCAAAACAAGGAAAAGCCATGAAAGAGAGAGAGGCACATA
Organism: Sorex araneus; assembly: GCF_027595985.1. NCBI lineage: Eukaryota > Metazoa > Chordata > Mammalia > Eulipotyphla > Soricidae > Sorex > Sorex araneus. The sequence goes on along the minus strand of NC_073307.1, from coordinate 50,162,391 downwards.
GCATGCCCCTGCCTGCTTTAGAAAGAAACAAAAAGTGTGAGGGGGAGGGGGGCACAGAGAGATAATACAACAGGCGGGGCACTTGCCTTGCATGCACATGATCCAGGTTCCCCCAAGCTCCACCAGGAGGGATCCTTGAGTGCAGAGCCAGGAGTAACCCCTGAGCATTGCTGGGTATCGTTCAAATATTAAATGCTTTTTTTAAGGAACGGAAAAGAGACAAATTGAAAAAAGCTTGTCTGAAATATACTTTGTACTTACAGCTTAAGAAACACTCTAGTAAAAAAAATACACACACTTATGTGTATAGATAGATAGATAGATATAGATATATAGATAGATAGATAGATAATGATTACTGCAATAAGATCCAAGTACAAAATAAAACCTAATGCAATATATTTTATTTTATTTTATTTTATTTTATTTTTGGTTTTTGGGTCACACCTGGTGATGCACAGGGGTTACTCCTGGCTCATTCACTCAGGAATTACATCTGGCAGTGCTCGGGGGACCATATGGGATGCTGGGAATCGAACATGAGTCCGCCACGTGCAAGGCAAACACCCTACCTGCTGTGCTATCGCTCCAGCCCCAGAATAAATTTCTTTATTTACATAGGTTAAAATCTGATAGCCATTAATCACTGGTGATTTTTGTTCATTTGTTTTCTGATCATTCCATTTGACATTTCTTGAAGCTTTGTGGGAGCAAGCAATCGGAAATAAATTTGTTATATCCCCGCTAAGGGAGCAGGCGACAGGGAGTCAGGGGCCCTGGGGGCACTGGTGGTAGGACTGGTCTTGGAATATTGTACTCTTAAAACAAATCTATTAGGGACTGTAAGGTTTGCTTGGAACCAAATGGGGGCTTGTGGATAAGAGAACGGCATTCCTGGAACCAAGGATCACCCTGCACCCTCTGCAGAAGACAGAACTTACGACTTAAGGCCTGCCTGGTGACAGGAAGCTCCCAGGCTGCATTCCATGCTTCCTCACATCAATCCCCCAGCAGACGACAGGCCAGACCAAGTGCCCAAGTCCCACCAGTCTCTCTTGCCTTTTTCCACCCAAGTCAACTTAAAATCCTGCTTAGCCTCTCCCAGGGTGCAGTTCTACCCTCGCCTCACCAGGGGCCAGCAGGAGCTGCCTGGGAGCCCACCCCAATAAACTTCTATTTCTTCACTCAGCTCATGTCTGTCCCTCTCTCTGTACCAGGTGACATCAAGACTTCTCATGGACAACTTTGTAAAGCATGGCGTCTTAATTAAAAAAAAAAAAATTAAATATCTAAAATTATAATCCATATATCTCACCCACATGGAGTGACAAAATGGTAGCTGTCATAAAGCACCACTTAACGTGTCTGATACGAGCCATCATTGGAGTATCCCCCAGGATAAGAAGACAGAAGCATGACAAAGAACAAAGAACGTGGATCGATAATGCTTGGGGAAATAAGACAGAGAAGGTTATTTACTCGCATTGATCTGCGGCTCCATAGCGAAAACTTGGCCTGTTTTTCTTTTGTTAACCTTTAAGCCCGACCGTACTCCGAAGCAGCCTGAGAGCCAACTAACAGGTGTAGATTAAGGATCGAAGGAGGTCACCATACCTCTGTCACCACCAGGCACCCTTGTAACAACATCCCTGAAGAAATTTAAACATCAATAGCCATAATAAGGGCAAATTTATCAAGCTCGGCCAGCACTGACCGGGAGCTCGCCTGCATCCAGCCGGGCGGCCCTGCTGAAGCTCAATTGATCTGGACATTCTTTTACTGGAGTTGATTATCAATGGTGACATGGCAAATTTGTTACCTTCCCAGAGCTGAGTGTGTGGGGCCTGGGGGAGGCTCTGGAGTGAAAACGCCGGAATTAGGGGGGCTCCTAACTCCTAACAAGGGGAAGGAGGGGGCCTGCCTGTCCCTCCCGAGCTCTGCCCAGTCAGCTGCCCTCTGCAGGTAGCCCAGGCAGACGTTGGAGGAGCTGCTTGAGCAGCATGTGGTGGCTTCCTCGGAGGAAGAATGGGAGCTGCAGCATAGGGTAGATGGGTCACACGGCCAGACCTGCAACCAGGAGCAGCAAAGAGAAAGCTGAAGAGGAGCACCAGGAATCTGCAAAACTACAGTGGGAACTGGGGGAGTTGGGGGTTGGGGGAAGGCTCCCCCCAAAACCTGCGGACATGTTTGAAGGCGATGGGTGTCACCATCTCACAGACATCCAGAAACCTCTCCGGGGTTAGAGGAAGAGGCTTGGCAGAAGGCAGCATTGGGGATCAGAGGAAGAGACGATTGGCACCATCAGCAGGAAGGAATGAGGAGAGCGAGATGCAGCGGGTGTCTACAGACCCCGGAATGCACACATGCCCACATGGAACCACCCCTCCAGGGATGCAGATTTTCTGAAAACTGACCATCTGTGGAGGAAGGAAAGGCACAGCACCTGCTTGAACTAAAAATAGAATCATTTTCTATGGGACTCTGTGTTACATTTAGAGGCTATTAAAGACCTGGAAGAATATTATAGCAGCATGTAACGCTGAATACACATGGAAGTGGGGGTCTGGAGCAATAGGATGGCAGGGAGGGTGTTTGCCTTGCCTGTGGCCAACCCAGATTCAATTCCCAGCAGCCATAGGGTCCCCCGAACACTACCAGAAGTGATCTCTGAGCATAGTGCCAGACTAAGTTCTAAGCATCGCTGGTGTGGCCCCAAAACCAAAAAAAAAAAAAGAAGAAAGAAAACACATCAATAAGTCTAGTGGATGGACTGCCCACATTGGATGCAGCCAGGAAGCAATTTTTCAGCTGGCAGAGAAACAAAAGGAACTCCTCCAGAAACACAGATCCAAAGATGGGAGGGAAATGAAAGGGAAAGGTGGCACGGAGGAGGGCAAGGGTCTCTGCCCATCACAGCCCAGAGGTGGCTCCGTTCAGCCTTCCCGGATTAAAGCCTCCATGATCTGTCTCTGACCTGGCACTCCCTCCCTCTCTCCCAGTCTCCAGGCACTGGCAAACAGACCTGCAGCTGGTCACTGTCTTGCTGATTGATTTTCTGGGCAAGGCCCTTCACACACATCTGGCCATAGGACTGTTTTCTGGTCATGGAGCCAAAGTCTGAAATTCAGGCCTTTCTTTTTTTTTTCTTCTTTCTGTGGCACACTCCCATTTCTATTCCTTCCAAATGTCTTTCCCTGGGTGCGAGACACACAAGCAAAGGCTCCATTTTCCATTTTCTTATTGGATCTGTGTGTGTATGCCATGTCCTACTGAGCTACACAGCCATGTACAGGTACCTGCTGAGACTAATAGCAGCCCCCGAGCCTGTCTGCACACAGGCACACATGCACACACACACACATGAAGACACACGCACATACATGTACACACACATGCACAGACATACACACACACACACACACACAAGCACACCCCTCTCTTTATGAATTTTAACTACACGTGGTCAAGCCCCAGTCTTGATAAGCGGCAGAGCCAGCACCCAGACCCACTCTATCTGTGCCTAGATGCTCCTCCCCTGGACAGAGCTAGGCCATGTGGTAATTGCTGTGGGGAGGGGGGGTACAAGACATCCAGAGGTCTGTACACTCTGCCCAGCAGAATGCCAGCAGCAGCTTGCAGAGTTGGATGTGACAAGTCAATGGCCCCCTGACCCCTACAGAAAGCCAGTGAGAGTGGGAGCCCAGAGCGAGCACTGCACTCAGGAGGCCCAGGATCCCCAATCCCAGGCATCCCTATCTCTGCTCCCTTACCTGCCCACTCTACCACTCATTGCTGCCCAGGTCTCAGAGGCTATAGCAGCAACCCAAGTACAGACAGGAAATGCACGTGGATCTCCTTCTGCTTCTGTCTTGGAACATGTGATGGAGGAGTCGGAAGTTTCTCTCACACCCTCATACTTTGCCTTGGTCAAGTTTCGAGAGGCGCTGAAAACTGATCAAATGGTTGCAGGTGAGAGGCCACGCAAAGGTCTAAAGCAACAGACTGTGAGATGCACCCAGGCTCAGAGGAAGACAGACTTCCAGACAACACTGTGGGGTCGGGATGGGTGAGCCTGAGGGGAGAAGGTTGATCCCACCAGTGCCAAGTTCTTATTTCTCAACTGTTACAGTAGAGACTTCTGCCAGTGCTTCATCTATTCCCCACCAGTAGCCCCTAAAGCCTCCCCACCCTTCACCCCCACCCTTAGAAACTAAGCCTTTCTCCTATGTTCCTGGAACCTCCACAGAAAATCCATATCCCAGATATGCCCACAGTTAAGATGTTGTGGCAGAACCAGCACCCAATCCCAGGTGCCTGGGACAGAATCAATCAATCGAGCCTTGTTACAGAAAAGCCACCGATCCTCACCGATGGACCAGATATTCCTCCCGCTGATATTCCTCCCACTGACTCGAGGATGCACTTCCGAGGCATCTTTGCTGAAACTGTAATTGCGAGAGAGCAAAAACAGCATTCCCAGTGGCACTGCCATAATCTTAGAGAATTGGCAACCACTGAAGTGTCCTCCCTGGAGAACTGCTTAAGTAAATATTTGTGCATATGTGCAGCGGTCTCTGATGCCCCGTTTAGAAAAATTACACGCGGCGCTCCCTTGCGGAATGAAAGGCAAGGGGGTTGGGAGTCTGGCATAGTCCCGCTCCTGAGACAGCAGCTGTGTGCAGGAGGACAGAGGGGCCTGCAGGTCAACTTGTCAAAGCATTTGTCCCAAGGTAGATGACCTCTGCATTCTCTACTTTGGGGAATGCCTCACCCCTCAATATGTATGTAGCCTTTTGGATGCCATCAAGTGGGTTAGGGAAGCGACCACATGGGCTTCCCTATGTAAGAAGCTAGGTAGGCAGAGACTCATGGAAATGGGGGCAGAGAGGAAAATGTTTGTCAGGAGTTGGGGACCAGAAAGCTCTGCAGTGAGGTCTCACCAATTTGCTGTGGCTGTGTCCAAGGCAGACACGGGAGGGTCATCCCCTCACTTGGACCACTGCAAACACGACGGCTCAGCATGCAGAAATGAAGACCATTGTGCTCTGTGGCCTAATCCAGGCATTTTCTCCAGGCACAGGCCTCAGCCAAGCTGGGCCCGCCACACCCAGTGGCCTGGGTCAGTCTGGCCTACTCACTAGCACTGGACAGTCTGACGCCTGGCAGTCCTCCCAGAAATCACTGCTCTCCAAACACGACATCTATCATTTGCTCCACTCAGAAGCATGTCACTTACCTGATGGGTGGGGGCAGAAGCGTCCTCTCCTTCCATATGCTGGAAATTGTCAGGGGCTGTTCATGCCAAGCCTGGCGCCTCCGAGTGCCAGGAAACAGGCCTTTCCTAGTGCCTGCCAAAAATTTTTAAAAAATTTACAAATAACAAATGAAAAGGGAACCAATTTTCACATCTCACATTTCACGTGGTGCAGTTGTGTAACAAGCTAGGCAGAGACTTATGGACATTTTCCTGGCAGAGAGAGAACACACACACACACACATACACACACATGCACACACACATACACACATGCACACACGCACACGTGCACATGAAGAGCAAGTGCTTGTCTATGGAAGGAGGAAGGGATGCAAATATCTTGAATCTCCAGGAATATTAGGTTGGACCCCACATTGGGTGTACTGCCACAGTCAGGATGAAGATGCAACAATCAGGGTGGTCACATCACATAAGGCACATGGCAAGGCGTGGAGGCAGGTAATTGCTATGTGACGAAGCTTCCTGAGAATCCATGTCTGCTTTTTAGGGAGCCTTTTTAGTCATCGCCAATTCTCTGACCATTCACTCAGCAACACCTTTCAAATGCCAGGATGCCCAGAACTGTGAATGCTCAGCAGCATAAATATTTGTGAATAAAACACAAGGAGTTGTCATTTTTTGTCTTAGTTTTTTGTTTGGGGGACACATGGGGTTGTGCTCAGGGCTTACTTCTGGCTCTGTACTCATGGATCATGCCTGGTGGGGCTGGGGCTTGGGGAAGCATATGGGGTGCTGGGAATTGAAACCAGGTGGGCTGTATGCCAAGCAAGCTGTACTATTCATCCCGCTTCTCATTTTTTAGGAGGGCCCTAGTGAGTGCCAGTCCTGGTGAGTGCCAGTCAACCACTCCTGCACACTCCTGCACAGACCCCAAAGCACCAGGGAGTCCCAGAGCCAACCTGATGGTGTTTGGAGGCTCCCCAAGGCTGCACCTGGCAATGCTCAGAAGGGACAATGTGCTTCTGAAGACTGAATCTAGGGTTGGCTGAAAGCCAGGCAGGTGCCCTAACCACTGAACCATCTCTCTGCCCCCTCTCCCCCACTGCTGTCCGTGCGTGAGACATGGTTCTTGAAGACCCTTCTCCAAGCTGCAGAATTGTCCTGCATCAAGCTCTCTTTCCCAGTGGTCTTGACTCTCAAGGAGTGGGCTAGCCCCTGGCCCCGCTGACCTTTGAGGTCAAGATAGAACTTCTTAAAACTTTGAGCTTCATGTGTAGGGGGTGGTGGGGGGAGTAAACAAGCTATTAGGCATGTGGGCATGTGGTGATAGTCACCACAGCTTTACGTGTCAAAATGCATCAGTCTTAGTCCTTGGAGGAACCTTCCTTAGTTCTTTGCTCAGACAGGAAGGGAGAAAACACTCAGGGCCAAGTCCTCCTTCTGAGATTTTAATCTGGAAACACACTGACCAATGCAGCTTTCTTTCTTTCTTCTCCCCCCCCCCCACCTTTCCAGGCAGGCTACGCTACACAATGTAAGAATCCAAGTCAGATGGATCACCCTGCCGTATTTCTTTAATAATGAGAAAGGACTATTTTGTATAATTCAGCTGGGCTTGTTTTTCTAAACACAGACAATTCTTCCCACATTCCCCTATGTTCATCTTATGTTTACGCTAGGTCCACACACACCATAACATGTTCTTTGATTCATATATTAAGAATTTTTCAAAAGTCATAGAGACTGCCTCGTGGCTAAATGTGTTTGAGGTCAGCTTGGGGGTCCTTCGGTGTTCACCTGCAATCTAGCCACATCTCCCCTCTCTGCTTTGCTTGCTGAACTCACTAGAAACTTGGGCACAGTTTTGCTGGTGTTGGCAGTTTTAATGTATGGGTTTCTGCAGGCTATTTACAAGATGCCAAGGGTTGTCAAGTCTGGAACATGTGTTTTTTTTTTCCTAAGGTCCCTTTTTGACAGCAGAAATACTCTGTAAATTATCAGATCCATTTGTTAATATTTAACATATTTTTTCCTTTGTCATGCACTATGGGTTTTGGATGAGTTGAATTTTTTTTTTTCATGGTGAAAATGACCAATATTTTTAAAAAGTCCTTTAGACGTTTGAAGAGCAGAAATGAGAGCTTTACATTTCAATGCAAGGTAAACCTCTTTCATTTACTTCACAATTATTTCCTGACAAAGAAATTCCATTTAATTCTTTGATTTAGCTTTTTTTGAAGAGTTCTTTATAGTTATCTTAAGCAGAGCTAATGGCCTCTTGGAATTTGTCAATTCTCGCTTTGATCAGGTTTGCATGGTGGTGCTATGGGCTATTTTAGAATTCTCTTTCCCCAGAAAATGTTATTATTATTTTTTCCCTAACTTAAAGAAAGTCATTGGTCATTCTTTTCAGGAAACTCATAGAGTCATGGGACACTCAAGATAAGCAGGGGGGGGGAGTATGTCTTTAACTGGGGGTGGGGTGGGACATACACCCTATGGTGCTCTTGGGGATGGGGGGAGTCCACCCTATGGTGCTCTAGGGGTACACCCAGTTCTGTGCTCGGACATCGCTCTTGCTTATTTTCAGCAGACCACAGGGTGCCAGGATAGAACCTGGATTTCCATATGCCAAGAAGCTCTCAGCCTCTTTAGTAATCTCCTCCCTGACACTCTCTGAATTTGTGAACTGAGCCTTCATTCATTCACTTCCTTTCTTTTATTTTCTTAATGAAGACGTTTAGTATAATGAATTTCCCCTCATGATTGCATTTTGGGGTTGGAGCGATAGCACAGCAGGTAGGGCATTTGCCTTGCACGTGGCGACCCAGGTTCAATCCTTCCATCCCTCTCAGAGAGCCCAGCAAGCTACCGAGAGTACCTCGCCCGCACAGCAGAGCCTGGCAAGCTACCCATGGCATATTCAATATGCCATAAACAGTAATCAATATGCCATAAACAGTAACAACAACTCTCACAATGGAGACAGTACTGGTGCCCACTCAAGCAAATCGATGAGCAATGGGCTGACAGTGACAGTGACAGATTGCTTTTTGTATACCCTGAGAATTCAGATGTGCTGTATATTTGTTTGTTTTCCAGTATATCATTATTTTTGCTGTGGGTTTTAGTGTGATTTGGTTTTCTTTCCTTTTCTCAGTGCTGGGAATCAAACCCAGGGTTTCATACAGACAAAGCTAATGTTTTGTCATCATACCATAAGCCCAGCCTCTATACCTGCATTTCAATGTGTAACTTGGGCTATATCTATTCATTCCCTCAATTGTGAGATTATCAAATGCCAAAACTGTCAGTTCCAAGAATATTCTAATAGCTTTACCTTTTTGAAGGTAAAGTTAAAAGTCTTCAAAGATTCCAGGCTAAAAATATCCAAGAGCTAACAAAAATTAGATTATCAATAAGACTTTTATTAAACTTACATACAAAATAAGGGGGGGAATGGTGCATGATTCTTTAAATAAATAATTCATCTTAAAATGTTTTTATAAAAAGGAAGAGCCAGAGATTTTATACAAGGGTCCTTCAAATATCAAAACCATAAAAGTTTTGGGGAGGGGATGTATTAACTAGGAAAAATAGACATTTTATAGATGCCCAGTGAACTTTTTTAGTAGCATCTAAGCTTTTTCTATTTCTGGAAAGTTGTCTTGGATTGTGGTCTTTTAGTTTACTTTAGTTTTTAATTTTGGGACACATCCTAGACTGATTGGGGTTTACTACTGGCTCTGTGCTTCAGGTATCACTTGTGGCAATGCTTAAGGAACCCTATGGGATTGAACACAACTGTACCACATGTGAGAAAAGCATTTTACCCACTGTACTAGGTCTCTGGCTCTGAATTATATTTTTAAATATTTGCTCTGCTCCACTGTTTTGCTTTTCTTCTTTGAAGACTCGATTTATTAAAATAAACATTACTCCATTTGAAGCTTTTCTCCCATTTCCACTGAGATTTTTCTTATCATTTCATTTTCCTCCTCTCCTTTGTCCTTCCTGTCTTCATTCAATGACCCTTATTAATTTATTGTTTGAACCTATTCCTTCTTAGATATCTAATGATGCATTATTCATTTGTAAGGCATTTTTCTCCTTTTATTCCCTTTCTCCCTGAATTAACATTTTTTTTCATTTCTTCCTGGTTTTTGCCCATTTTTGTACTCTCATATTTTCTGACTCAAGTTGAACTTTCATATAGCTATTGCATGGCTGTATGAAAGCTGTTTGAAATATTATAGGTTTTTTCTCTTTCACAGATTCTAACGTAATATGTATAACATATGTGAATTGACTTTCGGGTTGAGTTCTGTATGGATTTGAATTCCCATTCATTTAATTTTATTGTATTGAGGTGTTTTACATGATTCCTGGTTTAAAAGTTTCCTCATCTATCAACACATTGATTTGTAACCATGCACTCTTGAAACATAAATTTATAATGAAGGATGTTGACTCAATAAATACTTTTAAAAAATATAAAAGACCAAGGTCTAAGCAGTTGATCCAATTAAATTATTTTCAACTCATTTGCTTTTGTCTAAGTATGGGGTAGGAGGGCAAAGAAGATGGGGGGTAGTAAAAAGGTGACATAACTTTTCAAATTAAAGCTCTATTTAGATTTTCAGGACCCTAAATCCAGACCTCAAACCCTCTTTTATGCTTCACTATCTACTGTCCAGTAGTGATCTCCTATCTAAGTTTTATTTTTTCCCTCTCCTACAATTTGTGCATTTCAAAGACTGACCCTGTAAATAGCACCTGCCCCTTGAAATCTACCCTTCCCATTCTATTCCCACCTCCCCTGTTTCATCTGGCCCTCCCCCTTAAATCTGGTCTGCCACCTTAAATCTGGTCTGCCACCTTAATCTTTACCTTCCTGGAAAATACCTTTCCAGTCCACAAAGACATCTGCCTGGCTACTGTATTTTCACATTGGGTACACTTGCTTATTTTCTGGGAATTAAGTTTTTGCATCAGCTTGGTCCTCCTTCCATGTGTTGATCTTCTGCTGTCCCAGAGTTTTCCCAGACACCCAAAAAAGCGGTGATCGCTTTCTTTGAGCCTCCTTTGGGGAAGGCAATCAGGGTAGGGTTGAGATCGGATCAGCAGTTGGTTCCAGCTCAATTCATAGGGATTTGGCTTTTTGATTTTTGGGGGGTTTTGTTTTAAGAAAACAGAAAGCAAATTATTTTTTTAATTGACTCACAGGCATTCTCACTGCCAGAGGTTATGACTTTTCCACAGGTTCTTTTTTTTTGCTTTTCATCTGTTTGAGCTTGTTTTGACTGGTGTGAAAAAGGTGTATGTAAGGGAAATGTACAGCAGGTAAGAAACTTGTCTTGCAGGTGGTCAACCTTGGTTCTTTCCCTGGCACAACATAGAGTTTCCCAAGTCCACCAGGAGTGATCCCTGAGCACAGAGCCAGGAGTCAGCCTTGAACGCTGCTGAGTACAACCCAAAACCAAAAGCAAACTTGAAGGGAAGAAGGTGTGACTCAGCTCCTGATGCTGTCTTTGGCTACCCGTAATTCTGATTTTCTTGGATTTAAGTTGTAGTTTCCTTATTTTTCTAGTTGGCACCTGTCCCTGCCTGATGTTCTTAGGTGATTTCTTGCTGTTGCAATGCCTCTTGTGAGTTTTGGGATGGTGGGAATTAATAATTAAGTAGAAAGAAGATGACTAGAGAAGAAAAAAAATTGACCTTGATCTACTGCATCCTTCACATGATCTTTCACTTTTATGCCATAAACATATTCTGCTATGACATTTTACCCAAAGCTTTTTAAAAAGAAGAAAAATATATTTCGGCTCTCTTGATGCTTGTGGCACCATGGTGGAGTGTTTACTATCTCCAGATTGAAAATCCGATACCTAAAAAGGCTACATGTTTTGCCCAAGGCCAGATGGTTAGAAATTAATGTCACTTTCTATTGCAAATTATAAAGAAAAAATACAAGAAACATCTAAAAATACACATGCCATATGCATGAAACTATTTCTAAGGCACAAGGATCTTCCAACATTGTTGGAGTTTAGTTAATGAATGAAAACATGAAGTCTTGATTCAGTGGCTATTTTGGCTGTTGAATCAACCATCTCTGTAGTTCATGGAAATGCAGATAATTCTTCTTGGTTTGGGCCTGGGGCGATAGCACAGCAGGTAGGGCATTTGCCTTGTACATGGCCGACCTGAGTTTGATTCCTCTGTCCCTCTCGAAGAGCCTGGCAAGCTTTTGGAGAGTACCCCACCCACCCGGAAGAGCCTGGCAAGCTACCCACGGTGTATTAGATATGCCAAAAACAGTAACAAGTCTCACAATGGAGATGTTACTGGTGCCCGAGCAAATCAATGGACAACAGGACAACAGTGCTACAGTGCTATAGTGCTTCTTGGTTTTAAAAATCAAAAGGTGTGGGGTTCAACTTGAGCTTAATCTTTGATTGTAGATGATATGAAAGAAATAGCTTAAGCCAACGAGGATCATCTGAAGCTGACAACTGCTTTGGCCTCTACAGAAGTGACGGTTGATTCCATTTCTGGGGATGTGAGGGGGGACCTCCATGTTTACCTCCTTCCACCCGGAACACTTTCCAGAGTTCACAGAGCAGTCGAGAGGGGTGCCAGGATGGCTTACTGGGAAAGTGCCTGCCTTGCAAATCCGAGGCTTTGAGGTGGATCCAGGGCACATTGAGAGCCAACTTGAGCAGATGAGGTTTTGATAGGAAGGCAAACTGGCAAACCACCCCCCCCACTTGAAACTATGACTTAGCAAATCTTCAGGCCCCAATGAGGAAGGACTTTCCACCTGCTTGGAAGGCTACTCCAGACCCTCTTCAGGCTTTCTCCAAGCTCATGTCACCCATCTCCAAGGCAAATGGCTGGAGGGGAGAAAGTCACACAACACAGCTACTCCAACTTCCTTCGAGACATTTAGAAATTGTCTTCAATTCTTTCTTGGTAAGATGATGCCAGTCTCTTCATAGGCTGCTTCTGATGGCTGGCCGGTGGCAGAAATCCAATTACCCATGACTCTGATTGAAATATCTTTTCACGCAGGGTATCACAGAAAGGTGAAGAGGAAATTCACAGGCCAGTTTGTTCAAAACAGAAACAACTGCACAGAGGCATGCATTTATATTGGTCCCCCCCCCTCTCCTTCATTTCCTCCTCCTCTTCCTCCTTTTGCTCTTCTTCTTCCTCCTTCTCTTCCTCCTCTTCCTCCTCCCATTTCTCCTCTTCTTCCTCCTCCTTTTCCCCCTCCTATTCCTCCTTTCCTCCCCCCCTTTCTGGCCACAAACCTAACACAGAGCATGTAAGGCATGTACTTAGCTGCTGCATCCTTCTGTTGTCTTCTCGTAGTCATTCCAGTTTCTTCTTTAGAACTAAATGTCAGCTTAAAGTCCTGGAGGACAGAAACCGGAAAGGCTCTCTGTTTCCTGGTCTGCCTCCAGCCTCCACTCCCCACATGATTTCAACAGACGGGAATGAGCCAAGATACCATGATGAGGGTCTGCATGAATCAAAGTACAAGTCCGGGGCATTCACGTGATAATCAATGTTTCTCTTCTTAAAACCCGTTCTACTGTGAGGAAACCGCCTGGGGTGGGAAAATCATCTCTTCTTGGCAGTTTAAGAATCAAAAGCAAAGATCGCACAAAACAATGTGGCTCGCCTTTGAATTGGCTGTGCCAAGCGGCAAGTCTGTGTGGGTACAGGAGCCCCCCAATATGGCTTAGGCCTCCTCTCCCTTTAGCAAAGCCAGAAGCTCAGAGTAGACCTATTTTTCCCCTCAGCCCCGGCAAGGCCCGAGGCAGCCCTGTATGTTATTAATGGATAGAATCTGAACAGCAGCCAACCCCAAGGTGAACCCTATGCATTTAAAACATTTCATCAGAGAGCTAAGTATTTTTTCCTCTTTTTTTTTTTTTTTTTGAGGGGGATGGAGTGGGAGCAGCAGGTATCTCTCTAGCCACCACTCAGTGACTCTGGAGAGGAAGAGTAATGAATCTGGCGCAGGTTGATAGTTGGAGCTCTCCACCCACATACACACAAGCCTCTCATTCCCTAAATGTAAGCATCACAGGTCAGGCTGAAGGGAGGGGACCCGGGTGGCGGGGGAAGAACCTTCAAGTTTTCTGGCAAAGGGAAGTGATAAAGTAGAATCTCTGGCTGGCAGCCTAGGCCCCATTGGAGAGTGTGGGGACATTCAAGGGTGTGGACATTTCTCTAGTCTCCTCCCATATCTCCCCCACACACCCCAACCCCAACCTGCCCTCTTGAAGGAAACTGTTTGCATTCAGTTGTTCAAGTTTAGGTCTCTTGTTTGAGTGTTACCAAGTCTATGGTTTGGGTATTTGGCTCTGTCATCCCTCAACACCAACTGCACACCTGAATCCCCGAATATATATATATATATATATATATATATATATGTGTGTGTGTATATGTGTGTGTATATATGTGTGTATGTATATATATATATTAATATACTCTACTTAATCCTTAAGATAATTTGAGGTATAGGGCTGGTGGTTTTCCATTTTTCATTCATTTCAGATCCATTTTCTACCCACATTTCAGCCCAGGGAGGTTGAATCCTAAGGGGGATTTAACTAAGCTGTAAGAGTGGGCTGGGGATGCCAGTGCCAGATCTGGAGAAGCCAGATCCAGATCCAGATCCAGAGCGAGAAGGAAGTAGCATGGGGAAGGAAGAAGCAGGAGGAGAATGGAGATGGGAATGGAATAAACTGCAACTGAGACCAACCAGCCTGGCCCTTGTTCCTTCCTGCCTCATCATCGCCATCAACCTCCTTGGGGTGGGGAAAGCGGCTGGAGACTACCGAATGCGGGCGGCAGGAGAAATAGAGTGCCACTGCCCTGTGTCCGGTGTGTCCCTTCCTCTTTTTTGTGTTTACACAACTGGGAAAAGAGACAGATAAGAAGCAACAGGGGCAGGAGTCAAGGTACCCAGGTACCTCACTGGTGTTAAGGACTGATAGAGGTAAAGATCCAAACCAGAGTCAACAACACTGAAGTCATGAGTCCCAAACTTTAATAATCAAACTTAAAAGGTGTCTGTCAAAATGGTAGCCTGGGGCTGGGCAAGAAGAGGGAAAGAAGAGAAAACCTGGGAGCACTGGTGGAGATAATTTGGCACTGGTGGAGGAACTGGTGACAAGACATTGATGTCAAAAATCCAACTAGAAATGATTCTGTAACACATGGTGTGTCAATAAAGTAAAATTTGGAGAAAAAATATAGACTTCCCATAGGTGAAGTCTTACTGGAAAGGACTAGTGAACAATGGTCGGCACCTTTAACACTTTTCCAGCATAAGCAGCAGGGGCCTGAGTTTTCCTGAAAACTGCCTTCGTGAATATCTCACCCATTCTTACATTTGATTGTTTTGCCTTATACATCGCTGTGGGGAAGTTCTTTGTAGTTTTATGAAATTAGCCTTCCATCTGTCATCATTCCTTTCCATTTGCTATTTGTATTTTACCTTATTCATGATATTTTGCCATCAAAATGTTCTAAATTTTTATGTGCTGGGATTTATTTATCTTTCAGTTTAGGGCTTGTGTGTCATACTTGGAAAGAACTTGTTGGGAAGGATAAATATATTTCCTCCCACTGTTTTGAAACAGTAGTTGTGTGAGCTACTAAATCCCAACATGCAATTAGATTAATTCTGAACTCAGTCTTCTGTGCCTTTGACCAACTCATTCCCAGATTCCACTACTAAATTGCATTAATTACTGTGAACTGTACAAATTCTTTGTTTACAGGCTTAAGCCTGGTCAAACCTCACATCTCTCTCTCTCTCTCCCTCTCTCTCTCTCCCTTCTCTGTCTCCCTTTCTGTCTCCCTCTCAATCTCCCTCTCTTTCTCCCTCTCTCTCTCTTTCTGTCTCTCCTCTCTCTCCCTCCCTCTCTTCCTCTGTCTCCTTCTCTCTGTCTCCCCCCCTCTCTTTTCCATCCCTCCTTCTCTGCTGTTTGCTTGTTTGGGGGTCACACCTGGTGGTTCTCAGGATTTGCTCTTGGCTCACTCCTGGTATGGCCTGGTGAACCATGTGGGATTCTGGCAATCAAACCCAAGTTACCATCATGCAAGGCAAGTGCCTCACCTACTCTACTATCTCTCCAGACCTTCACACCAATTCTCTTTTCCTAAGTATTTCAGTAACTTTTAAGTATTTATTTATATAAACTTCACAAGAATAACCAGAGCAAAAAACAAATAATGGGGAAAAGTAATAATAAAAACAATCTCATTGCTAACATCCCTCAGCTGCATACACACACACACACACACACACACACACCTACATCAGAGAGACCTGAGTGAAAAAATAAGCTGCAAACTTTTCTTTTCTCTCTTTTGAAGACAATAAAGAAGACATGCATAAATGGGAATAGATTTTCCATGGTTAAGAAGATAATATTGAAATTTGTCGGATCTCCTGCTATTATTAAATAATTACAATTTAATCTCAATCAAAATACCAACAGGAGTTTTCTTTTTTAATTCAAAGATGTGTCACTATAATTCATCTTAAAAATCTATGTCTTTTATTAATTGTTCCCTTAGCAACACAAAGCACTGGTGAACGCTTTTAAATTAAGGACCCTACAGACTTTTTAAATAACATCTTTCTTTGTGATGTGGTTCTGTGTGGGTTTTATGCTTGCACTGTGACAGAAACACAGACATTGTGTCTTTATCTGCGAGACAGCTACATATATTATATGCTGATCTGATACCAAGAAAATACTATCCTTCCCTTTTTTGCTAATAGATCTTTCACTTTTTTCCAATCTAGAGACCTGAGACCACTTTTTTTTCCCCCTTCAGAACACACAGTACTGTGGTGCGTTACCATGCCATGATGGTCCCATTCTTCATCAATTTAAGCGTAAAATTCTAAGAAGACTACAAGGTAATCTTCAAACTACATTCCCACATGAGGGGTTCTTAGGATGTACTCAGTTCATTACCCTTCAGCCCTGTCTGGTTTGAGTTTGGGGCCACAGACTTCAGTGCTCAGGGCTCCCGGCTCTGTGCTCAGGGGTCATTCCCACTGGTACACAGGATCCTGTGCTAGGGATCAAACCTGGATGGGACACACATAAGCACTTTCAACCCTTTCTTCCTCTTTTTCCTTTCTCATCCTTATCTGCTTTGTGTTTAGTTTGGAACCCACTGAAACGCCTGTGAGCTGTGACCATCTGTGATGCCACTCTTTAGAGGCCACTGAATTGTGTGACTGGGGTTGTGCAGATGTCTCTTGGGCCTCTGGGCTGACTTGCTAAAATCCTGCTGATGCTCTCTGTGTGCTGAGGGTCCCTCGGCTTGCTCTGGCTAAGGGGCCCTTTGACTTGTGATTTTTTTTTCTATTTTTTTTTTTTGAGTCATACCTGGCTATGCACAGGGGTTATTCCTGGCTCTGCACTCAGGAATTATCCTGGCAGTGCTCAGGGGACAATATGGGATGCTGGGAATCAAACCCAGGTCAGCCGCATGCAAGGCAAATGCCCTACCCGCTTTGCTATCACTCCAGTCCCTGACTTGTGATTTTTTTTAAGGGAACCCAAGCTGGAGACAAGTGGTAGTGGTGGGGGGTGTCTGGAGAGGAGCTCTTAATAGAAAGCCCTTCCCTTGGCCATGATGAAAAAAATATCCTTGAAAGCAAATCTCAGGGGATCAGAAATGAGAAAACTCCTACAATGGAGAGAGACTTGAACTCAGCAGCAGAGAAAAAAGCTCGATTTGTGCCATTTGATCTCGCTTTCCCCCTAGAGGTTCCATAGGCAATTTTCAAGAAATAAAAGATGTACATACAGACACAAACCCTTTGTTTGAGGGCCACACGTGGTGGTGCTCGGGCTGACTCCTGGCTCAATGCTCAGGGAACACTCCTGGTGGACTCAGGGGACCAGGTGGGATGCCAGGGATCAAACCCGGGTGGGCCATGTGCAAGGCCAGTGCTCTCCCAGCTGCACTATTGCTCCGGCCCCAACTTTTTATGGCTGTCTCCACATGGAGAGGCTCATATTCTCATGGGCACATATGCTTACACACAGCATACACAAGCCCAGGAGTTCACCCACTCCCTTTTACTAAAATTCCTTCTGGTCCCCAAATGCCCACGACGTTACCTCTGTGTTAAGTACTAAAATGAGCTAGTGGTTGGGGAGATCCAAATGGAAACTAACCAAGAAGCCTCACATGATTTTTTTCTTAAGCTTTTCTCAAAAAATCAGGGAGATCAAAACAATGATGTCTTTTTGGCAAGTACTTAATAAATAAGCTACCAGGGACAAGGTCAAACTGGGAAGGGTTACCCCGTGGCTGGAGGAATGTCCAGAAATGACCTACTGGTTTGGGGCTGGGTGAAGAGGGGTGGAGCACATTCCTGGCACGTGAAAGACAGTGAGTTTGATTCCTTCAACCCTCACCTGCACTGAGTGTTGCCATGGAGGCCTCCAGCATCCTCAGAGCCCACATCTGAATTCCAGCCTGCACTTCCTTGTCAGCACAAGAGTGGCCTAGGAGCCATCCTGCCCCACCGCCCACTCTCCTGGGGTTGATTTCTATATTTTAGAAAGGTACAAAAGAGAAATTCTCTTTAAAAGTCTTATAATTTACATAGTAGCAATCTAACGACTTTAAAGCCAGCTAGTTGAGACCAAATTATTCTAATGGTTAAGAGTCTTCAGTGGGGAGCCAGAGTGATAGGGCTGCAGGGAGGGCTTTTGTCTGCAGCTCACCTGAGTTTGATCTGTGATGCCCCAAAAGGCCCACCAAGTCTGTCAGGAGTAATCCCTGAGCTCACAGCCAGGAATAAACCCTGGGCACTTCCAGGTGTGGTCCAAAAACCAATAATAATAATAATAATAATAATAATAATAATAATAATAATAATAATAATAATTCTCCAATATGATATTTTTAACTTTTTAAAATGTTTTCAATGAGAACTTTTACAGAGCACAGTAGCAGAAATGAACCATTGTTCTACATTCAAATTGAAGATTTCGCATCATCAAAACAAAAATTCCGAAGACACTGTCTAACCTATAGAATTGATACGTGCCTAAAATAATGCCCAAGTTTAGACAAAGAAACAGGAGGAGAAGCAAACAAATAAACAAGTAAATTCTGCTTTTTTCACTCCTTTTTTTTGATTTTTTCACTCCTTTTTATTTCTGGTGTGGGGGGGTCCTTTTTAATTTGTGAATATGGACCCCAGCACTCTTTCTCACTATATAACAGAACGTTTCTTCAGAACTATGTCATAGAGGGGCTGGACCGATAGCACAGCGGGTAGGGCGTTTGCCTTGCACGCGGTCTACCCGTGTTCGATTCCCAGCATCCCATATGGTCCCCTGAGCACCGCCAGGAGTGATTCCTGAGTACAGAGCCAGGAGTAACCCCTGTGCATCTCCAGGTGTGACCCAAAAAGCAAAAAAAAAAAAAAAACAACAACAAAACAACTATGTCATAAAATAAATAAACATTTATTCTATTTTTATATTTATTTATATAAATACATTATTTATAGTATTTATTTATATTTATATTATTTATTTGTTTATTATATTATTTAGCACTGTAGCACTGTCACACTGTCGTCCCGCTGTTCATCAATTTGCTTGAGTGGGCACCAGTAACGTCTCCATTGTGAGACTTGTTACTGTTTTGGGCATATCGAATATTATAATAATAATAATTCAATATTATATTATTTATTTATATAAATTAGTTATTTATTCATATAAATATATAAACATTATATTATGGGGCCATAGCGATAGCACAGCAGATAGGGCATTTGCTTTGCATGCGGCCAACCAGGGTTTGATTCCTCCATCCCTCTTGGAGATCCCGGCGAGCTACCGAGAGTATCCCGCCCACAAGCAGAGCCTGGCAAGCTCCCCATGGTGTATTCGACATGCCAAAAACAGTAACAAGTCTCACAATGGAGACGTTACTGGTGCCCGCTCGAGCAAATCGATGAACAACAGGACGGCAGTGCTACAGTATATTTTCTGGGGACAGGAAATAGAAGTGAAAGAGGGCAATGCCTTGCCTCGGGGCTCCTCAGTGAAAGAAATAATGAAGATCCAGGATTTTTCCACGGTAGGATTCTGTGCTTGAACGTGTTTTTTTCCCTTTCCAGACAGGATTCTAAAGAAATGGGGACATTATGGGTCTGGGGGCGCCGCTCAGGAGCGGATGTTCGGCTTGAGGCTGGCTGGTGCAAGACATCATCCATGAGCCCTTCCCGTGTGCCCGAGTGCCACCCCCAAGCCCAGCCAGACGGGAAGCCCAGAGTCACACAGAGCATGCTGCCGGGACCAGGCCACAAGCCTGGGCGAGCGCCAGGACGCAGGAGCGCCACTCGCTGCCTGTGGGTGAGCGTGGCCACCGCCACCGACAACTGGAGCGCCGGTGAGCATGTGCGATGCGGCCCTGTAGCCACACGCCACGGGCAGGGCAGAATGAGGAATCAGGGACACCAGTGGGCGGGTGACCCTCGCACCAAGAGCGTGGGGGAAGTGGAAACCCTCAGGGCTGACCTAGCCCCACCCTGCTGGGACCCCTTCTTGTTTCTGTCGAGTTTCTCTCCCCAGCCCGCTTTTAGTGCTGACTCTTGGCTCGGGTCCTCTTGAGACTGAGACTAGTGAGCACGTGCACTCGGTGCTGGCGGAGCTGCCCCGGGAGCTGGGAGGCCACCGGCAAAGCCACCGGAGGAGCCGCTGCTGCTGCTGCCTGCTCCCCGGGAACCAGTTCCCATGTCATGTGACTTTGCTGCCCTCCTGTGGCTGCTCCTCGGGGTGCCTGGATCTCAGAGTGTGCCACGGGGTTCCAGAGACCCTGGTCACCCCACTTCTGCCAGGCCTCACTCGCAATGTCACCCCAGAGTTCCAGGAGGTCCTAGATCTTCCTCTAAAGCTGACTCCGTGCCTGATAAGGGACTGTCCTCCGACGATCTCCCAGAAAAGGGATGCATTTTTGACCCCTTTAAGATTGTCCAGGTTTCAAGTTTCTCCAGGCTAAGAACTTTCTGGAACAGGCAGCATTATGTGAGGGTCCTCTACAGAATACACAATCAAAGGAGTTACAAGGCTTTCCTGGTTTCCCCATGCCTATGAAAATGATATTTGTACTCTCAGGGGGTCTAGTGTTTGTCAGCATCATGGATGAAAGTACACATAAACACACCTCATTTTTTGGTTTTATTTTGACAGGGGGGAGAGTCATTGATCAGTCACCTGGAAACATTGGCCTTGCTCTCAGAAACTTAATTTTCTTCTTCTTCTTTTTCTTTTTTTTAAAAAAAGAGCTTTATTACTTAAAAAAATGTGAACCATCATTACCAAACTGCGACCTCCTGGCTCTTGTAGGATCCGATCTCAATCTTCATGCTGGTGAGGGTGAATTAAGGGGCCTGGGGTCTTCCTTCAAATACAAAACAGCACAGCTGTCTTCCCAGACAAGCCTGTTCTCACACTTGGACACTCAGAGGTCCTGGAGGTCATGGATATGGCCGATTTCAACACTGCTGTGTCTCCGGGACTCTAGAAGGCCAAGGAGACGGAGAGACACAGGGCCTATGGTCTAAGGAGAAAACAATTCCCTCCAGAGAAGCGTGTCTGTGCTTTCCCAGGAGAACTATCTACATTATTTATTCCCTCAAATATGGCTAACGTCCTGCACTCAGCTTGCTGAAATGTACTGCTTCTGATTTGTTTTCGAGCTATCTTCCCATCTGTCCTGATCTTGAGTTCCGGACCATGCAAGACATTTCCTAGCCTTGGAAAGCACCATGTGTGCACTTCTCTCTCTGGTCTCGTCTGTCCACTCTGCACTGTCATGCCCACCATTGCTCCAAAGACCTTTGCACAAAGAGTGATCTGGCTTTTCTCCCCCTAGCCTGGAGTTTCATAGTGATTAAGTTCAAACTCCTTCATGTGGTACCCAAACCCCTTTTTTCTAAGAACTCTGTCTTGATAGCCCTTATCTTGTGCCATACTCTTCTCTTCACCCATCGTCACTGCCCAGATTGCCTAACACGCACCCCAGCCCACTCTCCAATCACTCGTTTCCCCTTCCATCCACTCATCCAAACTCCCTTTCACTAGTATGACACTTCTCTAGTATTGAGTCTAAAGACATGCAGTGATGACATTTCCCTGACCAAGCATTCAGAACCAGCACCCTTTCCTCCCTCCCAATCACGCCTTCTCTTGTGCCAGACCTCTGTTCACAGTGGTCAGATTCAGTCGTGACTCCTCTCTTCGCATCTGAGCTTCCTGTGGGTACTCGACTAGAAGCCTCTGGGAGGCACATTGCCCACGCAATTGGAAAGGACTGGACAGATGTATGAGTGAGCGAGGGAGGGAGCAGTGTACGAGTGCCTCCTTACTCATGGATGACTAGAAGGAGTTTTGATTTGGTGTATTTATTTTGAAGTATAAAAGATTTTATTTGGAAGTTTCGAAGAAGAGGAGAGAGAGAGAGAGAGAGAGAGAGAGAGAGAGAGAGAGAGAGAGAGAGAAAGAGAGAGAGAGAGAGAGAAAATGAGCTTAAAAGAGAACATGGGCTTCTCCAAAGGCAGAGAAAGACCCATGGTTTATTCTATTCAATTTTACCCAAACGAACAGATAACTGAATAACCAGTGTCATATCAGCTAAACAACAAAACAAGGGTTAAAAAAAATGTGGGCACACACAGAGTTTCTCCTCTGATCCTACATGCCTGAAAAGACAAGCACAGAAATCTCTTCTCAGCAAGTCATAAAGAAAAATAAAGTCTTGGGCTGAGCAATAGTACAGCAGGTAGGGCATTTGCCTTGCACACTCCTGACCCGGGTTTGATGTTGGCATCCCATATGATCCCCTAAGCACCGCCAGGAATAATTCCTGAGTGCAGAGCCACGAGTAACCACTGAAACACCTGAACATCTCGGTGTGTGACCTAAAAAAGCGAAAAGAAAGAGGAAAAGAAAAAGCAAGTCTTAAGTGCTGTAGACTTCAATTAAGTCACAGCGCCCCCTATCGGCAGTGAAATCAGTAGGGTCTCAAAACCATCTCTGGGAGTCAAGTTGGCATGACCTGGCAGCCTACTAGATTTCACATGTCCACCCACGAGGGTAGAAGCAGGGCAGCCACACGGCCACCCCGACCTCACCCAAGGACACGGGCTGAGGGGATTTCACGGCCCAGCAGCAGCTGCACCTTCGCCGTCTGACACGGTTTTCAAAGTGCTGATCTGAGTGCCGGAAATCAGCCCCTGGGGGCTCGTTCGCGGGATGGCAAAAGTTCTGAGCCCCAGCCTGCACCATCGCAGGAAGCATCTGGGTTCCTAATGAAAACAAAGCGTTAATGGACTTAGCAGCCTAAATTGATGCTTTTCAATTAAAAATGCTATTGCTGGTGGTGGATCTGAGGAAGACTCGGCCCGCATGTGTGTGTGTGAGGGTATGTGTCTGTTAGAGTGTATCTGTGTGTGAAGGTTTGTGTGTGAGGGTGTGTGTGTGTGTATGAGTGTGTGTGAGGGTGTGTGTGCATATGAGTGTGTGTGAGGGGGTGTGTGTTTATATGTGAGGGAGGGTGTGTGTGAGGGTATGTGCATGCATGTGTGAGGGTGTTTGTATGAGTATATGTGTGAGTGTGAGAGTTTGTGTGTGAAGTTGTGTTTTTGAGAGTGCGTAAGGGTGTGTGTGCATGTGTGAGGGAGGGTGTGTTGTGAGGGTGTGTGTGAGGTTGTGTTTGTGAGGGAAGGGGTGTGTGAGTGAGGGCGTATGTGAGAAAGGTGTGTGCATGCGCACGTGTGCATGTGTGACTGTGTGGGGGTGTTTTGTGTGAGGGTGTGAGGGGGAGGTAAGAGGTATGTGTGTCCAAGAGAGAGTGTGTGTGTGAGGGTTTATGTGTGTGTGTGTGTGCGTGTGTGTGTGTGTGTGTGTGTGTGTGTGCGCACAAACATGGCTACACTCTGTGCTCAGGTCTTCCAGACTGAAGAGGCAGTCATGAAGACTGGGCCAAAACCCAAATACACAGTCCAACTGTACCAAATGTTGATTATCCAGGAACTTCCTTGAGCCTTCCCATGCCTGCAAAAATGGAGCATGTGCGATACATAAACAGCGGGGTTGAGGAAGGTTTTCCAACCTTGATTCTTTTAAGGAGAATTTTTTTTTAAGTTACTGGTAAATGGAACAGTTTAAGAAAATGCCATTTTAGGATCTTTGGGGGTGAGCTATTTCTTTTCAAATACATTTCCCAGAGGACAGAATGATAGTGCTGCAGGCAGAGTGACTGACGTGGGCACCCCGTATGATACCCTGAGTCCCACCAGGAGTGATCCCTGAGCACAGAGCCAGGAACACTTGAACACCACAGGGTGTGCCCCCTAAAACAAACAAAAAATGATTCAAAGGCCCTGTAGAAGCCAGTAGACAGCACAGCACCCCCAGGCCCATTTCTATGCGCATACGAGTGGGTGCCATATTTCTGGGTGAACCTCCCAGATTTTGTCAGATTAACCACCTTTCCTCAGCCCTGGGTTATCAGAAACTGTCCCAGGCAATACTTTATGGTGCCTATCAGCAGAGCAATTGACTCTGTCCTCACCTATAGGAGAAGTCCATTTGTCTTCATTCTGTTTGGCGATTTCTCTCTCTACCCTGTCGCTTGTGGGACAAAAGGAAAAACCCTGGGGGGCAGCGATTTGGGAAAAGCATCTGCTTACTTCAGGAGACATTTCCTCACCATCCTGAACATACCAAAGCTATTCAGGGTGGCATTGGTATCAGGCGATCTTCTCTGTAGACCATTTATGCCTGCAGAGGTCATTTAACGCGGGTACTTTTTGTAGATATTAATTATATATTAGCGCTACCCATCAGAATGTTTGCTTGTCCTCAGTTAAATAATTATGGCAACAAGATGACAGAGAATTCACTGGGCCCTCGAGAGTATGGGAAAGGCTCAATACTTGGAATCTGGAATCGAGCCCTGGAGAAGGTCTGTGAGCTGTGTGACTGTAGACAGGCGACATCAAAGAGCTGAGAGCTGTCCCGCTCCTCACTTAAGTTCAAAAAATAACTGATCTATAACTTAGTAAAATCAAAACTCCATGAGCCATTTGGAGATTTTGAGGCACCCGGAGGAAATCTAGGCACCCCACAGCCAGAGCATCACTGGCAGCGAACAGAGGGCCCTATTAGCACACTTAGGAGTGGTTCCCGATGGTCATTCTCCCTTTGCTGTCTCCCTGACCTCCACTCTCTGATGTCTGGCGCTCCATAACGCACTGCAGCTTAAGAACCATCAACAAGGCTTCTGCTCCCAGAGTAAGGAGGCCAACCTCCTCCTCCAGAAGCAGGGCAAGCCCTCAGTCCCCACCAAGGCATCAGGACCCAATGGCTGCACACAGATGGGTGTGAGTCTGCATACAAATACAGAAGTGAGCATCCTGAGATTTCCCCCTGCTTCTCAAGAGCTTCCATGACACAAGAAAATATATATCTTTTTCTTTTTATTATTATCTTATAACATAAGACAATATATTATCTTATATATTATCAGATAATCTTCTATGTAAACCACTTATGCCCATGGAGTTCATCTGACGTGGGTACATTTTGTAGATATGAATTATATATTAGAGCTACCTATCCAAAAGTTTGCTTGTATTCAATTAAATAATTATGACAACAAGATGACAGAGAATTCACCAGGCCCTCCAGAGTATGGGAAAGGCTAAACCTTTTGGATTTAGAATCCGGAAGCATATATATATTATATATACATATATATGATATATACATATATATGCATATATATGTTTTTTAAATACCAGCCAGGATCAGAGAGATAGTGCAGTGATGAAGACTCATGTTTTGAATATGAGTGACCACCCCTGGTCCATTCCTGGGACCCCACAATGTTCCCTTAGCTTTGTAGGAGTGATCCCAGAGCACAGAACCCAGAGTCAGCCCTGAGCACCACTGGGAGTGCACCCCAAAGTAACAGGAGGAAATGACCAGGGAAGCAAACAACCCTGTGTATATAGACTCACACTGTGAGCTGAATGAGGACCCACATGGCACTTCATGATGATCATAATCTCCAGGGTACACAGCTGGGATAGAACAGCTGCTAAAAAGTCAACACACAAAAGAAATGTAAGACTTAGAAACTGTAAGGATCATTTTAAAGATTCCTACCTAGAGAAGGCTCTTGGAAGCACCAAGAGCGGGGGCTGGAGAGAGTATGCGTTGGATACATCACTTGTCTTGGATTCAATTCCCCGGCACCAAATATGGCCTCTGGTGCCCAGGCAGGAGTGGTCCCTGAGTTCAGAGCCATGAGTAAGCCCTGAGCACAGCCAGATGTGTGCTTCTGTCTAAGGTCATACCACCTTGAAGGTGCCCGATCTTGTCAAATGTGCACCCTCCCTTCAACACACAAAAGACAACAACATAAGAGAGTCAAGACCAAATGGAATCAAAGGAAGCTAAAATAAGAGTGATTCCAAACAACACCAGAGCGATTATTGCATAAAATTTAACTGCATAGACTGCTCCAGGTAAGAAAAGTTTTTCAGATTGGATTAAATGAATGACAGACCTGCTGAGATGTTGTTTACGAGAACCACACTTGCAATGGAAGGATCCAGACAGACACGTTGGAAATGAAAGCACCTAAGTGGAAACTACAGCACTTGGTCGTGGAGTCCATGGAATTTGTGGAGTCACAGCCACAGCAAAGACAAGACAGAACACTGCTGCAGAGGGACAGTGGCGGTTCTCAGTGGGGAAATAATCAAGGAAACCTAGTTGTCCCAAATGCACATCCACCTCCTAACAGCCTCAGACTATATGGAATAAATTAGCACATCTCGAGGAAAAAGCAACAAATACTTGGCGATGCTGACATAAATTAGTAATTCCCTGCCATATACTTGATGAAAAAAATTAAGAAAGAATAAAAATAAGCCTCTGGGCCAGAACAACAGTACTTCAGGAAAGACACTAGCTTTGCATTGCGGTCAACCTGGGTTCAATACCCAGCATCCCTGTAGGGTTCTCTGAGAACCAACAGGAGTGATTCTTGAATGCAGAGCCAGGAGGAAGCCCTGAACATTGGCCTCAAAGCCAAAATAAAATAAAAATAATAATTTTTAAAAACAACCATAACCTCATCACCCTGATCAGCTGATAGCACAGCGGGTAGGGTGTTTGCCTTACACGCAGCTGACTCAGATTCAATTCCTCCATCCCTCTCAGAAAGCCCAGCAAGCTACCGAGAGTATCCTGCCCACACGGCAGAGCCTGGCAAGCTACCTGTGGCATATTTGATATGCCAAAAACAGTAACAACAAGTCTCACGATGGAGACGTTCCTGTGCCCACTCGAGCAAATCTATGAACAATGAGACAATAGTGTGACAGTGCTACTGTCCTCACCTGGTGATGTAATTATTCCTATCTAGCTTGTACATGTAAGAAGAGACTTTCTTTTTTGAAAATGGACCCTCTTACATAATTGGCCTTTCTTGTGTACATTAATTTATGGTATTTGGGGGATTTAATATGGGGAGGATGGGAAACCACCTTGTTTGAGAGTCTTTTGTTTTATTTTTTAATGCAATACCTTGGGGGCAGGCAGGGTTTCACTTTATTGCTTCTCCCTGCTTCTGGTCCTAATCTCTGCTTGTCAACCTGGTGGGATTTGTTGTTGTTGTTATTGTTGTTGTTCACTTGCAGCCCTACCTGGATCCTCCACCTTCATACCATGGAGAAGTTGAGCTAGCAGCTTGTTTAGATGGGACTTACCTGCTACGGTCCACAGGGACCTCAGGCCCAGCCTCCGTCCATCCCTGCCCCTGCCTCTGTGCACTGTGTGGTCCAGTCTGTTCCCATGTGACTCTTCCCATCAGTGGCTTGAGGGTCAGCACTGGAGGGATGGACCTAACATCTGGGATCACCTGATGGCCAACCAGTGAAGGTTTTGAGTGAAGCCAGACTAGAGCTAAATGAAAGCCATTATGCATTCCTGGGAAAAATTCAGATGAAAACTATGAGGATCTACAGACAGTGGATCTCGCTCACCTGCCCCAGAGCTCCTGCTGCCTTATTTTCTTGACCTTCTTTCCGCCACTGGCCCATGTTCCTGGACAGAGGAATTAATGGAAACAAAGGCAACCCTCATAACAGATGTTCTCCTTGAACAAGGAGATGAATAAACTTGTCACCCTGTCTTTCATCTTATTACAAATTTTAATTTCTTTTTCTCTTGACTTTTTAATTTCAATTTAGGGTTTTTTTTTTTACTTTTTTGGGTCATACCCAGTGATGCTCAGGAGTTACTCCCTTCTGCATTCAGGAATTACTTCTAGTGGTGCTCAGGGGATGCTGTGGGATGCTGAGGATGGAACCCGGGTAGGCCGTAGGCAAAGCAAACACCCTCCCACTGTACTATTGCTCTGGCCCTGCAAATTTTAATTTCTACAGAGGATACTCTCCAACATTTCTACAGGAATTTCTGCTGATGATGTGTTTGGGGGTTGTCTGTGAGGAAATTATCATGGTCCCAAAGGTGTGTTGTGGTGATGCAGTTGGAGATAACAAAAGGAAAGTGGCCAGAAACTTGACTTTTCTCAGGTTCAAATTTTGACTTCCTGGTGCTCCATATAAGGCTCGTGAAGAAGCTAACCAGAATCCTGAGCCATTTTTCTAAGAACAGAATCATGGAGCTTGTGGTGGATTTGTTTAGGAACTGGTTGAGTTTGCTCCACCCATGCCATTCAATGCCCTTCGGGACATGCACAGGTCTAAGATGACAGTGTCTTTTGTTTCTGCATGAAAAACAGCTTTCCTTGCTTGTATGTTATCATTATATTTGGGGAAGGTGCAATGCACGGGACCAAATAGTCCAGTGTCTGATTCTTTTTATTTTATCCCTTTTCTGTATCTCAGTAAAATGAAGGGAGTAAGAGAAGAACCGCGTGGCCCAGAGTTAGACCTGAGCTTGAATTCTAGATCAATTATTTAACAGTTGTTTGACCTGGGGGTAATTTATGAATCCTCTTTACACATCGATCTCTCAAGCAGAGAAAAGGAGACACAGAAAGCTATCCTGGCCTTGATCGGTATGTTCTGGGGATTAGAGATAATAAATGTGAAGTGGCTAGTGCCTCCTGATTTGTGTGTTCAACAAACAGAATTGCTTAGCATTATTCACCAATCAGATTATGGTGAAGCGGAGCACTGAGCCTATAAGCCAATTGCCCATCCCCACAAAGCCAGGAGACATCAGATCCCATTTCATTCATGACTTTAATGGATTGTGGGGATCACCAGCATGGAATAAACAAATTCAATTCTGCACCGGAGTGATCTGGGCAAATTGCTCCGTACCAGGGGAGGTGGGGGATTGATGCGCGACCATGACAGAATAGTTTGCAAGGAAAGGATGAAAAGTGCACGGCTGATTTTTCTATTCTGAGTCTTCACTCAGAGAGCAAGCCACAAGCCCAGTCAGAAAGTGGGGATGGGGGTGGGGGGAAGGGGGCACTCAGAGATCCAACTGCTGACTCCCGGGGTCATGTGGCCCTGGAACATAACTTTTACCAAGTTGGCTATATCTCACTTCCTATAAGTGCCTGTCCCTTGCGCTCACTTTCAAGGACTTGGCCAATCTCCTTTTGTAAATAGAACAATGCTTTATATTTCTCTATTACTCTGGAGAGACTATATCAATAATGCAGGAAACGCATCTGTCCAGCAAAATGAGATTATTTTTCTGATTTCGGCTGACAGTTATGGTAATAGTTTGGCAAACAATCTACCCCACCATCAATGACCGCAGATTACAGCTGTTTTTTTTGTTTTGTTTTGTTTTGTTTTAAATCTCAGCTGCTTCTGGAAGCTTGGAAGATGGATTACACATTGAGAGGGAGATGGAAAGACGTGGTATAACCCTTTATGGTGGAAAATTTTTTAACTCTTTCTGGGCCATCAAAAAGCTAAGGTGATATTAAGAAAGGCCTAGTGGTTTGCCTCTGGGTGCCTGGAAATGAGAACAAGGTGAGAAATGGTAACACTAAATAGGTGTATGGTCTCACACTGATAGAAGGAAAACTAAATATTTCAGAGAAATGCCTTTTCTATTGATAAATGCCTCCCAGAAGTTATCAAAAACTATATGCAGGGAGAAAACCAAGAAAGAATATTATCATCTCCTCCAGATTAGTCCGGACAAATAAATTTACTAGCTGGCCAATATAAAAGGCCCGTGCCTAGGATTTTCACCTTTGCTAAAGAAAAGATGACAAAAATCACAACTTCATGCTCACTTCTACAGAGCCCGTGAACAGAAGTTGAAGAATTCTGCTTTTCAGTTGAAACTTTTGACGTCTTTAGTTTTTCCTATCAGTTCTTATCAGCTCTGAAATAGCTCTTAGTTTTTCCACATACATTCTCCAACCTTCAGAATTGTTTTTAATTTCATTTTGCTTCCGTTTCATAGACACAGAGTGCTGATTCTGTCCATGACCGATGACCTGGTCACTGGGCTGGCCATTGTTCATCAGGTGCAGGCAGATGAAGTGTTGGCCATGCAAGGGGAGCTCAGGGCAAGATTTCTTCCCTTCTGGGTTCAAATGTGTGAGTTGCCAGAGAGGTACAGTCTCTGAGCTCAGCAGAGTCCTCATTCCTAGGGGAGTTAATTTTTCTTTCGAACTTTTCACCTGGGCCCCAATTAGTACCCTATTAACCTCCTTAAATATGGAATTGCTAAGATCTTAGAAGACTTCAGAATGGACTATTAAGTCAGCCCATTTCCTGGCTCCATCTGATGAAAATGCCAAAGTAGGTCATACAACAGAATTACCTTGATTAATTTCAGCACTCCCCCATGGGACATGATGTCACACAAGTTAAGATAGATTCAAATCCTATGCATCATTTCAATGACTGATTAAACATAAGTGGGGGTGCTACTTTTCTTTTTCTCTTTTCTTAAACACTGATAAGTCTACGTTTCTGCAAATCTTCCCTGTTCATATGACCAACATGTTGAGTGGGCTAAATTGACTGATTATAAAAATGGTGACTTCCTTGGAATGTAATTTCTCCTGCGTGTGTGTTCTCTGAGGTCCATTACAGAAAAGGAGCTCGTTTCCCCAGGAACTACCATGTTAGATCACAGATCCTCAGGAGTGTTTTGTAAACGCATGACAAAGCTGCCACTTCCACTCCAGAGCCTTCGCGGAATGTCATCTACAGGCATAAATGGCTTGGTGAGGGCTAGAAAACGCAGGTGACAAACTTCACATCCTCTATCATACAGTCTGATACAAGTACTACTTAAGAAGTAGCACTGGATAGATTTCACCACCTCATATACCGATGTTATTTCTTTACAAAAAGGCCAGTTTCATTTGTTCTCACACAAAAAAGCAGCAGCTTCAAGACTTCTTAGCAATTTCCAACTGGGAAGCACAACATTCTGACTATCGTGAGTCGACGGATTTGAGAGAAGCATCTTCATCACACACAGCCTCTAACAATTTCCCCAAGAGGTAACATGTTTGCTGTGGCTTTTCCAGAGTCCAGGAGCCATGCCCACACACTGAAGTCCAACAGATGCTGGGTTTGAGCAGGCTCTCCAGACCTTTCCAGATGAATTTGGGACGTGGCTTCCTCCTTGCTGCCACTGAAACTTTGAGTCCTGTCACATATTGAAGTCCAGACCTTGCTTCCTGCCTGTAACAGGTTTCAGTGCCACCAGCTGATCATCCATAGGATCCCAGCATTTGGGTATTGGCAACGTGACTAACCCCAGCTGATGAACTTGTGCAGGGGCATTCGAGGAGCTCCCCAATTGGGGGAACAGAGAAGAAATCATGTGCATTAAGTGATTGATCAAAGAGTTGTCTTTGACCCTGGCTTAGGAGCAATCTGGTGAGAAGACTTGGGGAAGGAAGGCAGGAAAGGGTCAGTCAAGAGCTGGGAGGATAAGACACACACCCATTAGTGAAAATTAACACAGGGGTTCTTTCATAGTTTCTACCTCTGAAATCTGTGGTGTCATCATGGGCCGACTGGAGATGCCTTCTGGCCACTGTGGTCCTGAAACATTTTGTCTGAGCTAGGGTATAGAAGACCCTTGTTCAGGAGAAGTCACCCTCTCCCCCACACCTTGCACAGGGACCATCTCTGCTCCAGAATTGGTCCCGTGAAGAAACCTTCAGAACCTGCCTGCCAGCAATCTTGTCTCACAAGTCTGAGTGTGAAGTGTTTAGTGCTCTTTTTTCTTACTACTTTGCTTTATAATTAATTTTTTCTCTTTTTTAGATTATTTATTTAATTTATTTTTACAAAGCCATTCACAATTTGATCGCAGTCATACAGTATTCCAACACCCATCCCTCCACCAGTGTACATTTCCCAGCACCAGTGTCCCCAGGTTCCCTCCCATAACCCCCACCCCCTCCCTGCTGCCTGCCTCCTTGGCAGGCAGGCACTTCTCTCTCTCTCTCTCTCTCTCTCTCTCTCTCTCTCTCTCTCTCTCTCTCTCTCTCTCTCTCTCTCTCCATCTATCTGTATGCTTTGGGGCATTGTGGTTCACAATATTGATACTGAAAGGTTATCCAAAACATCCCTTACCTACTTCTAACCCTCAGCTCTTATCCAGCACGATCATTCCCAGCTGTTATTGTCATAGTGTTCTCTTCTCTATCTTACCTATCCTCAGCCCCCACACACACTTGTGGTTAGTTCCAACCATTGGCCAGTTCTCCTAAATCCTGTTTTCCCATGAATATTATTCTTGTAATTCCCTGCTTTTCACTGCTGGTTGAACTGTACCCTTAGAGTGTTGCGCCTTTCTGCCATTGAAGCCATATTGCTGTTACACGCAATGGGTTGGAGTCGTGAACCTTCCTGTGGCCTGGTGGGACTTAGCACCTTGGAGATCCAAACCAGATCTATTTTTGCCATATTGCTAGCAGGTCTGGAATATGCCAGTGGGTCTTGAAGCATCTCTGAATGGCCTGAGAGAGGCCTCCAGGGGCAATGACGGGAGGGCTGGACTGAGGCTCCCAGCACTGCAGGTCCCAGGTGGGAAACCCTGCTGAGCTGTCTCCTTCCCTCTCACAGTGGTTGCTCACTCTCTTGTCACTGCAATTCCTCTTCATCGAGCCTGAGCATAGAGGAAAAGGAGGCATCCCTGGATTCACCGTCGCTCCATGGGAGAAAGGGGGAGAGTGAGTAGCTGCTGAATCTGGACATCCTGAGGATTTGAAATTCCCAGGGGACCAATAACACACAGCAGAAAAGTCACCTACACTTCTGTGTTCACTGCAGTGCCTTTCACAATAGCCAAAGTCTGGAAACAACCCAAGTGCTTGAGAACAGACAACTGGATTAAGAAACTATGGTATAGTTACACAATGGAATACGATGCAGCCTCCGGGAAAAATGAAGTTATGAAATTTATTTATTCATGAATGGACCTGGAGAGTATCATGCTGAGTGAAATGAGTCCGAAGAAGAGGGACAGACGTAGAATAATGGCACTCATTTGCGGGATATTAAAAAACATAATATGAGACTAAACCCAAGGACAGTAGAAACAAGGGCCAGGAGGACTGGCCCACAGAAGCCTGCCTCAACTGCTGGGGAAGAAAACGATTAGGATAGAAAAGGTACAAGTGTGACAATGATAATTGGAGATTATTCCTCTGAATAAGAACTGTGCTGAAAATAGATAAAGGAACAAACATGATAACCTCTCAGTTCCTGTATTACAAACCATAATGCCCTAAAGGGAAGAGAGACAGAGAGAGACAGAGACAGAGACAGAGAGAGAAATGCCCTAGAGGCACGCTGCAGGAGGTGTGGCAGGAGGGAAAATGGAGACATTGGTGGTGGGAAATGTACACTGGGAAGAGACAGGTGTTGAACATTGTATGACTGAAAGTCAATTACAAACAACTTTGTGACTGTGTATCTAGGACCTTTGGCAGGCACATGTGAACACCCACACTCCCACACTTCCTCCCCGTCTAGCCTCTAACAGGAAACTTGGATCTTTCTGAGACAAGTGGGAAACTGGGATTGGTCTGCCTTGATTTCCCCTCCCAGCTTGCCTGGGCCTCTTCTCCTAGGTTACTCACAGCCCTTCCTCACAGAGCACCAAAGTTCTCTCTTCACAGTTTCAGGCCTCCTCACCTCATGGCACCAGCATTAAGAGAGAGGAATTTTCCCACCTGAGACTGGCCAGTGAACTGTGCTGCCACGGTGATCCCATTTACTCTCAGGGATGTTGAGTCGGTTATAATCAGTCAAGTGGAGCAAGGCTGGACGTTAAAGGTATTAAAGGGCGGGGGAAGAAACCAGCAACCACTGGTGGGAGGTTGTTCTTCTCCAGAACAGACCTAACTCCCAACCTGGAAACACTGGTATGTGCATGCAGAGCTGTAGGGAGCTCATGGTGATACACAACCCCAAATGGTCGATGAAGACGGGTCAAACCACTGTCCATGACAGCCATATGTCCCCTTCCTATCTGTCATGGAGAGCACTGAATCTTGAAATGTGTTTTGGGGGACACCCACTCCATCCACTTGCCTCCCCTTGGGGAGGAGGGTAAAATTCACCCAGAAATTTGCTTCTAGTCAAGGCAATGCCTTGGTTAAGAAACTCTGTTAGTTCTGATGGGGGCTGGAGTGATAGCACAGCGGGTAGGGCGTTTGCCTTGCAAGTGGCAGACCCGGGTTCGATTCCCAGCATCCCATATGGTCCCCCAGCACCGCCAGGAGTAATTCCTGAGTGCAGAGCCAGGAGTGACCCCTGTGCATCTCTGGGTGTGACCCGAAAAGCAAAAAAAAAAAAAAAAAAAAACGAAACTCTGTTAGTTCTGACTTGAGGATGCTCATTCTTTTGACAGTCAGATAAAAGCTTTTGGGTGGGGGATGGGGGAGGGCTCAGATGGAGTCAAAGAGAAAAGCAAAAATCATGAAGCATAAAAGCAGAAAGAGACTATGACAAGAGAACCAAGATCTGTTCCATGGTATGTAGGCAGCACTCCCATCTATGCATCTATGCACCCCAGTTTCCCTGCACAACAGGTTGGCGGCTATGATGTGGCTGGAACAGATGTGATAGCATTTGGGCGCCAAGGAAGAAGTTCTCCCAGAAAATCCCCTGGTGTGGTGGTAGGCTGCAAAGTCTCTTGAACGGTCCAAGAACTTTGGGATCTGTTCCTCAGTCTATGTGCCAGTGGCCTGAAACTCTGCTGGATGTGTGTGGCTATTAAATGAGTTATGAGGAGTTACGAACACATGATATCGATAGACTAAAATTAGAACACCAGGGGAGTTTCCTCTGGACCTTAATCCTTTGTGGTGCCAGGAAGTCTGTCTGCTGCAGAGAGCTCTGTGAGGCTGTGAAGTTCCTCCCGTTGAGGTCC
Organism: Sorex araneus; assembly: GCF_027595985.1. NCBI lineage: Eukaryota > Metazoa > Chordata > Mammalia > Eulipotyphla > Soricidae > Sorex > Sorex araneus. The sequence goes on along the minus strand of NC_073307.1, from coordinate 50,127,666 downwards.
ACAGGCAGATGGCTGGAATTCCCATGGTTTCCCGGAAGGGAAGTTTGTTATCAGTGCACCATTAGTGTCTTATGGTGTTGTCCTTGGTTTTTAATTGCTACCGAGTTCATATTAATATTTTACTTCTCTTGATAGGGTCTCACGAAAGTGCTTTGCTGTATTCTTTCCACCACTGCCACGTCGGTGATGTTTGCCCATGTGTCTTGGGACTCCCCTCATCATTGCACAGGCCCACACTCGAGGTACTAAGACAAGGACCAATACATGCTGGGATTTGTTTGTGTTTGAGAGTTTTCTGAGCACTTTGAGTATCTATTTACCTCTTTGTCAACAACACAACCTCAACCCTGAGCAATTTGGGGGAGGGGGCATTGCTCAGGCCCCCTCTAATACTATGAGATCAGTTATCTCTATTTTAAAATCACCTGATATTTTAAGTGATTTACTACCCCCCTCCCCAGCATTTAATTTGAAAAGTGTCAAATGAAAAGGAATAAGATAGCATGGCAAATGTGCACTTACTGTTTATGTACCTTAAACAATTGTGAACACTGGCAAGTGAACACTGGCAAGTGAACACAAAATGTGCATTTTTGCATTTAAAATAAAATATTTGGAGGCTTTATGTTTTGGGGTGTCACACCTAGCTGTGCTTGGGAGCTACTCTCAGCTCTCTGCCAGGGGGCTGTACAAGTACAGGGTGGTGGGACCAAATCCTCCGGGAAGCAGAGCGTGTATTCAGCCCTTTGAACTCTCCCTCCAGCCCTCCACACAGCTTCCACAAGGCTGTTAGGGCATCCAAGTCTGAACCAATCTAACTCTGTCTACTATGCAATCCACATTCCCAAATGCCAAAAAAATATTGTCTTTTCTCATTAGTCACTGGTTTGAGGACCTAGTCAGGAGTCACAAACTGCATGGAGACCTGTCTCTCTGGAGACTTCATCCAGTCAAAATTATTCTCTACTACCTGGTAAAAACTATATTGACATTTTAAGGATACTAGAGCAGAGCTGGGAAATCAGGATCAGAGTTAGGAGCACATGCAAAGCAGGTCAATCCCCGGTGCCTCATGGCCCCCAGAGCAATGGTCTGTTCTGATCCTGGAACTTCTGAACACCAAAGAGTCCAAAAAGTGTGGCCTTGGGCTCTAGCATTCAACCAGGAGGCCTAGCTGGCTGAGCAGCTGAACAGCAGGAGTGGTTCAAGGTACTCTGAGCTCTCTCACTGCTTGGGGACCCAAATATAGAAATATGTGATATTCAATACATAGATATGTAATCCTGAGCATTGTCTTGTTGAGATTCAGCTGCAGTCCGACCTTCCCACACTCGCAGTCGAAGTCAGCCAGCATTTGTGCTGCTTGGCTAATGTTTGGCGTTATGAGAATATCACCAGCAAAGAGGAGGTGGTGTAGTTGTCAACCATCTATCTTCAGTCCCATTCCTTCCCATTCCAGTTGTCCCATGACGTTCTCGAGGGTGGCACTGAGGAGTTTTGGTGAAATGGTATTGCCCTGCCAAACCCCTCTCTTTACGTCAATGATCACTTCCTTGTAGAATGGTGAGATCCTGGTGGTGAATCCGTAATACAGCTCGCAGAGGATCTTGATGTACTGAGTTTGAACGCCCTGTTTGGCTAGGGGCTCTGGTGACCGCTTCAGTCTCACCAGAATCAAAGGTCTTCTTTAAGTCGATGAATGTTAGACAGAGCGGCATCTTGAACTCTTGCAAAACTTCAGTGAGTTTGGTCACCATGTGGATATGGTCGATCATGCTGAATTCTTTTCGGAACCCGGCTTGCTTGCATGGTTGTCCTTCATCTAGTGTTCTGCCTATTCTATTCAGGATGACACAAGTGAACTTGTAGACAACAGACAGCAGGCAGATTGGGTGATAGTTGCCAATGTCGTGGATGTCTCCCTTCTTGTACAACAGAACCGTCCTGCTGGTTTTCCACTGGGATGGAATTTTGCATTCAGACAGGTAGTGTGTGAAGAGCCAAGCCAGTGTATTGATAAGTGCTGGTGGCAGATTCTTCAGGTGTTCGGGTCTGACCTTGTTTGGACCGGGTGCTGTATGCATCTTTACCGACAAAATGGCATGTCAGATTTCAGAAGGGAGGACATTAGGAATGACATATCCATCCTGTGATGCTCATGAAAAACAAATTAGTCTCTGACGCTTCATTTGCTCTCAATGGAATGAACATCTCCAAATGCAGCAGCTATGTGTACCTGGGTCAAGAACTCAACATGAGGAACGACTTGGCGCCAGAGCTGTGCAGGAGGAAGAGAGCAGCGTGAAAAGCCTTCAAGAGCATCAAAGAAGTGGTTAAGAGGAGGAAGGATCTCTGACTCCGGGCACATCTTTTCAATTCCACCATTCTTCCTGCACTAACGCCTCAGAGACCTGGGCCCTATTCAAACAGGATGAAAACTCTATTCGGGTATCCCAAAGAGGAATCGAAAGAGCTATGCTAGGAGTATCACATCTCACTCAAGTGAGAGAAGGAATCTGGAGTTCTGACCTCCGTCAATGATCAAGAATCAGGGATGCTGTCCTGTTTGCCAAGACATAAAAAATCAGATGGGCTGGACTAGAGCTGTTACCGACTGGATTCCACGGGACGTCAAAAGACCACGTGGCCACCCACCAACGAGATAGTCAGACTTCGTCAAAACTCTGAATGAACGGTTTGAGGCACTTCCTGTCCCCGGAGCGAGCAGATATCATTGGGCTACACTAGCACGTGACAGGGACAAATGGAGATGTTACTGGCGCCTGCTCGAGCAAATCGAAGATCAACGGGAAGACAAGACAAGACAAGTGACATGATATGTAATATATAAATGTGTGATATATAAAGTATATAAATAGAATGTATGCATATGTTTATAATGGATAGATATGAAATATAATTTTATATATATTCATACATATAAATGTGTAATGATATAAAATATGTCATTTATAAAGACCAGTCAATTACAGGTTATGCTCATTTTAGATTTTCTTGTCTCCTCAAGTATTGATCATTTCCCTCCCACACCCCCTAGGCTATCACTTGTATCGCTTGTCATCCCGGTGATCTTCGATTTGCTCAAGCGGGCACCAGTAACATCTCTGCTTGTCCCTGTTGCGTGCTAGTGTAGCCCAATGATATCTGCTTGCTCCAGGAACAGGAAGAGCCTCAAACTGTTCATTCAGGGTTTTGGCCCTACTCTAAATGAGCAATTAAATGCAGGAGATTGATTACATTTACATTTACTTAGCACATTGGGTGGTGGCAGTTGCCCTGTAAGTGATGTGTACTTCATTGAACTACACACGAGAGGTCACATGATGGCCAGTGGTCCTTTGACCAGGGATAGGGGTTTGGGGGGAGGTTGGCGCTCTGCTGTGCTGATTTTGTGGCTATGATGTCTGTTCCATGGCTGTAGGATAACATAGCCTCAGTAGTTTAGGTTTATTGGGTTACTCCCGTTACAGTGCTCCTATTCCTCTTTGTTTATTTGTAGCTTCTTTCTTGGTGTTCTGTTGACTTGTAAATAATGTTTTTCTCTTCTCCTTGAGTCCTTTGCATAGTTTATTCAGAGCAAGTCCTTTTTGTATGGACACAGGAAGACTTAACAAATGTTATGCTTTTGTAACCTGGGAGTCATTTGACTCTACATGATATTTTCCTCCAGGGCATCTGTTCTCTTGACCTAAGCCTCAGCTGCCCTTACTTCCTAGCACCCCCAAAGCACGGTCCCGACGTGGGACAAGAAGGACCCAGGGCAAGCGGTGAGTTGTGTGCTACCCTGGCATCGAGATGGGCCTGGCCAAAGTGCCTAATGCTTAACTATAAGTTAAGAGCTTGATCATGGACAAATGCTGTCATGATCCAAACAGTGATAACTAGATTTGGACCCTGCTAGGGTGAGGAATGATTAATCTGGCCTGAGTGCTGTGGTCTGAGCCTGTGGCAAGATGTTGCCAGGAGAGCTGCCTTGCAAGCCTCAATGTATCCCTTGCTATGTCCATACAAAAATAACTAGTATTAAGATGTTAATAAGTTCCTGGACTAAGGAAAAGAAAAAAACCTTAAGAGTGAGGAAGGGCTTTGGAGTGCCCTGCCCTCAGGAAGGGCTTTCTTATGTTGATTTGGCTACCTGGCTGGTTGTAGCCTGGAGGGTAAGGTGGGAGAGACAAGTAAGTAGGAGGAGAGAGAGAAGCCAGAGAGAGAAGCAGCAGTTGAGCAGTAGATCCAGAGAGAGGCCGGAGCTGGGAGTGCGGGAGATGAGAAAGCTTGAAGATTGAATAAACGGTAACTAATCAGCAACCAGCTTGGTCCTCGTTCTTCCTTCGCCTGTCCTTGACCACCGGCTGTCCCGATCCAGTCCACACACTGCGGTTCCAGAGCACCGAACGCGGGTGGTGAGACAGAGCCGCCCGGAGAGCCCACGAGTGCTCACCCCCCCTCGGCGTTCTTTAGTTTTTTACACATGGCCACCACCATAATTTTCCTTCAGAAGTGAGCAAGCCCCTCTCAAGGCTGATGTCATGGTCTTGTTCTTGTGGCTTGAGACCAACGGTCACTAGTGTTGCACCATCAAACCAGCCACAGTCCCATAGGTCTGGTGTCACTTCTGTCTGGACTGTTACATTGGAAGTAATATGCTGGCAGAAGATACAGAAATAAAATCTGTCTCCCGACACAGATTTTATTCCTGTCTTTCTTGATCCTTCCACACCCTTGTGGCCAGCAATATTCAAGTGCTCTTAAAATTCCATCTGACTTTCCTAAGACTCCCTCTGCCACATTTAAGGACCTAGGGGTTAAACTCAGTCCATTTAAAATAATCCAACAGAAGCCCCATATTTCAATGTCCAACTGGCAACTGTAAGTGCATCTGCCCGAAACTTTAACTTTCTGAACCCATTATTTTTTGGGGTGGGGGGAACTTCCATGCAATGTTTAGGGATGGGAGGGGGCGAAAGAAGATACTACAATATTTTTAATGTTCAGAAGCAAAATGGTGTAAAGCCTGGCCCAATTTAAAGTGCTGAAGTGGGGCTGTAAATACAGCACAGTCAGGAGGGCATTTGCTTGCATGTGGCCCACCTGGGTTCAATCCCCGGCATCCTGTATGATTTCCTAAGCACCATCCAGAATGATCCCTGAGTATAGAGCCAGGAGGAAGAGCATCACTAGGTGTGACACCCCCCAAAAAACCAAATAAATAAAATATTGAAGCATTCAGACCCACACTAAAAGCAAAATTAATTAAATCACAGCTGAGAATTCCTGACTACAAATTAATTTTGACCTTTTCTTTAGGGTCTATTTCTGGACCCAGACATAGATCCAACGAACAGAACAGGAATGAGTTACCCTGGGCAGGCAAAAAAACAACCACAACAAGCCTTATTAGGGAGGTGGGACAAATATAAAAAGGAAGGGGCAACTGGAACAGAGTGGAGGTGGTCTCATAGCACTGAAGCAAGAAATTACGGGACACAATATGAAAAGTGAGTAAACCATGTGATGAGGCAGAATTGGAAAGAAAACCCTGGAATAGACAAAGTGGTTTATCAGTGATACCTGGCTAATCATGCTTTCAGACTTCACTATTTTTTTTCTGATCCAAATTACCAGAAAACTGACTCTCCATGAAGTCAGACATCAACCGTTCTCTTTCAAAGAGATACAAGTCATCCCTGCCCAGGGGACATTAACATCCTTGCCTGTGCTCTGCCCACCGGGCTTGAATTATAGCCTGAATATGCTGGTACTTCTGGTAAAATTCTACCAGTGCCTTGTGTATCTTTGATATTTATCCCTTATCAGTGGGTATTGGGTGAATAACGTTTCCCATTCCCTGGGCTGTCTTTGTATCTTGGTCACTGTTTCTTTTGAGGTACAGAAGCTTCTTAGTTCCATGTAGTCTCATTTGTTTATCTTTGCTCCCACTTGCTTGGTCAGTGATGTTTCATCTTTGAAGATGGCTTTAGCTTCCATGTCAGGGAGGGGTTTGCCTATGTTTTTTTCAGTGTACCTTATGGATTCAGGTCTGATATTGGGATCTTTAATCTACTTTGATCTGACTTATGTGCATGACGCTGGGACACCTAAGGATGTAGAATTGGAAGGACCTTAATAATGATCATTCCCTAGTCTCAAACCTTGGAAAGAGGCCACCTCACTACTTATCAGGGAACACAAATCCATCACTGAAGTTTATAGTCAGCCCCAAACAAGAAAACAGAGGGTGCCTTCTTGCAACTTGCCATGCAAATCAAGATGGTTTTCTTTCACTCAGGCCCAAAGCTGAGGAAAAATGTGTAGAACTGGCCAGCGTGATCACTAAGCATCCCGATTTCTCATCGGGAGAGCTTGGCAGGTCTGCGATACTCTAGCAAAGTTCTCCCCACTAGGACCTGGCCAGTTTCAGCTTCCATTCCATCAGTAAACAACTTTGATTGTGTTGGAAAATTCCATTAATCATTCATGTCCTGATACACAAAGGAGCTGTCAGGACCAGGCAGCAACTTTCCATTTGTTTGGTAATTAAGAACTCCAGGGCCCTTCTAATGGTGCCGGGATGCAAATTGCCTGATTGGAGCCACCACCCAAACGAAGCTGAAAAGAACTGGCTTGCACTTAAACCCCTAATGCCCAATGATTTGATGAATCTTTCCCACTCCTGTTAGGAGAACAGCAAGCACATTGCCTTCAGATGAAAGGCTACACTTGGAAAGAGTTTTGTGTTCTTTAAAAGAAGAGAGCAACTCCTCCGGGCAGATACTTAAAAATAAAAAAAAACTCTGTGTCTACAATATGTTTTGATTAGTATGCAGATACAGAAATGTTCGTTTTTTGTGAGTCAAACCTTTAGAGCATGCAAATATAATGAATTGCCCTTTGATTTCAGCAATGAATGGGATTTTGTTTTCTTCTACTGGAACCCTATAATTTATAGACAGAGCCAGAGAGCCATTTTAGCATTGAGAATTTCCCATACAACCAGGTTTGTGTTTTAGTTGTCTTTTTCTTCTTTAAATTTTAGATCGGAGTTGTACCTTACGACTTCTATAATCCAGGGATGAATGAAGAGTTAAAGCCACCAGGATTTCAGCCTCGAGTTCAAGACTCAAGGTCCTGACACTGTTCTGTTGGTAGAGCACAGATGGCTGTGGTCTTCTCCTGGGTTCTTAGCCATCTCCATGCATGATCACAGGGTGACACTTAGGAACCCAGATGACAGTCACATGACCACAGGGTCAGATATAGAAATCCAGATGACGTTTGAGTCCCTCCCATCACCATTCTCCATCAGAATGTTCACAGGACTGAGCTGGGATTCCTAGGAATCAATGGCAGACAGTCCAGCAACTTGTATACACCACCCATAAAACATCAACCCCTTGAAAGAGAAAGCCTCAGTTTACCCTTGACAGCTGCTTTGAACAAACCTGCTTTGGGCTGGCCCTGCAAATTCCTGGGCTTTTGATAAACAGAACATTAACAATCATTCTTCATAAAATTCTGCCCCAGAGCTTAGGCTCACAGGGAGACTAAAATAACGAACAATCCTTGAAGGCAGTTGGCCAGAAAGACTCCAACCAGACTACTGTGTAGATTCCCTGCATTCTCTGTAATGCTTGTTGATTGATAAGAAATGTAAAGGGCCTTTTAAAAGGCCCACACAAAATTCTTACTTTTAACTTAGTCCTATACTATACTAAGCTTCTCCCCACTTGGGGAGCTCCTTTTCTTTTCTCTTCCACTTTTCAATAAACTTTTCTACTTTCCAACTCTGAGACTGAGCATCTTCATTTTTCAATATTTTCATTCTTAGAACTATTGAAGAACCTGGGAATTGTGAGTGAACACAGAGACCAGCTGCTGCCACTTCTGCCTCCCCTGCATCCTTGCCCAGTGCTCTTTCCTATCAGGGGCATAATCTGAGTGCAGACACCTTCAATACACTCCCACAGAGCAAACTACTCACAGCAGAACCCAACTCTTGTTGGGCAAACTGCATTCCCATTTTTAATGGCAATAAATTTCAATTCCAAGCAAGGTCTCTCTGCAGATGTAAATGTCCTCTAAGATATCAACTTTTGCTGAGAGTTAAGGGGGTGCATTGTTTTTTAAAAATGCAAAAGTGAGAGGAAAGTATACTGTGGTTCCTAACAGCCATTTCTCTCTTACCCTTATGAGACCGTGTGCATTATACTTCAGAGTGTTGTTCAGATACTCCTTCATAGCATTTTTCTAATTTTATGACCTCAGCAGTAAGAAAACATCCTGTAGGGATCACATCATAAATAATTGTAAGGATCATATCAGAAACAATTTTTTGGTTTTTGGGTTTTTTTCCTCAGTAGTCTCCTCTCTGGTTACTGACATTTGTTATAAGTGATATTAATCAATTATGCCTTAACCAAATTTAATACAAAAATGTAACAAGATAAAATAATGTTGCCCTATGCTCTCATCTTCAGTTTTTACACAAAAGGTGTTTATGTGAATGCATGATATTCCATTACACAGTTTAAATATTTTAAAGCTTTTTATGTTTTCTTAAATACACAAGCTACATTGACTATGCATGTTTAAATTTTCATTTTGCCTTCAGAGATACAGAAGGAAAAAAAGGGTCATGCCAATAACAAATTGCCGCATTTATGTGTCTCCAATACCCCATTTGCGATTTCTTTCTAGAATAAAATATTGCAATTCCATGATATTTCAGCTCCGGGGGAAATTTTCACGTGTTCAACTTGCACAAATTGATGATGTGTGGATGTTCATTTCGGGTGCCGTGTGTGATGGTTAGAAATAGTTCCGCTCTTAAGTTAAAACGCCATGGCTCAATCTCCCCCGCCTGCTTTCAACAGAGACCTGGGTAAGTGAGAGAGTAATGAGGGCTGAAAGCCGAGGAGGGAGTGTCTGGGAACGCCAGTTCTTTGGATCCCGCGCCAACACAAACACAAATACTTACTTTCTGGACTTCAGCGCTCTGGTCCCACATCACCAAAAGGACAGTCTCATATTGCCAGCTTGGGTCCCTCGGGCCACTGATCTCAACTCTTTCTCCTCCTAACTCCACCAGTTCATCCTCTTCATCAAGTTTCCTGGCATCTGTTTCTTTGACCCCTATTAGAAATTTGTTGGCATCTCTTCCTTCTGGGTAAACCTAGAATCCTCTGAAACATCTACCCCAGACATCATTGGACCAACTTTAACCCTGGCCTCCTGTCTCAACTGCTGAGCCTGGCTTTCTGTGTGCAAATGATGCTGTCATAGGGAGGTAATCTAAGAACGCTTTCTCTGCTCCCCCCCAGGAGTCACCATCTTGAAATTCTTTACCTCTGTGCCCACAGGGACAGGAAAATGCAAGAATCCCTTCCTGTTTCTCCTGGCACCACACAAACGCATTCCCAGCAGTTACCACTGAAGAATAGTGTGCTACCCACTTCTCCAAAGAGATGGAGTGTCAGTCAGAACTCTAAGATGATGTCTCCCAATGCCTGTCTACTGTGTACACCCCTCATGGTATCTTGAACCCTCCTTAAAGTGAAGTGAACCCTTGGGACAGGGTGGGTTACTGTGCCTGCCGTTCTGTTACCAGAAACAGAAAGAGGAATCTTGAGAGCCAAACCAAAGGTCATTATGGGTTTTCTTGGAATTCATCAATAAAATTATGGGCTGGACCAGACCTGAACTCTTGAAAGGGGTCAGAGCACTCTGGAAGAGGGAGAAATGAAGAGTCAAGTTTTTTGTTTGTTTCTGACCCTACAAGTGGAGGTTGGCTCATGGAAAGAGCATAAAGGAAGGTTCTAGAATCTGATCTGATACCTTCCCTAGAAGATGCAAGGTCTCAGTCCACACCCAGAGAATACACACCAGTAGTCTCAGCACCTCCTGAGGGGTCTGGGCCATGGACAAGAATCTATACCACCCATAACTTCCCTGCATCTTGGTGGGAGCGGAGAGCATGGCAGAAGGGGCTTGTGATTCTTTCCAGCTGGACTCCTAAAACAGTGAGATAATTAATGCATGCCAGTCTGAAGCGGCCGCATCTGGGAAAATTGACATCCAAGAGGAGACCAATACACAAGAACTGGTTTTGGTGTCTGGGATTCTGTTTCTCACAGTTGCTCACTCTGGGCTCCTTCACAAAGTCCCAGTTCCTATGAGTGTCTTATGCTAACATACTTGCTGACTCTTGAATCATCATCATCATCATTATCATCATCCCATTGATCGTTGATTTCCTCAAGTGGTCTCAGTAACGTCTCCATTCGTCCTAGCCCTGAGATTTTAGAAGCCTCTTGACTCTTTAATACAAAACTATTTAATGTCATTGGCGTAATATAATCAAGGTTTGATCTGCCATTTTAAATGTGGTGGCCATTAACAGTGCTCACTATCCCAGGAATGAATGTTCTTACAGATCACCTTCAGAGACCAAAGAGGGGTTGCCCTTTCACCCCATCTTTCCCTTATACCTCATCCTCCCAATCGGTATCTGCTTATAAATATAAGAACCCCTATATTCCTTACTCCTTTCAGGACAAAGCTGATGCCTTTTTTCTCTCTCTCGGGAGTGGGCAGGGGGAAACATTTAAAAATCTTACTGTGGCTTCCAGAAGCTTCTATCTCAGGAAATTGTTATTCACAGATGCTTTGAAATCTTCAGTACAATATGATACAAAAAGGAAAGTGTGTGCTGATGTGTGCATATTGAAAACATATGGTTGTGGTCTATACTTAAATATCTCAGACCCACAAATAACACACAAAGGCAGAGTTTAATTTCCTGATGGAAGGCTTTTCATTATTTTCTTCCTCAAACTCCCAGTTCCGTCAGAGGAAAGAATAAATACAATTTTCCTAGACAAGCAAACTAGAGAGGGCCAGTGCCATTATTATGGACCATTTGGAACCTCCGAGTCGATAAATGCACACACCCGTGGGACCTTTTGGGAAGGGGCTGGATGACGCTGAGTGAATGAAGCTTCTGACGATTAGAAAAACACTTGGGCAAGGACTGAGCACCTGGCAGATGCCCACAACCAAGCTAGGCCAAAGAATTTAAAGAAGAAGGAAAAAAAAGATGTTTTGGGGTGGGGGGAAGAAGGAAGACAGAGGAGATGCAATTTTCACTGAACCATGTAGAAGTGCCCGGTTCAACCATGTCCAGTGTGCTTATGGGGCTGCAGAGGACCAGGAATGTTCCAGCCTGCGAAACAGAATCTCAAACCACTGAGCGAGTCCCCAGCCTGCCTGCCTGCCTGCAGCCTCTGGCGACTGCCATCCAGATGTCTGTCACTAACCTGGAGCTACTCCGAGGCCCTCATCTTAGCAGAGTCACAGTGCCGGGGCTTGGCAGGAGCTTCCCTTGGCCCTGTCCACAATCACATCCATCCTGCAGCATGTTGTCAAGATACCTTCGCTGGGGGGTGAGGGGATGGGGAGGGGAGCTGAAGAAGGGCGCTCACTTGAACCCTGGCACTGGAACTCCAGCCTGCTCTCACCCTGGCACTCAGACCCTAGCCTGGCCCCACCCTGGCATGTGGGCCTTTGCCCACTCCCACCCTGGCACTCCTGATGCCCACCCCCTCTCACTGTGGCACTCAGATTCCAGACCGCTCCCACCCTGGCACTCAGGCCCCACCTCCGCTGTTCCCCCTCGACCCTTTGTGTTCCTGAGCTGAGTCTTGATTCCTGCACGCTGGACAGTAGGGCAGCAGCTGTCCGGCTCCAATGTGACTCTTTCTAATCTTCCCGCACGTCTTACAAAATGATCAATAGTTAATTAAACACTCGCATCTTCAGAGGCACGGGCTCTCAGTGATAACTGGTCTTATCAAACATCCCTCCTTCCTACACATAACAGAGGTAATGGGACATCGGAGGGGGAACGAGGGGCTTTTGTCTCCATTTTTCTTCTGAACACCTCCCCTGACCAGAACAGTATCCAAGAGCTTTCAACCCTGCCTCCGCTTCCCCCCCCTCAAAAAAAATTGTCTGATTTTCGATGTATTACAAACTGGTTATCTGTCAACACCAAACTGTCAAACTCAAGTCTAAGAAAGTGACGAAACATGGTGGAAACTGGAGAATGCCTTCAGAGACAGTTTCCAAGTTCTACAGCCTTCTTGCTCAGCCCTCTCACTTCCTCTATGACAGGGAGGCAGGGGTGTGGGCCTCCCCTGACATCCAGCATGAGGATCCAGCCTGATTAAAATCAGTAACAGGCAAAGCTGTAAGGGGGTGCAAGTCAGAGCCCGTTATGGAGACCAGTGATGTGTGTGGTACTTCTTTCTCTCACAGTGACTCCTGGCAGTGATGGGAGGTTGGCCTCTGTGCCCAGAGCTTTCTCATGGTCACAGAGAGCTGGTGGGTTGCTCATGCGGTTGGCCTTAATCTTTATTTCTTTGGGAGAGAAAGACAATGTCACTCGACCCAGGACCTCAGCATAAACCTCTCTGCTGGCTGAGACTCTCCTGCATTGTCTGTGGAATAGTCCAGACACCTGATCTGACAAGGCTTTCCATGGTCTTGGAGGCAGCTGCCAAGAACTGGGGACAAAGGCCACAGCCTCCTCACTGCAGGGTGCAGCCTTTACTGCACAGCACAAAACCTTGACAGCTCTGCTGTGTTTGGAGTCGGGGAGCACCCCCACTTCAATTGCTGCTTTGCCTGACTTGCTCTGATCAGCATCCACCACGGGGACAGGGAGTCACAGTCTCCTGATGGCCAGGTAGAGACGTCCCTCTTTTGGGCAGGGGCATAGGAAGTTCGGCCCCTCCTGGCTGACACAGAGCTGGGGTGATCTCACCATGGTCAGGTAATTGAGACAATCTGAGCCTCTTCTTCCACCCCCAGCTTCCCCTAGTGTCTGGATCATACCTCGGGCAAATGGCTGTCTCCAGCTGGTAAAAAGTCTGCTTCTGCCTGCTGGCATAACATCCACTTGACCGTCGGAGGCCTCCTTGGTGCCTTAAAGATGCCATTCTTGGCTTTGCTGGCATGGATGACTCTGAGATTGCCCTTCTTCTGGGGGACAGGATTACTGGGCATCGCTTCCCTGCTTTTCAGGCTGCTCTTTTTAATCCTTCAGAGAGAGATGGTGGGAGGGGGGTGTGCTTTTACTATGCTCTTTCTTTCCCTCTACACCACTGGAAGTTCTAGTTACCATTTTCTTTTTTAGTTTTAAGGCAAAAGCAAACAGAGGATCAGGTCCTCTACTACTCCTAAATCCCAAGTCGCCTAGTCAATTTTTCTTCTTTTTTCTCTCAGGATCTCCTGATATGCTTTTTCTGTCATATCCAGAGCTTTCTGTAGCTGATAGGAAGAGAAATATATTATAAAACAGATCCTCCCATCTTAAGTGGAAAAATCCTCTAGCACATCATTTAAAATAGAAACATGGTGAAGAGGATTATTTTTAAGGGCCCTAAAACCTAAAATCAATTTCAAAAAAGTGTGATTTGTGCACCTGAACACTAATTCATGGTAAACTAACATGGGAATACCAAGACAGGAAAGGAAAATGTCCCAAGTGCATGGGGGAATGAGGGGCCAAACACTGACCATCTATTGGGCCAATGACGGTTCTGGAAAAAAGCTGAGAATTAATCAGAGTGCCTGAATACCAACATCTTAAAAGCTGTCAATGGTCAAAGCCATTTTAAGTGAAAGGTGCTTGAATCAGGCACCCACTGTGAAACTACATCTCAGGACACATTCCTGATCATGTATGGGGTACATGAATTATGGGGCCATTTCCCAGTGAGTTTACCACATTTATATAGTGCATGTTCATAGAAATGTCACAATAGAAGAAAACCAGCCTGGTGATCAGCGTGTGAAGATTTTTTTCCTTTTTTTTCTTTCCTTATGGGTCACATCCAGTAATGCTCAGGGTTTACTCCTCACTCTGCTCTCAGGAATTACTCCTGACATTGCTCAGGGGGCCATATGAGATGCCAGGGATTGAACTTGAGTTGGCCACATGCAAGGCAAATACCCAATCCACTGTACTGTCACTCCAGCCCCAAATCCATGGAGATTTTTCCCAGAACCCTGCAATGCCCCTAGTATTCCAGCAGGAGAGATCTGAAGAGATGCAGACAGGTACTGATAAACCCACTGGGAAGCCTGAGGAAACCATCACCAGGAAGGCAGAGGTTAAGATCAGGGCCCCTTGGGAGGGGAAACTCCAAGGAGTTTCATCCACGACCTCAGCCTGCTGCTGAAGTCCATGAGTTCTCAAGTGGAGAATTCCCGTGAACTACCCGCACTTCTACTACTGGGCGTTTCCTACTAATGCCCAAGGGATTCTGATTGATTCCTCCCATCCCAATCTTTCTGGATGGATTTGATTTGGGCAGAATATACAGCCCAAACACCTTCAAGAGCTTCTGGGAGAATTGGTTCTCAGGTTCTCAATACCCATAATATGAGGCAGAAGAGAGAAGGTGAGGAAGGTGTCAGCTGGTTCCTACTCAAATGGCATTGGTGGTTTGAAAGAAACGGGGTTGGGAACAGCCAGATGAAAATGAGAAGTGTTCTTGTCCTCACCTTAAATATTTAGCCTAGAGTTTGCTGATGATGGATTATATGTCTCCTCTTATGATGAAACAGTGACCAAGTTTCAGCAACTTGCCCAAAGGAGTCCCCGAAAAGGTGTCAGCACGTGGCATTGTTGTTCTAGGAGCTGTCAACGTTTTTCACTTTCTTTGGGGCTTTGGGGGATGAAGGATTGTACTGGAAGTCATAGCTCAATGCATTCACATGTAATTAAAGAGCCTGTTACAATAAGAAAACTACACGTCTGAGACCAATACACACGTGTGTGTTTGTGTGTGTGTGTACGTGCACATGCACACGCACTTGTGTGCGGAGAAACTGGTGAGACAATGTAGAGGAAAGGCATGTGTATGTGAAACCTATGTAAATAGTTCATGAATGTTCCTGACTATCAACAATCAAGAAGAGAAAAAAAAAAGACACAATAGTAAAAGCAAAAGCTATGCTGATGCTGAACCTTTATCAAAAGTTTTTATCAGAAATCTTTGAGATAACACCCAAATAGGTTGCCACATTTGCTTAGTCTGCACTGCTACCAGCAATGTGGACTGCTGACCTTTCCATATCCTGTCTGATACTTATGATTATTATTATTGCTGTCATTGTGGCCATGTCAGTGATTATAACATAGAATCTCATCGTAGTTTTCATTTGCACTTTCCTGATGATTAGCTGTATTAAGTGTCATCTACATGTCATTCCAATATTGAAGTATATCAGTCCTGTAGTCTCCGGAAAATTGTTTCAACCCTTTGCCATTTTTTAAATTTTTTTTCATTTTTTAAAATTGTTATTTATTTTTAAATTTTTTATTAGTGAATCACTGTGACCTTTGCCATTTTTAAACCAGACTGTTTTGAGGTGTTTGTTTGTTTGAGGACCACACCCAGCAACTCTCAGGACTCAGTCCTAATTCTCTGCTCAGGGCACCATATGGAACTCTAGGGTTCAGGCCGGGGTCAGTCATATGCACGGTAAGTGCCTTGCCTATGTACTGTCTCTCCTAATACAGACTGGAGATTTTTGTTATATTGAATTACAAGAATTCTTTGTATATTTTGAATACTAGATTCTGAACAGATGTATGATCTCACGTATCCTTTTGAATGTTTAAGAAAACAAATTTCACATGAAAGCAGCTGATTCAAACACTGCGAAGTTACAGAGAAAAATATTAACAAGACACAGAATAACATTCCTATGGACAGTGAAAATATACCAGAAAGACAGGCTCACAAGAGATTCAATTTGTAACTACTGTTTCCAAAGAAGACAAAAACATATTTCATGCTGTTGGGTATAAAAGAAAAAGAAATTTTAAATGGCTAATTTGAAATACTATTGTGGCAGAATTCAAAAAATAATGGCTATACACCTGAGGAGTATGAGACATCAGCTAAACTAAATGTCACAATGATATTTTAATAAGAAATCTACACACATCAGAAAAGTGATTTCAGAAAAAAAATAAAACGGATTTAAAAAGTGGGAAATATATACGTTTAAAGAAAGTACAGCATGGACTAATAAGGGTCTCTGACAAAGGAAACTAAAGAAATAGGACAGAACAAGTACCAGATGTCTCTGAATATATAACAACAAATTCAAGACTTAACTGGAGAGCTACTGCCATGGGGAATCATCCACTGGCACTGCTCTATGGATTCCCAACTAAATCTCTGAGGAGACACAGGCCAAAGCAGCTAAAATTCATGGACACACTGTCCCTGCAGCTTAAAACCCTTGTAGGGGTGTAAACCAAGTGCCTGCCCGGTTGAAGCCCCAACAGCCAGCCAAAGGTTCACCTCCATGCTCCATAATATTCTCTGCAGAGATGCCAAACTACGGACAATTTCAAATACCCAGTGCCCAGGCTGAGAACTCTGGGGTCTTCTCAGAGTGAAAGAGGGCAGCCTCCCCCCCACTCCACATACTTCCAGGAGCCCGGGAATCCATGACACCTCCCACAGCTGCCACTGTGTCAAGACATTGGCCCAGAACACAGATCCTGAAGTCACTGGGCACCTCCTAGTCCCTCCGTACTGACATTCCAGTAGGAGCACACCAAATTAGATGGGAAAGTACCATAGAGGCAAACTAAACTCCTCACACAAAAACAGTAACACAGAAGGCTCAACTGGTAACAAACAGCTTAGTAAATTCTTAGGTAAGGACTTAACTACCCCGTGATAACAGGATAAACAGTTTTCATATAAAATTTGTTTTTGTACTTATCAATTTTAATATTGAAGTTTTGTTAATCAATTTTAACTCTAGATTTTTATCAACAGCTGTGACTTTGATCTATATTAAAATATATATGTATATATATTTTAAAAAGATTTAACTATATACTGAAGAGATTCATGTAGTTGACAATGCTTGTTTGGAATAAACAGCACTAACATACATTTTGGTAAAATTACTACAATTGAAAGCAATTTTAATTGAAGGAGCAAGGGAAAAGCAAGCCATTTCCAGGGCTGTCAGTCAGATGGCTGTCAGTCTTTCTAGAGTGGTATTTATTCTAGAAAAAAAGAATTTTGGCTAGTAAAAGTAACAAGCATATATAAGGGTACATAAGAATGTGCACATTTTTAATTTTTTTGCATATCAAATTGAATATTGCCTTAAATTTCAATATAAAATAAGTACTTTTTCTGGTACATGCAAGGACTCAAGATATATTATTCCTATAATACCTCCCTGATAAATTCACTGGAAAATGAGCCTGAAATATCTACCATATCCAGAGAGCTAGTCACTTAGGATCAGTGATGAGGATTAATTATACAGTTAGCTGGTAACAAAGACTAAGGAAGTATCAAGAGACAGAAAACATATAGTTGAACAAATAAGGGCATGTTAATCATCAAGTAGCACTACTATTGAAAACAGGAGGGAAAGAAGACTAGGACATATGAAGAAGCTCTTTTAATATTTTCATGGAACATTTGCTGGTGATATTTATACAATTGTTGAAATAAGAATGCATACATGTGGGTAAAACAAATGAGTTAAATATGAGTAATTCCAATTCTTTAATTTCATGTGCACTTGAAAGCGAAAATTTTTGATATGGGGGAAAAAGTCAAAGATGACACAGATGTAACAGAGAAAATAAGTTAAGTTAAAAAAAAATAATGCTAAGACCAAGACGATAAACAGCAGGCAGGGTGCTTGCCTTGCACGTGGCCAGTCCAGGTTTGAATCCCAAGACCACATATGATCCTATGAGCCCCACCAGGAGTGATCGCTGAGCACAGAATGAGGAGTAAACCCAGAGCATAGCTGAGCATGCCCCCACCAAAACCTTAATAGTCACGAAGTTTAACTGGAATGATTAACATGAATTAATGAGTTATTTTTAACCTTCTCTCTTTTTTGTGAATCACCTCTCCTATCTACCTTGTCTAACTGTCCACTGGGAAAGACATAAAAACATGGCCATCTCCCTGGTCCCTATTAAAGATTCAACCTAGTGCAACTGTTTGGTACCTTCTGGTATATCATTCAAACTTCTCCATTTCCTGATAGCCAAACAAAGAGGATCTGGAGAATGGAGATGACTGCTCAATTCTGCTGAATGAGATCGACGATGTGCAACTTCACCTCACTTCACTTCCGGCAGAGGTTCCTGTAAAGTACAACTTTAAGCAAAACCATGGATAATAATGCATGTCCCTGAATAATGCTTGGTTTCATCATAGCCAGGATGGTGTTCTTCTCATCGAGGTTCTAATTCACTGAGGTACACACGTACACTTCAGTGCATGATTCATAATATATATTTCACTTGCAGAGAAGTATTGTTTTGGGTTTGGAACCACACATAGTAGTAGTCAGGGCTGACTCCCAGCTCTGCCCTCAGGGATCACTCCTGGTGTAGTTGGGGGACCCTATGGGATGCTGGGATCGAACCTAGATAACTCTAATTGCTGTGCTATGGCTCCACCCCCCATACACAGGCCTTTGGAGGACAGGGCACAATTTCTCACTTCCCTCCATCTGTAATGATCATCTTGTCAGCTCAAAACATTCTCCTGCTCAGAGGTTTTGATGTGTCCCAGTGTTATGAGAGGCTGACGTTTCAGGTCCTTCGTGGGGACCCTCAAGTCACACTTCCTCCAAGTGTACACGGGGACACGTCTCATCTCAGCTTTAGCTCTTTTTCCTTTCCGCCTGTGTGGATCCCAGAGGGATGCAGGGAAACTGTGTATTTCATACCCGCTCCCTCAGAAACGGCACACGCAAGGTCAAACAAGCCATTTGCTTGGTTTAATATGGGTAGCATGGTGAGAAGCGTATCTGACACATTTAAATAAAGCCCTCTCATAGTATGTTCTGGGCTGGCTTTGGGTGCTACTCGCTGTATTTGTTAGACACTGTGGCTTAATTACTCTCATAAATGAATTATACCAATTTCAATTTAAAACCCTAAGTGTTACAATTGAACTGGGGTCAAATTAAACTTTCTGTCAATTATGCAGATTACTCGAGCAATTATGTAGATTGTTAATAAATTCTTAAGTGATGTGCAATTTTTTTTTGGTCTTGAAAAAAGAGGTTTCTGATTCATGCAATTGGGTTCCAGTACTTGAGGAGAATGGTGGGGAAGGGAGCTTGGGAATAATAAAATCCTCACTAGAAATAGTTGGCTTGGGAGTTCTCATCGAATTTGAGCACTTGTTGAGGCAAAAGAAAAAAGAGATAGAATAGGAGTGAAGGCACCTGCCTTGCACATAGCCAAGCCCTGTTCAGTCACTGGTACCACAGAAGGTCCTCAGAGTCCCGCTGGGACCGGTCCCTGAACACTGAGCCAGGAGTGATTCTTAAGCACTGGACCAGGAGTAATCTTTGAGCACTGGTCCAGAAGTGATCCCTGATCACCACTGAGTGTAGTCCAAACCCTCATCACCATTTTTTTTGTAAATGAGGCCTCTAAGTCACTCGAGGCTGGAGAGGAATGAATGATGGCTACCTTAGAGCATCTCAATGTTGCATCATGAAGATCTCTTCTCTGGTACCCATGAGAGTGGCTCATTTCCACAGGCTGACAAGACCTTTGTGATCATAGCACAGAAGCACAGAAGCAGATCAACTCTTCTCAGCAGGGTTACAAGAGGCAGAGCTGGGATGGGGTACCCAGAGCAACCCCCAGCAAGGCTCAGCCCTGAGTAAGTCTGACAGCTTGGTACTTAAATGCCTGGTAATGCTCTAATCCAGAAGTACTTGGGGACACCCCCAGGGCCATTCCTGGGGATACTCTGACATGTAATGCTGGTGGAGTGTCAGGGGGACACGAAAGGATCCAACTCAGGGTCTCACACGTTCTGGGCATGTGCTCCACTACCTGAGCCCCTCCCCAGCCCACAGATCCAGCTGTGGTCTCCACTCTGCTGTGAAATTCTCACTTGGTGTGTTCCCTGAACCCCACCCAAGGTCTTGATTCCCCTAGGGCAGGGTTGGCACCAGAAGCCCTGGCAGGAGATGTGGTGTGAAGCTCACGGAAGCCCCCCCCCACACACACACAAACACTCCCCTTGCAACTCTGCACTCCCTGTACTCAGTGCTCATGGTGTGTTCTCATAGATGGGCTTCGGTTTGCTTTTGCCAGCTGGACATCACCTGCATCTTCACGGGCAGGCCACCTTGGAACCGAAACATCTCATGCAGAGAAGCAAAGCAATTCTGCTTTTATTTAAGGGCGAAGGCAAAATAATTAAACAAGAAAAACAAAATGGGTCTGGGAGCCAACTCCACATGCACTTCACTTTGGATCTGGCAAAGAAACAGTCCCTCTGAAACTTCCAGCCAGCATCTCCGCCCGCCGCCCTTTCCAAGCCTCACATGCTGCTTCCTTGCGGTGTTCCAACACTGACCTGCTGCTTACTTCTAACTTAATTTGTGCAGACAGATGCGATGGCCCTTTAAGGCCAGGATACAGGGAGTGCTGGCTCAGGCTGCAGAGTAGAAGCAGCCCCTACCGTCCCAGGCATTGGGACTCTTAAGTTTGGGAAAGTTGGGTTGAACCATAGACTGAACAAGTCTTGGGGGCTCCCAAACATGCTCTGGTTTTCAGGTGCATGGTGTTCAGGTCCATCCAAAGTGTACACTTCCCAGTACCCCTGCCCCAAGCAGTACCCTGGCCCCTACCAGTCCCCCAGCCCCTACAACCCAATAAGCTGTAGCTGGGCATCATGTGGGATTCAGCAGTCCCATGGACTTCTGATAGCTTGTTCGGTTTTTCCCACTGTCCCAGAGGAGAGACAGATGGCATGGGGCAGGGCAGGCCGGGTGGAAGAGCAAAAATAAAGTGTGGCCAGTGTCGCTCAGAACAAGGTGTGGGAAGACTGGACATTTCCATGAAGCCTCAGGTCACAGACTCCCTGTTAGTGTGCATGGAGTAAAACCGATTGATTCTCTGACCCTCTTCAGGCATCTGACAAGGGCCACAGCAGGATGGTTGAGTCCACACAGTTATGCATACATACACACACATATATACACATATACATGTGCACATATGTGTGCACACATGCACACACATACACAAACATGTGCACGCACATGCACACACACATTCTTTCTGCAGTTCCAGATCTGTCCAAAGGACAAAGCAAACCTGAGTTTGTGTGACTGTTGAACAGCTCGGCCACCAAGCAGACAGCATCTGAACCCCAAGTTGCTATACCCCAAGTTCACCTGTGCCTAACTGAATCCCTGCTAAGGCCCTGGCACTAGCCTGGCTCATCTAGGGGGCCTGACCTGGTGAAAAATGAACATCTGAGCAAGAGTTCTGCTTGTTTGTTTGTTTTTTATTGAATCGCCAGGAGATACAAAGATTTCATGTTTGAGTTTCAGTCATACAATGACTGAACACCGATCCCTCCACCAGTGCACATTGTTCACCGTCAATGTCTCCGGTATCCCTCCCCCCAACCCCATCCCACCCATCCCCCTGCCTCTATGGCTGACAGTTTCCCTCTTACTCTGTCTCTACTCATGGGCATTATGGTTTGCAATAAAGATACTGAGTGATCCCTCCAACCATTATGAGTGATCCCTCCAACCATCACTGACTTAGTGATCTCTTCTCTATCCCAGCTGCCTTCTCACCCATGAGCAAGAGTTTTGAAGTGGTGTGACACACCAAGAAAAGAAAATCCCTGAAACGGTGAAAGGTGCATATTGATGAGGGGGACTCGGGACTCCAGAGAATGAGCAGTGATGGGCTACCCAGAGCTGCTTTGATTCAAATCTACACACACTGCCCAGACAACAGAGGGGCAAGCGAACCCAGTAAACTTTCCTCCCGTCTCTTTATTCTTCATGATTCCAAGGGAAGACTATAAAACATGAGATGAAAAGGGCCCTTTTAGAATGCATGGGCTTTGCGACTGCTGCCTTCCTGGCACCCCCACGGATGCAAAAGTCCCCACTACCAGGAGAAACCACACAGGTAGTATTTACCAAGTCAGGGTCCTCGACCTCGGTTCTGACCCAAAGCTGCTGGCCTTGCACCCACCAAACAGCCCTACTGTCCATGCTACAAGCTTTCCCTGCACAAGCAAAGGAAACCCACAACACCCCCGCGCCAGGTTTGTTGTTGTTGTTGTTGTTGTTCCTATTCCACTCTGCAACAATGCAGGGTAGACTGCGCTGGCCATTTTAGGGGAGTCTACGATGCCAGGCAGAATATTATCTTGAGCATTGAAAACAGTCTGATTACCCTGCCATTTTTGCACATTTTTTTCTTTTTCTTTCTTTTTCTTCTTTTTTTTTTTTGCCTCTTTCCTCCCTTCCCTGTGACATTAGAGAGTCCGAAGTGACATACATTTTTTATAGCTTCATAAAGTCGTCCCCTGACCCGGTCACCCTTCTCATAACTAGGGAGCAGAACGCTTGAAAAAACCCATTCATCACCGTGAAAGGGCCTCTGTCTGCGGCTTCCAATATGCACAGCCCGGCAAGATCCGGCTTGGTGCAAATGCTAACTTACTCCTTTGCTAATGCCAAATGACCCGCTCGCTGCTGTCAACTCACGGAGGACAACCATGAGCGCTTGGTGTCCAGCCGGGCATGTGGGCACAAGCACGTCTTGAGACACACCACCCGACCCTTCCTTGCTGAATGCACCCGGCACATTAAAAAAAATTAGCTTCATACTGATACTTATTAAATATTCAATTAGACAAAGACAAAATTGTGGGGGGGAGGGGAATTTGTTCTTGCCTAATTGACTATTGAGCCCCGTTCATTACTTTTCCAAGGGATATGCAATGAAATGAGAGGGGGGATGGGGTAGGCACCACATGAATCTTTATCCTGGCTCTTAATTCTGGAATGTTCTTCTTTGTTTCAGACACTCAGGCTAAGCAGGAACTGTCCTAAGCAGGATTCTGCACAGGTGAGAGAAGGTACGGAAGGAGACACAGATGAGGAAAACTTTCTGTGTTTGCATCTCCATCCATTTTAAAACCCAGTTCCTTCCATGGGCATCTTTTCCATGGAACTCAATGGTGTGCTTGAGAAGTAGGCAGGCCTAGGAATTTGAGAGGTATTGGGCCCACAGCAGATCCTGGCATCATAAACTCAGAAGTCTCGGACAGACATGAGACACCTGCCCCCAGAACAGAACCCCCAAGCTCTGTGCACGGCCACTGTGGATCTGCAGCTTGTTGAGACATCTGAGATTTTTCGAATACTGGATCCCAACATCAGCAAAGGTCTGCAGTGTAATCAGAGGCACACCATTGCCCGTGAAGAATGCAGTTTCCTCTGTATTCTGTGCGTTCCTTATTAGCTAGCCCAAGCATCTGGCCTTGAGTAGGTGGTAGGTGTGCAGAAGGGTGTGGCCACACATATCACAGATCTATGGGCAGAATGGGCATCTGTGCCAAACTGTTCTCTGGCATAATCCCAAAATGATCTGCAGCCCTGAAATAACTGGAAGGTGATCCAGAAGGGGTGAGAGAGCTTGCAATGTACATATATGATGCCAAGGACATCTCACCAGGGTTGGAAACCCCCCTCCCCTTGGGCATCCCTTGATGTTTTAGAGGTTGGCATGGCAGCTCTGGAGAAGGAGACAGTAAAGTTTCTCTAGGTGTCTAGCCCATCACAGCATGGAGAGGGTGACGACTTGGTGTGAAACTGCCCCACAAGCCCTTTGCTCCATGGGCATCACGGATGCCCAAAGGTCGGTTCTGGAACCCAAGACCGACCCTGCCCTTGGCCTCTGCCCCACTGCTGCCTTACTAGACCCTCTCAAAGCACAGCCCATGTGTGGGGGTAAGGAGGGAGACCCCTAAGAAGTGAACACCCCTTCTCAATCCTTCCAAGCCATCCATACCATCACTTTCTGTGAACTTTCTCACCTACATCCCTGATGTCTCTGGCCTCCAGAATTGGGGATATGTAGCCCAGACAAAGATATGGCTTCCATTCTCCTTTTATTTATTTATTGATCTATTTATTGTGGGTTTTCTAAGTGGTCACTGACACCATCTGAACCAGTCTCTCAAGTTCCCAAACAACATCTGGAGAGTCCATGACACCTCATTTGCTTTTAAGATCTACTCAGAAATTCAGGTGCAAAATAAAATATTGGGATGAATAAAGAGTCCATCTGCAAGCTTCCCAGAACTCCACCCCCATAAATATGGGTCACCAGGCCCAGATACGTTGCTCCCTCTCTGCACCCCAGTCCCAGAATTGATGGTTGGCATGTTGTCACTTGTGCAAAATCCAGCTTCACTAATAGCTACCTGATTGTTTTCCTGTTAAGAGCCCTGATTATTTAAATGATGGTTTTAGGAAGTTTTGTGTCTTTCAAAAAAAAAAGTCATGGTGAGAAAGGAAAAATAGAGAACTGGAAGTGGGGAGTTAAGATTTAATTTGGGGGTGTTCTCACCGCTGTTTGATTTGGGGAGAGGAGCATGGGGGCCACACTCAATGATGCTCAGGGCTAACTTAAGTACATAAAAGTGATGTTTGGAAGGAAGCATCAAAACTTATGTTCAACCAGATTAATCTGAGAATCTGTAATCACAAACCCTATTTTATATGAAAGTCACAATATCCACAGTCAACAAACTTTAGAGAACCCAAGGCCAAGAAATTAAGGTAGTTCCTGATTAAAGACAACTCACACAGATCAGAAGACAGAAAAAAAAATCTCAGTTCTCTATAGATTTTTTTTCAAAGAAGTCTTCACACCTATTCTAAGAAAATACCCATGTATTATATTGGTTCTAAAAGACATAATAATTATGATGAAATTGCAAACTGCACAAGGAAATAAACCACTATACATGACAAATAATGAAAATACATGCATATATATTGGGAAAGGCAGAAGACGTCTCTAAATTGATTTCATATTTTACTATTTTAAACTCATTGGAAAACAAAAACACAGATGAGATAAACAGAAAATTAGGTACAGAAGAAGAATAAATTAGTGAGCAGGATGGTGGAGGTTTAAAAAATCTCAAAATAAAGCTCTGAGAATAATGCTATGGAAATTAGAACAGGTAGGTTAAAACATGAAGAAATGAAAGTGAATATGTGTCATAAATTTAATTGCAGTCTATAAAGAAAAAGGTCGAATGTGAATTAATTTAGAGACTCTTAACAGCCAGAAATTTCCAGGACATTAATATAAAATGTAGAACAATAACATAGACAAACACAGAGGGCATAAGAAAAGACTGATCACTTATATTTAGAATGAGGACAATCTTTTCAACAGTTCACAACGAAAGAAATATGGGAAAAAT
The DNA here is from genome assembly GCF_027595985.1 of Sorex araneus. Lineage (NCBI taxonomy): Eukaryota > Metazoa > Chordata > Mammalia > Eulipotyphla > Soricidae > Sorex > Sorex araneus. The sequence continues at coordinate 50,102,287 of NC_073307.1, read as the reverse complement.
GCTTAAGATGCTGAGAGAACAATGATCCAAAAGACAGATCTCCCCCAAACAGCGGTAAAATTAAGTACCTGTGAGCTGAAAGTGAAGCTTCGTTTGCATTCTGCACACAGAATCTTTTTCTTTTTTGCTTTTCTAAAGCTTCTAACACAACTTTTATTAGAAAATTTTTGCATAACATAGCATCAACTATTTTCAAGAACAGTATTAAACCTGGCAAGCAACAAAGACCAGACTCACAAAATGTGTAACAGATAACTAATGACCTTTCTATAATCAAACATTTAACTACAATGTCTTTTTACAAATGAAGAAAAATCCTTACATTGCTTTCTGAAAAAAATAAATACCTAAAAGTCGCACATCAGGAAGAACAAAAATCTTTCCAGCAGATCAGCAACTAGGGATAGGAAGTGACTGAGCACGAGGCAGGCTCTGGCCTCACCCAGCCCACAGAACGCTGGTGCCAGGGCCCCAACAAAAATGAAAAGAAATGAGAATAAAAATATGTTCCCAAAAACAAGTTCTAAGCAAGAGCAAGAAATGGGAAAACAACTGTGGTCGTGACCATTGCGACAAACCAAGGTGACAAGAAAAAGAAACAAAATTGTTCTGTTAGAAATCAAGCAGCAGAAGTCCTTATTTTCATATATCATTTTGAGCCCAAGTCAACGGATATACTCGAGGTGCAGAAAATGCCACTACCACTAAGCATCCGTGCTCCTGGCGTGACTGAAGTCTAGTTTACATTTTTGAGGCTGGATTTTTGACTCCCTGGATTTTCACACAAGACTTTTGCTTCTGAGTTTCCCCATCACTCAAACATGGTGCATTAGATTTGAAAAACTCTATCTCCACAAGCAAGTATTAGGGAAAAACCTGATCATGGATGTTCAGGAACAGAGTCACAGGCTGTAGAATTAATAGAGTCAAATAAAATATTTGATAACGAGGCTTAAGACAAGAAAATACGCATTCGTGACTATATTGGCTTGCTTGGAAAAGAGAATTACTCTGGGGCCAGAGAGAGGTGTCTAGGCGTGGAGGTGTTGCATGCCGTGGACTCTGCCTTGCTCCCTGGCCTCCCCTGGTGTGGCCCTGGTGGCCTCTGGAGCTCTGCTGAAGTATCCCAAGTAATTCACAGCATACAGAGGCCTGAGCAGAACTATATCCTAGGGCCGTTGCATTGAACCAACCAGACTTTCTAGGAGGGTCCCTGAGGCCTCATGAGCACTGCTTGAGAGACCCCCTCTAAAACAAAAGAATTGATGAGATATCATCTATAGCCCCAACTGAAGCCAGCATGAACAGAAATCTTAAAGACTTCTTCCCTGAAATATTAAGTTTCATACAGCAGGCTCACATGGATTAGACAGGTTGTATTATTATACCATGATGTGAAAGACCATTCCCATATTTTATTTTTTCCTCAGAAAAAAAAAGAACAGAAAAAAAAATCACATGAATAATTACCAACAACAACCGATCCCTAGCTGCAACAACTCAGATAAGACTTTGAACTCAGGAGGGATTATCTCAACCCAAACATGCAACTAAGTGAAGGTGTCACCTGCCCACATCCCACTTCCACATGGCCCCTTCAGAGAGCTTTTTCTCTGCCACAATTTCATTTCTCCAACCAATGCTGACTCAGGGATCACCTACTCTCCACCCCAGAAAGTATATTAGATGCCAATACATTTTGATATTTAATCAAACAAATGCATCTTACTTGGTGTACTTTCCTTGGGCACCGGAAAATCTGATGAGATCTTAAATAGGTGCAGACAATCGGCACTGCAATATTTTCCATGCTGCGGCACGTATGAGTTCTCCAGAGCTAAAGGTTCTGTTTCATTTATTCCAGGTTTTCCCAGAAGTTTTATCTCTGGGGCCAAGAGTCAGTTATCATAAAATTGGAAGAAAAATAATCTGCTCAACCCAACTCAAAAAACTCCCGAGAGAGAGCGGGGTTGGGGAGGGGGGATTTAACTTGTCCTGCCTCCTGTCTCCTTTGGAAAATATTCTTCCACAAGCCACTCCCTTTTATTTTTTACAGAAGCCAGAATATCAGGATACCAAAATGAATTCTAGGGTGTGTGATTCAGGGCTACCCATTTATATCTAAAATCCATCTAGTACCTAATTTACCAGTACTCTTACATCAAGTTAAACTAACTTAAATCCCAAGCGCAATAACAATACCCACCATGGGATGACAAAGCCAAAGGTTAGCCTCTGCACATGAATCTGAACTCTTCAGGCGGGTCTGACTAGGAGATGGAGCCCCTTGTTCAGAGAAGGCCCACTTGGCAATGGTACCCTTGTATGAAAAACTGTTTCATAGTAAGCACCACTCACAATGGCACAGAACGCCCTATTATGAAGGTGCCTCATTGAAGATGGCAAACCCTGTTCCTCCAAAAAATCAATCCCTTTCCAGTCCAAAGAGGCAAGGGCAAGGTGACAATTGATGCCTGGAGTTTGAGAAGAACTGTGTCTTTCAGTTGTCAACTTGATAGCCATGGCCAACTGCATGCTCTGAGCATACTCAGGGATTGGGGGCTCCCAGATACCAAGTAGATAAAATCACCGACTGGCTTCTTTGCCGATTCCCAGCAATGGATGTCCAGGCCAACAGTACTCCAATAGACAGGTATCTACACAGGGAACTTGAATCAGAGTTACTGCTTAGGCATCCCGGGGTAGACTAAGATGACAGAGGTAGCTAATGGCTATGGAAGATGCCACTTAGTTTTAAATTTTATTTATTTTTAAATTGAATCACCATGAGAGACACAGTCATAAAGTTGTCCATGACTGGGTTTCAGTCATACAATGTCCCCAAACCCGTCCCTTCATCAGTGTACATTTCCCACCACCACCAATGTTCCCAGTTTCTTTCCCCCACCCCCACCTGCCTCTATGGCAGGCACCTCTCTCTCTCTGTCTCTGTCTCTCTCTCTCCTCTATCTCTCTCTCTTTCTCTCTTTCTGTCTCTCTGTCTCTGTCTCTCTGTCTCTTTGTGTCTCTGTCTCTGTCTCTGTCTTTCTCTCCCCCTCTTTTAACTGCCCTCTGCTTCTCACATACTTGAGGACTGGACTATGGTTGGAAACTTGATGCCAGATTTAATACTCTACTGCCTTTTAAGAGCTTTCCCACCTCCTGTCCTGGGCTGCTAAGTTCTAACTTGCCTTCTCTTTTGACTCTTGAGATTGCCAATAGCCTCAATGACGGGTTTTCCTCCCATATGCTAATGCCAACAGTCAGATACGCATCAAGTCTTGTCCAAAGAACATTCCAACTCTATATGAGTTACTGGACCAGAAATCCCATACCACACCTCTACCAACTGATCTTATAGAGCAAGTCATTTAAGGATCTTTCAGCAACCTTCAGTTGCTGATAAATGAGGCACCATTCTTGGATTTTCTGTGTGGAGATGAGAGATCAGAAAAATTTGGGAAATCTATACCCTCTGCTTCAATTTTCTTCTGACTTCTCATCTGTTCTGAATTGAACCATAGAAATTTAAGATGCTCTCACAAAGCCATATAGGTGGGGGAAGATAACTGGATTTTACCAGGAAATTTTAGGAAACATATTCAAATCTCAAACTTTCTCATAGTGGCAAGGTCCACAAGGAATTGCCCTCATAAGAACAAAACAGACCAGTCCATGTGACAAAGCCTCCTGAGGGACAGGAAATGATCAGAACTGTGAAGGGAACTGGAGACGTGAATTGAGAGGGATGCTTCTGGCAGAGATGAGAAAGCAGAAAATCAAAATCTTCCTCAATTTGGACAAGGCAGTGTTGTTTCAATGTGGTTGGTGGTCAGTAAGTGTGAATTCAAATAATTCCCCAGTAATACAATTGCTTGGCCACGGAGAGCCAGATGTTTGATTTTCTTCAAAGAAAAATCTCTAGGACCAAAGAGCTATCACAGTGGGTAGAGAGCTGGCCATGGATGTGGTCATCCGGGTTCAATCCCCAGCACCTCATATGGAGTGATCCCTGAATGCAGAGCTATGAGTAAGCAAGCCCTGTTCACCACTGCATGTGGCCCCCAAAACAAAACAACACACACACACACACACACACACACACACATGCAAATTTTTAAAAAAAGGAGAAAAAAATTTAACCTTTAACAGGCCACTTTTTGTGAAATAACATTTTTTAAGGAGCAGTTACAAAAGTCTGGACTCTGTACTATGACATCTGTCCCTGATACTCCCCCTAGGGTGACAGAAGCGATGCCACAGTTGGCAACTGACTTCCAAACTCAAGATGTCTGGGTTTTTCTCCAAAAGTTAGGGGAAGTTCTGTGTTGCTGCCTGGTTAGGACAATGGCTGGGTAATCTGTATGCCAGAGTAGACTGTGCAATTATCTCCAAGATAAAGTCCTCTTATCGGAGAACATGGCCAGGGGTGCCAATCAGATCTATTATCTCTGCTGGAGGTATACAGCATCAAGGCTGGCGACGCACCACCTCCAAACCAGGAACCATTATGTCTTACAAGCGTTTTCCTCTTCCTTAGGGCTCCTGCCAGCACCGTGAATGGGCTTCCCACGCCTGCAGATTTTCCTCAAAAGCACATCCTTCTTCCCCGTGAAAGCCACTGCTCTGAGCTGGCAAAAAAAAAAAAAAAAACAGAACAAACAAAACAAAACAAAAAAAGGGGTGGGGTGGGGGTTTACTCGGACATTTAAATTGAACTCCTCAGCACTACAGAATGCAAATTGTGGCAGCTTTCTTGCAATCGTGATGGAATAAATGTTAGCCAACAGCTGGCATTCAAAGTGGCCTTTCATACAACTACAAGGGTGCAGAGCACAGTATATGTCTCTACATACATAAATGTATATGTTCTGGTTTATTGTACATATACATATATGTTTTTTTGCTTTTCACTTTTCCCCTCATTTTTTTATTAAAGCCTTGTGATTTCCATATTTTTATTTTTTAATTCACACTACCAGGCAATGAGATAAGTGTCATTATCACCATTTTACAGGATGTGAGACCAAGAGATTTACCAAGCTTGCTCAGGGATCCACAATTTAAAAAGAAAAAAGAAAAAGAGCTGAGAAATAAGTCTCGACAATTTGAGCCCAGAGATCACACCCTTCCCCTATAAAAATGCATCATTTGCCAAAAAAAACACACAGCATTAAAATCATGTTTTCCAATAAGGCTGAGAAACTAGCACAGTGTCGGAGCTCTGCAGTGTGCGAGAATTTTGATTCCGGGCGCTCTGAATTATGCTGTTTCACCAATACACAGTAGAAATCTGATTCCCAAAGGCAGACCTGCTATTTCACACAACAGGTTCAATAAAGTAATTTATTTGTCCTTATGGGTTAGACGGACAAAACTGAAGGTGTCAAGCTGAGTTAATGGAAGACCAGATGTTGGTTGGCACAAATCCTGCCAGCCAGCACAGGAGAAATGAGGAAATTACAGGTTCAACAGGAACATTAGCCCAGAGAAAAGCGATTAGAATCCCTTACTCCAGGGGAAACCTCTGTCCTAAATATAGTTTATGGAAATCCTGGCTTCTCCTTTCCAGGAAATAGCCACTATAAGTAGTTATCTCAGAATTCAAATATGTTATCTGTGGGGGGAAACAGAATATAAGGTAAAGTGCGGGAGGCTTGATGCTATGTGTATTAGAAAAAAAACATTGCTAATTAAAGCCAAGAGCCCATCTGAAAGGCTAGTCATTCCTTCCTTGCTAAATATTACTTGTAGAGACTTTAGTTAAACCAGAGTTTAATTTTGATTCTCTTCTGAAACTCAGATATTGGGAAAAATGGCCAGGGATAAAGCCACAGCGGGAAAAACATGAAGGGCGTCTCCACAAGGCATCTGTGATGGTCTTGCATCATCCTGCATCTTCTGCTGAAATTCTGAGCAAATGGCTCAGGGTACGGGGACCCCAGCAGGCTCCGGGTCTCTGCCCTCACTCTCTACTGCCGGGTGGCACTGGTGTGGTGGAGAGAGACGATGTCAGGGTGAAGGATTTCACCCTTCTTCCCAGTCCCTGCCTTTCTTTCCCTTCCCACAGCTGTTCTGCCACTTCTCAGTGTGGCTGAACTTTAAGAGGCCCAGGAGAAAGAAGAAATAAGACTTTAAATAATTTATTTGGAGAAACAGTCAGTGAAGAGGAACAAATCATGCTTCGCTAAGAGAACGGGACCTCTGACTCTTCTCTCTGCGCTCTAGTACCTGGAGCTGCAGCCCGATTGCATTAGTGGAATTTTCATTTGATGGCATTTTAATATTCTGCCTTGATGACTTTTTAGCAACATTTACTTTCAGAGGTCTCGAGTGTTCCCTTGGAGGAAATGAAACATGTCAGAGCCCATTACAAAAATCAAAATTTAAATACCCCGACCACGTCGGGGCTGACACACAAGCCCATCAGCGCTTCAGCTAGAACTCACAACTATTCATTCTCTTGCTCCATCAGTAATGAGGACATTTGATGAAGCATTCCAGGGTCAAGGAACACACGTTACTGATCTAACTTAACCCATCGGCTGCCTAGCCGCCAAGGACTGGGGCAAAGCTTGGCGGAATTAGACCATGCAAATAATTTCCAACAGCACCAAAGGAGACTGCCTGCCTGCCTGCCTTTTTCCTTCCTTCCTTCCTTCCTTCCTTCCTTCCTTCCTTCCTTCCTTCCTTCCTTCCTTCCTTCCTTCCTTCCTTCCTTCCTTCCTCCCTCCCTCCCTCCCTCCCTCCCTCCCTTCCTTCCTTCCTTCCTTCCTTCCTTCCTTCCTTCCTTCCTTCCTTCCTTCCTTCCTTCCTTCCTTCCTCCCTCCCTCCCTCTCTCCCTCTCTCCCTCTCTCCCTCCCTCCCTCCCTTCTTCCCTCCCTCCCTTCCTTCCTCCTTTCCTTCCTCCCTCCTTCCCTCCCTACCTCCCTCCCTCCCTTCCTCCCTCCCTTCCTTCCTTCCTCCCTCCCTTCCTTCCTTCCCCCTTCCTTCCTTCCTTCCTTCCTTCCTTCCTTCCTTCCTTTCCTTCCTTCCTCCCTCCCTCCCTCCCTTCCTTCCTTCCTCCCTTCCTTCCTTCCCCCTTCCTTCCTTCCTTCCTTCCTTCCTTCCTTTCCTTCCTCCCTCCCTCCTTCCCTCCCTCCCTCCCTTCCTCCCTCCCTTCCTTCCTTCCTTCCTTCCTTCCTTCCTTCCTTCCTTCCTTCCTTCCTTCCTTCCTTCCTTCCTTCCTTCCTTCCTTCTTTCCTTTATTCCTTCTTTCCTTCTCCTTCCTTCTATCTATCCTTTCTTCCTCTCTTCCTTCCTCCTTCCCTTCCTCTATTTCTTCCTTCCTGCCTTCCCAACTGCATTTCCTATTACTAACAGGAAAAAGAAGACAGTGAAAGAGTCACAGATCAGGCTTTTCTGTTTTCACCCAAAGGCACCCACAGTTTACCCCTGCTCCGTCCAATAGCTAGGGTTTCTTTTTGAGCTGTACCCTCTTGGACTCCCCTGGCCTCTTCAGCAATTTCAACCTATTCCTGGTGGAGAAGCAAGCCTAGGCTGTGATCTGACTAAGTCCAGTCCAACACCTTCTATTTAACCTGATGGGGTCCTGGATGTGGCTCTGGACTGCAGCAGGGACAGCAGTGGGACTCCTGAGTGACAGCAGTGCTGTCCGAGCACACAAATCCACTCTTGTCTACAGATGACCATCATTTCTCAATGCAGTTACTGTCTCTGCAGCTCACTCACCCACCCACTCTCTTTCTTCTGACTCACCCAGACTCAGTTCTGGCTCCTTCCGCTCTTCCTTCGCCCTGAGTGACTCACAGGTGGACCCGGGGCTGGGATGCATCATGGTAGGGCTCAAATCCTGCCAAGGCTCTCTGATTCCCCCTCCATTTCCACCAAACACCCATGGGCTGGCATCCATGCCCTGCTTCCTCTCCAGGTGCCGGTAACCTTCACTGCCACCCAGCAATGGGAATGAGCAGTGCCTGCCTCAGCGTTCCCCATAAGGGGAATCAAGGAACCACCTTGTCAAGCCCATCACTGCCAGAAGCCCAGGGATTACTGAAGCAATGGGGGAGCATCCTAACCCCCTGAGACAGATGGGGAGGGCCGAGTCAAGGACCCCTGAGGAGAGAAGGTGTCTTGGCTGCCCCGGGCTTTGCAGCAAAGACTGGAGGCTCATGACAACTCTGGCCATCACAGAACAAGGCAGCAAGGGCATCCTCCATGACTTCAACAGTTCTCTAAATTCTTTGGTTGTGTTAGGTTGGGTTCAGTTTGGATTTGGAGGCCACACCCAGCTGTGCCCAGTGGAGGGCTCAGAGGAATAGAGGTGGTAGCAGGGATCAAAAAAGGGTGTGCAAGGCAAGAATTGCCCCACCTACAGCCCTCAGTTTACCTCTTTCCAACCTGAGTCTCTAGTTTGGATTCACCATAGGGAAGTTTTGTTGTTGTTGTTGTTGTTGTTGTTGTTGTTGTTGTTTTAGCAAAGAAGCACCGGGGATAGAGCAATAGGACAGCGGGGATGGCATTGGCCTTGCATGGGGTTCAATCCCCGGCATTCCATACTGTCCCCTGAGCACTTCCAGGAGTAGTTCCTGAGCTCAGAGACAGGAGTAAGCTCAGAGAATTACTGGGTGTAGACCCCAAACAAAAGCAAAGAAGGGAAAGAAAAGAAAAGAGGAGAGAAAAGAAAAGAGGGTAGGGAAGGGAAAGCAAGGGAAAGGAAGGGAAGGGGAAGGTATGAAAGGAGAGGGGATAGAAGAGAAGGAAAGGGATTTTTCTCAAGGTGTCACCCAAGTTTCTTTCGGAAAGGGCAGGGCAGAGCAAGACAGGAAGGGCCAGACTGGGTAAAGTAGGGCAGAACAGGGCAGTGCCCGGCATCCACATCCATGGCTAAAACCAAGCTTCACTTCTGCTTCTTGTCCTGCTATTTATCAGATGGTGGCTGGGTGAGCACTGTAAGCCTCAGTTGGGAAAGGAAAACCCTCATCTTTGGGGAAATCCAGGATTCAAAGCAGAAGGGAAAAATAAGGGGGGGGGGAATCCAGGGGTGGACAATGCATCTCAACCAAAAATTGCAAAGAGGCAGCCAAGAGGAATTCTGCTCACGTTTGCCTGGCAGCAAGATCACCAGACAACTGCCTTCCCCTAGCCAGTCTGTCCAGCACCTGCCTGCCCTGGTACCAGGAGCCATTGGCCATCGGTGATTTGATCTGAAATTTGACTCTGAAAAGTTGGGGAGGCAAAGTGCCTGCTGAAGACCCACTGCCCCGAAATCATTTTCAAAGCTGCCAGGAGCACAGGGCAGGACAAATCGGTGGCAGCTTTAATGTCTGGGAGCAACTTAGGAATGAAAGAAACGACTGTGCCACCCATGCCACAAACCACGTTCACCCTCCTCAGAGGTGGGTAAAGACCCAGAGAAATAGTCCAGCTTTGGGAATCCCAAGACCTCACAATCAGTTGCATCTGAGATGTTAATGACTGCAGGCATGGACAGGCATGTCAGATCCACTCACGCTCCCTGCCTTGTCTGTAATTAGCTGACTGGCACACACATGCACATACATGCACACATACACACCATCGCACAACGGCCTGGAAACCTCATTTGCACACATCTTCCATTTTGGCTTCTTTCTTCTCAATTAAGAAATATAATTTAAGTTAGAAAGTGATCAGGGTTTTTTTTTTTCTCTAGATCTTTAGACAAAGACTGCTACATTTAAAATTTCCTTTGCCATATATATATATATATTTTATATATAGGAAATTTAAAATTTCCTTTACCAAGTCTGCAAAATTTCCTTTGCCATATATATATATATATATATATATGTATATACATATACATGGCAAAGGAAATTTTACACTCATACCTTCAATATTTAAGCTTCTGAACCTGGAACTATTTCCATTTCCCAGATCTATTAAAACATCCTAAGAAGTGACACCTCTTGTTCTACTGTGTAAACTCAAAGTGTAAAATATCTACAAGTTACAAATGCCAAGGTACCCTTGGAAAATCTGACGGTGGTGGCAGGGACTGAGTAAAACCAAGAACGGACAAGAGATTCACCTGCATTCAAAGTGCCAATACCCAAGCGGAATCCCAGAAGAATTTTTCTCCCACAGCCAAATGCTTGGAATGGGGTTGTGGCTGGACATAAGTCACTTTGATATTGCAACGTGGCATAGAAAAGAAATAAAATAAAAGGGAAGTACATCTAGATGGTACTGTCTCTAGAGTGGGGATGAATAAATTTTATTCCCCAGAGGCTCCAGTCCCCAAGAGACTGTTAAACAGGCTAGCTTCCTGCCCAGGAAAGGAACTGGGCCGTACTGGGCGGCTGTGGGCGCTGAGAGAGATGGTTCCAGAGAAGAGCTATGCTGTTCTCACACTGAACCCACTGCAGTCTCTGCAACGTCTCCCTGGCCCCGGCCCTTTGCTTGACACGCCTGTGCCATCAAGTCTCGAGCACTGTCACCTTTCGAAAATAATGGGGCTCGGATGGGCAGAGGTTCGAACGAGCTGGTCCAATCCCGGGATTTGGCTGCTGCGCCCCACTTCTTTCTCCCCTGGCTCGCCCCCCGGCCCCTGGCGCACGTTATAAATCCGCCCCGTGGCATGCCGGCCTGCTCTTCTGTAACATGAATTTATGCTAATGGCTGTCTGCATATGCTTATATCACATATCTATATTAAGCTTAATAGTCTGTTACATTGCTTCTTAACCCTGTGTCCACACATGATTAACTTTCCTGATTTCTTTCAAAACCGGTTATTAGCACAGTGTCGCATTCCGCGCAACATGTCACCCGAGTCTCTCTCCAGTGCCAGACAGAGTTGCTGGTGGTGACGAAACCCCTCAGCTTCTGCAAGAAGCCCGCGGAAGGAGTAAGGGTGCCCCAACGGTGGCATCCTGGCCGGGACCTGTTTGTACTAATTGGAGCTGGCAAGAATTTAAAGACAGGACCCCTTGGTTTTCTCCGAGTCCAGAGGAATGGGCACTATAGAGCAGAGGGAGAAAAGCAGACAGAAGTAGAGCTTTGAGATGATGCAGAGGGACTGAGGCCAGAAGCTCCAACAAAGAGCCAGGTCTCCTCCTTGGAGAAATTTCTGAACTTGTCACGGAGATGTGTGAAATGCTGCAAAAATCTAAGAGATGCTAATGACTGAACAGTTCGCCAACTGCGGGAACTCAAAATCCTTATTACTCCAGAATTTAGAGCTATCAAGCATTTCTAGGAGCCAAAAAAAAAAACCACTTGATTGTGTTGCATTTCTAGAAATATTCTTGCAGCAGGCTCTTCATTCTGTAATCTTAAGGAATTTCCTTGAAGAGAGCTTGAAATTCTCCAAAGGACCAACTTTGAAGCCAGTGGTATAATTCCTAACATCAGCCAGGAATGATGTTTTGAGAGACAGAAGTATAGTAGGAATTTGCCACACATCAGAGTTAAGCAACATGTCTGTGTAGGGGGAACTTTTTATCTACATCAGTCAAAAAAAAATCTCCACAAAACTTGCATAAATGGTGAAAAATTGCCTCCTTCCCTCTCAAAACGGCATTGGTAGGAATCCATATGAGAAACACTAAAAAGGGTGCTTGTTGATGGCTAAAATGAAAGATACAACTTGTTTGTATTTGTCTGTTCTTTATTTTAGAAATAACACTACGATGGGGGGATTTCATAACAATGACCCAAGATTATTCTGGAGTGCCTGGAATCTATCTTGGGATGCAAGGCAAGCACCCTACCCTATCTCTCTGGCTCCAAGTTCTGATTTCTTGAAGAAATCGGGCTCATATCACTTTTATGTGAAATACTGTTAGAGTTTTCAATGCCAGTAGACATGTAGTAAAAGAGGAGAGGGGAGGGAAGGGAAGGAGGTGAGGAGGGTGGAGGAAGGGAGGGCAAGAGAGTGGAGGGGAGAGGAAGGGAGAGGAAAGGAAGGGAGGGTAGAGAAGATGGGTATGGAGGGGAGGGAAAGGGAGAGGGGAGACCCAGGACTGGCTGTTTGAGATCCTACTCAGGCTCCCCCATCTAATGAAGCCCCAAGATCCTCCTGGTGCCATTGCAGAAGCCCTCTTGGGTCCCACTTGTCTGCATCAGACTTAATTTGAGGTTAAATCCGAAGGCAAGCTTGGAGTCGGAGGCAAAAGGATATGTAATCTCTGAGCCTCTTCAAATATTTGTGGGGCTGTCTGAGCAGCTGGAGATCCCAGAGAGCCCCAATCATCCTGCAGACCCGAGACGAACTTTCACATTTGTCTACGGGTAGCAGGCCTTGCTCGGCCAGCGTTTCTGCATCTGGACCCTGGTTCCTCTGTGAGTTTAAACTTGAGTTTCATTTTGTTCCACAGCACGGCAATACCCCAATGCTCTGCACTGCAAGCTTTTGTTCTTGCTGCTCATAGGTTCGTTTCTGGTACATCAGGAAGAAGTCATGGTCTACTCTCCAAAAGGAGAGCAAAAGGAGTTCAAAAATTCCCTAAATTTTGAAGTTTTTTTTTTAAAGATGTCCCTGAACCTGTCCTTATTGATACCAGCTATGGAACAAACTGCGTGGAAAACAGAGTTAGAGGTGGCGGGGCAAAGGGACAGCCAAAAGGGTGCTTGCCTTGCACGCAGCCAACCCAGGTTCTATCCCCGACACCCCATTGGGTCCCCTGAGCATGCCAGGAGTGATTCCTGAGCACAGAACTAGGAAGAAGCCCTGAGTATCCTGAGGGATATGCCTCCCCTGTCCCAGTCCCCTCAACCCCCCCAAAAAAAACTGCAAAAGGTTTGAGTAGTGGCAGAATGGTTCAGGGGCTTCCCTTGCCTCCTGCTCGGCCCACCTTGGTTTTCCAACACCATATTCATATCCCAAGTGTGCATTGCCTGGATTCACTCCTAAGCACAGAAGCCAAAACACTGGGAATTATGATCTCTCCCCTGAGGATCAGCCTTGGAGATGGGCCCACCTCGCCCCTAGAGAGGTGGGGACAGGTTGAGTTCCCACCCTGCAGAAGGCCAAGCACCAGCAAGCATGGGTCAAACACACCCCCATGCCAAATACAAAATACACCTAAAGGAGAGTGCCAGATGGATTTCATACTTAATGTATTATAATGAATAGTCTTCCTGGATGTTTAAAATGTAGCCTCCAAATTCAGGACAAAAAATTTCAAATCTGCCCAGTCAGACAGTGTTGTTGATATTTGCATTAAAGGTTATACATATATTTTCTAATATATGTATATTTATAATGTATATATTGCAAACTAAAAAACAAAAGAGAAAATTTGTGTGTTCTCAGATCAATGAAGGTCCTGGTTATAAAATAAATAACCTTTCTTTTTAAGGAAGATATCTTATTAGATTTCAGAGTGGAATAAATGATTCATAACCCTTGAACCCTGAGACATTTTCCTGTGAACAAGCTGGTTTGATTACACTTCTCCTTTTGTCGCTGTGAAATCTGTGTGTGCATTGCATGTGAGGCAAAAATGCTTGAGTCTTTTCATACCCCATTGCTCTAGGGGGACCACAGAGTTGTTGTTTTTTTTTTTTCAGACCAAGTTTTCAAACGACCACTTGCTAATTTCAAGCTGTCAGTCACACTTCCAATTTCTCTCATTTGTGGCTATTGAAGATTCAAAGAACAATAGTAGGAACAACTACAACAGTAAGAAGAATTTTATTGGCCCCATCAAAACATTGGTCAATGCTAGCAGGATGTCGAGGCAATTTCAAATAAAATCAGAAAATTTAAATATGAGAATTTTTTTGGCCCAAAACTGAAATGACAATTTTCTTTTGTTATTCAATCAACCAACATAAACTCCTGATTTCTCTAAGAATTCTGCTATATCCTTGCAGATATATATATATACATATATATGTATGTCTGTGTGTAAGCAATTTTGATAAGTAGGACATTAGCTCCCAGATTCACTTTTCTAACATGTGACAGTTTAAGAAAAATGTATTGATTTCATGGCCAAAGCACTCTAAAAATAAAAGTCTATGAAATATTTAAGAACAAATTATCAATTACAGCATAGTAGAAACACCAGGTCCTAATAGGAAAGAAGGCCAATTCTCCCTAATAAATATCTACTATGAGCCCTTTGCCATCATTGGGGACCTTCACTTGTTCTCCATTGGCCCTTTTTAGCTAACATGCTCACAGAGCAGACAGGGACACTTGACTCAAGTGCGGAAAGTCATTTCCAGAAACATGCTCTAAGTGACTTTCCCCAGCGGAACCAAGTGTGTGAAGGCCAGTAAATGAAGGTGAAGACAAACACCACAGAGTGGCACTATCCAATGGTCCGTGTGTTCAGGGCAGTGGCAGAAGCTGCTGAGTGTCCCTGAACTCAATGTGACCCAAAGAAGTGGCCAAGAAGAGCTGATTCTGAGTAGCACGGAGAGCTCAGCAGGCTGGGGTGAGAACACTGGGAATTCTGATTTCTCCCCTAAAGATCAGCCTTGGAGATGGGCCCAGATCCCCTAGAGAGGTGGGGGCGGGTTGAGTTCCCACCCTGCAGAAGGCCAAGGAGCAGCACCCACACCCCAAAGTCTCTGGGAATGGCTCAGCCTCACAGCTGGCACACAAAGCCACTGACGCCTCCAAACGTCCCAGTACGGACAGCCCGGTGGGAGCACAGCCAATGAGATGGGAAGGTCGCAGAGAAGCCCACTGAGCTCAAGAAACCAAAACAGCAACACAGAAGGCTGCACTGGCACCAACTAGCCCGGGAAATCCTCAGACAAGGGCTTTAATAACACTCACCGAGTGAGAGAGGAAAACTTTCACAGATTTTTCTCTTACTGAACTATTCTTTTGATTGTTCCATTTGCCATTTTGTTGTAACAAGCAATAGAAAATAAAAATATTTTGTACTGCCAATGGGGAAAAGCTTAAGGGGTGGGTGGGAAACTGGGGACAGTTGGTAGAGAGAAAGTCCCACTGGGGGTGGGACTGATGGTGGAACACTAAAAGCCAACTGTATGATGAATAAGTTTGTAAACTGGCACTGGCACTGTCATCCCTTTGTTCATTGATTTGCTCGAGTGGGCACCAGTAACGTCTCCATTGTGAAACTTGTTACTGTTTTTGGCATATCAAATATACCACGGGTAGCTTGCCAGGCTGTGCTGTGCAGGTGAGATACTCTCGGTAGCTTGCCAGGCTCTCCGAAAGCGTCGGAGGAATCGAACCCGGGTTTACAATGTTTAAATAAAGGTTCTTTAAAAATACAAATAACTTTTTTAAAAAGGGCCCTGCGTGGTGCATCAGAGATGAGCTCCAACCCTTGGAATATTTTGTTTGCAGGAGTGGTCTGGTACACCAGAGACCTTGGGTCACATGCTGCCACACAGATCTGATCCCCTTATTCAGGGTTCAGCTGAAGGCCTATAATCATGCAGAGGTCAGTCAAGAGAGTCACCTCATGCCCATGTAGATCAGACGGCAGACAAAAGGCCCTGTGTCCAAGGCTTGTGTGGATTCTCTGGCTGGCACTGGCACACATGGGTGGAGGGAGAATCAGGCATGTCTCTGTTTGATTCCTTGGGTGGAAAACAATCTAGACTCTAACCACTGGCTCCTCCTGCCCTCATTCCTCTGCACCAACTGTGGACTGGGCACATAGGCTGCCACAATGGCTCCTGCCCTCCCTATCCCCCACAAATACAGCATCACTATGTGGAAATCCTAATGCCACTTGCAAAGGTCCAAAAAAGTGGAGTCTTGGGACGTGGGCAAGTCCTGAGAGTGAGGCCCTGAGGGAGGTTAGTGCTCTGGTTACAGCCTCTGGAGACTGATAGCAGTCTCAGAGACTCCACAACAGACAGACAGCTCTCTCTTCTCTCTCTCTCTCTCTCTCTCTCTCTCTCTCTCTCTCTCTCTCTCTCTCTCTCTCTCTCTCTCTCTCTGTCTCTCTGGCTCTGGCTCTGGCTCTCTCTGGCTCTCGCTCGCTCACTCTCTTCCTCACTCTTCTTTTATCAGAGACTGTTATCGGGGTTTACAGACCTGTGTCCACTCAGAAATATCATAAGCCACAGTGGGACCCAATCCCACTGCCCTTTCTCTGCAATCCCCAAAGCTGGGAGTGTGAGTTTCTGCTGGTCATACTGTGGGTACTTCCATGACCTATGTGGACTTGGGCAGTGCCTTTTCCAGACTATGCTCAACCTGTGTCCTTTCATTCCCAAATTCTAACTATTGCTGTAACTTTTCTAAGTTCTTTAAAGATTTTTCAAGCCACTGGGTGGTCATTAAGGTCCTGAAATTCCTAACTGCTAATATTTCATGGAGAATAAGTTGGGGGTGGAGGGAAGCTGAGGGATGGGGTGAGTGGTGAACTAATTCCAACCAACTGAACCTAACAAACTGTTATGAAAGGGATGTTAACAGGGCCAGAGATAGTACAGTGGGTAAGGTAAGTGTGTGTGGCCGATCCCAGTTAGATGTCTGAACACCGCCAGGAGTAATTCCTGAGCTGAAAGCCAGGAACAAGCCCTGAGCACAGCCAGGTATGGACCGAATACCCCCACCCACTAAGCCAAAAAGAGAAAAGAGAGACAACAGTGCTAATACTGGGTTCTTGCTGATGTGAATTTAGGAAAAGAAATCAAACAAAAGCCATCTAACAAAATTGTTGAGCAAGCAGTTGTGTTTAATTTTGACTCTGACTTATGAAAATATTCCATTAATTAGAAGACAGACATTTCACTTTGAATGGAAATGCAACATATTCAACATACACAAGGTTACACACAAATACTCTTTTGATACTTTTTTTAACCATCGGCGAAGCAAATGCATAGACCAAAATGAAGCTTTTGATTATTAATACAAAAATTACAACCAGTTTTATTTGAAATGACAGAGTAAAATGGGGGGAAAATCTTGTTAAATCATGCAAAATCCTCTCACTCAGAGTCTGTCCTAAAGACAAATCAAGTAAAAAATAAACAATGCTAGAAGCAAGTTAGACAGTGAAAATGGTGACCAAGATATGTCAGATTTATTACAGACCACCGGGTAAGTCCATTTTTTACTGCTCACAGGATGGTCAAACAATCAGAAAAAACTTTTATCACTCAAACACGAAACAGGTAAGCATCTAAACTGTATTAACTATTTTATTGGCTTTCTCTGGGATAAAGAACACCATGATGAAGCCAAATAAGAACGAAGAGAGTCAAATACAGCAAAATGTTAGACCATTATGGGGATTGAGTGAATTGCATGGAAGAATAAAAAATGGAAAAGGAAATTAGACTTTTCACTAGTGGAAAAAAATGACTAGGCAACTCTGGGATATGTTACAACAAGCTCCTGAATAAAATAAATAGGAAGTATTTTTCAGGCTGTGGGGATTGAATGAATGCAATCAATCTTTTTTGTGTGGGAATGGCATGACTGACCCACAAGCTCCCTCTAGTGAATTAAAATCTCACAGCAATTCAACCGATAAACAGTAAGCTTGAACAATGGCCACTTTACCTAGGACAATAATCCACCCACAACCAATCAGAACCATGGTAACACTATATTTTGCTATAAACATGTCCTGCAGTAAATCATTTTTCATTCACATTTTCTCTTTTTTCTATGAGATACACACACATATATACTTATATACTTATACTTATATATATATATACTTATATATATAAGCAACCTTAATTTGACAGTTCAAACTTTGCATTGTGTTTAATGTAAAATAGAGGACTCATTTTTATTTGGATTTGTGTGTGTGTTTTAAAAGATCTCAAACCTATAGAATACATCCCCTTTCCTAACTTTTTCAAAGAACATCCTAGATTTAAGACAGGAAAATAGTTGAAACAGGAAGGTTCCTCTTTTCTGGGAAAACATAGTCATAGTAGCATATATATATATATATATATATATATATATATATATATATATATATAACCAGACTTCTTTCCCCCTTAAGTAAAGAAGATGCTTATTCTCTGAAATGAAAGACATGAATATTCAGGGGCCTTTTCTAGTGATATTAACAATGCAACCACATTTTAGAGTAGACAGTAGACCAAATGCATCTTATGAAAAGGGTGTGCTATGCACTCTCTCTCTTTCTATCTCCTACCCCGCCTCTCTCTTGGTTATAACTGAATTGTCACTGACACCGCCCACGAGGAATCAAGAGAACTGAACTTAAAATTTAAGTTAGCAAATGCCTCTGGACAGCTGAGAATAGGGAGAAATTTTACCCATCCTCAACTCTCTGGTTCCCTGGAATAAGCTACATCATGTGACAAGACAAGAGAGGTGGTTCTTAAGAACTAGAATTGGTCACCTTGCCACTGCTAGCTCACTGGTGACTGGTCACCTTGGGAAGAGGACAGGGGGGTGACCAGCAGGTGGGTAACAGGGGTATCAATCAATTCACAAGTGGGTTGACTCCCAGAGAAACACGTCCATTGTAACTTGTCGCTGTTTATTTCTGGCTTGTGTTTCTTATGCTCTGGGAAATGACTAAGGAGTTCATCCTCAACACATTCAGACATCAATCTCCAAACAAGTTTTCAGGGTTTAAATATTGAGTTTCACTCTGTTTCATTGGGCCAGCTTCAAAATGACAGGTAAAAGTAGAGACTATCTCAATGGCTATACAGTATATCAAAACTTCAGGGATATTTAGGAACTTTACAGCTTCAAATATGTGTATAAAAAAGAAACAAAGATCCAAATCCAATCAGCTGAACATACACCTGAAGAACTTAGGAAAAGTAAGACAATTACAGCCAAAATATGTATAAAGAATCATAAAGCAAAGATCAAATCAATGGAATAAAGTATAAAGAAATAACTGAAAAACAATCAAAAGCTAATCATTTGAAAACTTAAGAAATACATTTAAAAACTGGTTTAAGGGGAAGATTAAAAATAAAATGGCCAATATTAGGAATAAAATAATGGACATCACTAGAAACCACACAGACACCAGAAATAAATGGAAATAGAATAATTCTACACCAATAAATTTGACATTTGACCATCTTATTTTTTTTTAATTTATTTATTTTTAATTAGAGAATCACCGTGAGGGTACAGTTACAGATTTATACACTTTTGTGCTTATACTTCCCTCATACAAAGTTTGGGAACCCATCCCTTCACCAGTGCCCATTCTCCACCACCCGTAAACCCAGTGTCCCTCCCACCCTCCCCAATCCCATCTCCCCCCCACCCCACCCTGCCACTGTGGCAAGGCATTCCCTTCTGTTTTCTCTCTCTAATTAGCTGTTGTGGTTTGCAATAAAGGTGTTGAGTGGCCGCTGTGCTCAGTCTCTAGCCCTCATTCAGCCCGCAACTCCCTTCCCCCACATGGCCTTCGACTACAATGTAGTTGGTGATCGCTTCTCTGAGTTGACCTTTCCCCGGAACGTGAGGCCAGCCTCGAAGCCATGGAGTCAACCTCCTGGTACTTATTTCTACAGTTCTTGGGTGTTAGTCTCCCACTCTGTTATTCTATATACCATAGATGAGTGCAATCTTTCTATGTCTGTCTCTCTCTTTCTGACTCATTTCACTCAGCATGAAACTTTTCATGCCCATCCACTTGACTACAAAATTCTTGACCTCCTTTTTTCTAACAGCTGCATAGTATTCCATTGTATAGATGTACCAAAGTTTCCTCAACCAGTCATCCGTTCTGGGGCATTCGGGTTTTTTCCAGATTCTGGCTATTGTAAACAGTGCTGCGATGAACATACATGTGCAGATGTTGTTTCGATTGTACTTTTTTGCCTCTCTGGGATATATTCCCAGCAGTGGTATTGCTGGGTCAAATGGGAATTCAATATCTAATTTTTTGAGAGTCGTCCAAATTGTTTTCCAGAAGGGCTGAACCAGTCGGCATTCCCACCAGCAGTGAAGAAGGGTCCCTTTCTCCCCACATCCTCTCCAACAGCGGTTGCTTTTGTTCTTTTGGATGTGTGCTAGTCTCTGTGGTGTGAGGTGGTATCTCAAAGTTGTTTTGATCTGCATCTCTCTGATGATTAGTGATGCAGAGCACTTTTTCATGTGCCTTTTGGCCATTCGTATTTCTTCCTTGGTAAAGTTTCTGTTCATTTCTTCGCCCCATTTTTTGATGGGGTTGGATGTTTTCTTCTTGTAGAGTTCAACCAGTGCTTTATATACCATTGATATCAACCCCTTATCTGATGGGTATTGTGTAAATATCCTTTCCCATTCTGCGGATAGTCTTTGTATTCTGGTCACTGTATCTCTTGCGGTGCAGAAGCTTTTTAGTTTAATGTAGTCCCATTTGTTGATCTCTGTTTTTACTAGATTGCTTAGTTCCGTGTCACCTTTGAAGATACCTTTATCTTCAATATCGTGGAGGGTTTCGCCGACCTTGTCTTCAATGTACCTTATGGTTTGTGGTCTAATGTTGAGGTCTTTAATCCATTTTGATCTGACTTTTGTGCATGGTGTAGGGTCAAGGTCTAAACCCATTTTTTTGCATGTGGTTGTCCAGTTGTGCCAGCACCATTTGTTAAAGAGGCTTTCCTTGCTCCACTTCACATCTCTTGCTCCTTTATCAAAGATTAGATGGTCATACATTTGGGGTTGTGTGTAGGGATATTCCACCCTGTGACATTTGACCATCTTAAATAGATAAATTGCTACTATAAAAATAGACAAATTGCTTTTAAAAAAGATGACCAACTGAGAATAAGTTTATAAAATGTGTACAATTTTAAGTTTGAACCTGATTTCTAAATGAAGAGATTTTCCTATTAAAGAGTTTATGTAGCTGCTGGGGCAAGACCACCAGCCCAGGATATAAATGTCCATTCCAGGAGCTAAGACCATAGGACAGACATCTGGCCATGGAAAGTTCTTTAGCACATACCCATGAAGAAAATGCAAGTCCATACATCCTTCTCAGTAAATTCTACCACATCCCTGTAGAAGGAATAATATCCATGCTCAGAAAATAGATCAGGAAGTGTTTTTGATGCCATTTTTATGTGGGAGGAAGAACTCGGATACAAAAGTGAGATAAAGTCATGAGTTTCAGATCTATAGACACAAAATTTTTTAACAAGGTACTAGCAAATTAAAGCCAGAGATAACTCAAAAGGACAATACATCATTTGCAAGTATGATCTATCCTGGGATACCCAAGCTGTTTGGAAATTTGGGAAAACCAATCTGTCTAACTATGCAGACCAAGAATGTCATCTTCAACAGATCACTTCTACACAGCGGATGAAAGAAAGAACAGTGTTCAGGGTCATCTTAAAGAATGAGTCTGTGAATTCTGGGGCTTCTCCCCTGCTTAAGTATATATTTGAAGTTTTACCATGTTAACAAAACAGACTTCAATGGATGAGAAATTCATACTTGAAGTGCTTAAAGAAGAGAGGTGGTTCTCTTTCGTCTGGTTTCTGGAGATTTGAACTCCCTAGATGATCAAAGTCTGTGTTCACATTTGGGGGTGGAGACAGAAGGGTGAGCAATAGGCACCAGAAGGGTGAGCAAATGGCGAATCATAGGAAAGGAAAGGCAGCTTTAACATTCACAAAAGGCTGTAAGAGGGATGCCCAGCCCCCTGCTGCTAAGAGCTCAGCTGGCCAAGTTACAAGAATGTCTTCAACTGGAGAAATACATCATAGGTTGGGTGGGGGTGGGCGGTGGGGGGCTAGGAGAGGTTGAAAGAAAAAAGTCTTTCAAGAAATCTCCTATGCCAAATCATTCTTTTTTTACAAAAAAAATAGTGAGAAAGTCGATATGATCATCAAAATGAAGAAAAAACATAATCTGGCATAACCACATACACACATATGTTATTTTAACTAAAAGTTGCTCGATTTGACTAAAAAGTTGCTATGAGAAACTAACAGTTCATGGATCAACATTTTACCTTAGAAGGAATAGAAATAAATCCAGAGTATGTCAGCTCACCACTTATTTTCAATCTTGGGCTTAGCACAAGAACAAAGATAGGAAAAGAAAAGAAAATTGTTTTGAAAGCAGGGAATAAAACTCTCGATGAAGACGACAGGGGAAACCATAAGGAATTTAGAGATAAAGGTACATAAATAAAGTCAAAGGTAAGTTTGAGGATAGTAAGCTCTATATAAAATTAACCAAAAAATGTGACTGTATGCCAGACATATTAACATAAGAAAGTAAAAATTTAAAAATAGCTTTACCTACAATGGCACTGAAAAATTAAGATGTTTTGAATAACAGAAGATATTCAAGACTTGTACACAAAAATAACTGCATATTAACAAAATGCTGTTCTCTGGTTCAGCACAGCAGGTAGGTTGTTTGCCTTGCACATGGCTGACCTGGGTTGGATTCCTCCACCCCTCTCAGAGAGCCTGGCAAGCTACCCGTGGCATATTCCATATGCCAAAAACTGTAATACCAAGTCTCACAATGGAGACATTACTGGTGCCTGCTTGAGCAAATAGATGAGCAACAGGATGGCATCTGTGAGAGTAACAGATTAACAAAATGCAGTAAATAATAAAATGCACCCCAACGAGACCCTGATCAAGCTGTTTAACGGCCATGATCCCAGAGACTCAGAAACAAATCTTGGAACCCAGCAGCTTTTGGCAGAAATATGTCCGGACTTCACATTTGGTTACAGGTACCGGGCCACCCCAGGTTGGAAAAGGTGCTGCCCCTCCACCTATTCTCCCTACGGCTCAGTGGCCACCATCTTCCAGAGGCCAATGGGCAATTAGGTATGGGCTAGCAGTGATGAGACACGTGGGGCCTCATGGGTTGGGGATGGACCTGACCCTTTCCTCCCCCACCCCAATGAGACCCGGAGTCACCGCCCACAAATGTCCCCTTTGGCTACTGATCAAGCTGCTTAATGGTCATGATCCCAGAGACTTGGAAACAAATCTCAGAACCCAGTGGCTTTTGGCAGAAATCCCTCCAGATTTAATTATTGAAATTTCAAAATTCTGAAGCAGCCGCACAATGTCATATGCTATTCATAATCAGCAATAGAAAACAAGTTGTCTAATGTTGCCTTTTCGGCAGATCTGAGTGTTGGGGTAAAATCCCAAATAATAATGGTGGGTCAATATTATATTCAAAATATTGAATATAATCAAAGTAGAGAGAGAGTAATGTGGAAATCATCTGCCTCATAGGTAGAGGAAAGGGAAGGGGTGAGATGGGGGCTATAGTGGGGTTTTGGGTGGTGGAAAATGTGCACTGGTGAAGGGACGGGTGTTTCATCATTGTATGACTGAGACTTAAACCCGAAAGCTTTGTAACTGCTCCCATGGTGATTTAATAAATAAATAAAATGAAAAAAAATAAAATGCAAAGTTAACAATTCACAAAGAAATGCTTAAATAAATAGGAAAAATATATCACAATCATGGATTAGAACTTGAAACAAGATTTAAAAAAGACTAAGATCATTCAGAAGGTGAAATATTGGCCTTTTCAAGAAATGGTTTATAAAAGAGAACAAATGAATGTAAGCATGGGATAAAGATCAATCTCAAGTGTCATGTCATAAACAAAATGGATCATACATGATTAAAATTTCTAAAATATAGAAGAATCTATAATGATGGGTCTCACTTCCCTGACCCTAAAAGAGCCTCCAATGCAGCACCATTGGACAGGTAAAGAGAAGCTTCTAAAATCTCAGGGCTAGGATTAATGCAGACGTTACTGAAACTGCTCGAGAAATCAACAATCAACGGGATGATGATGATGATGATGGTGATGATGATGATGATGATGATGATGATGATGATGATAGAAGAATCTAGAAAAGAACTGAGGAGACAGGACATAGAGCAGTTTGGATGTGTAGCAACCTGGTTGAATCCCGATGACCTGAGTACAAGTGTGTGTGGCCCTGGAGTCTCCCACACCCAGGGGGGCTGGTTCTTCTCAGTGTATGAGAAATGGTCTCTGAAATCCCTGATCACCGCTTAGGAGTCCTTCCCCCAAACAACAACAATGAAATAACAGAAGAAAATATAGTTGGGAACCTTGTGACTGAGACAGGAGACACAGCACAGCAGGGAGTGTGTTTGCCTTGCAGCCAACCTGGGTTCAACCCCCAGCAGCACATATGGGCCCCTGACCCCCATTCTGAATGACCCTAAGCACAAAGCCATGGGTAAGCCCTGAACACAGACAGATGTGGCCCCAAAATGAAACCAAAAAAAAAATCCTGTTATGTCACTGAATTAACACAAAAGCTCAATCACACAAAACAGTAATTTTACAATTAAAACTATTTCCTTTCCCCAAAAATGAAATTAATAAAACAACAGGGGAAGAAATTAATAGAAATAGCTGCGAAACATAGACATATCAAAGGGTTTATATAATCAAAAATGTCTCAAAAACTCCCAGAACTGAGTAATTGGACAAGTGACCCAATTAAATGTTGGCAAATCATTTGTGTATTTCTGTGCATAGTTCACAAAAGATTTATGAACAGCAACTGACATGGAGTACACTCAATATCATTTGAGTAATACAAATTAAAATGACAACAAAATAACATTGTATCTCCACAACAACATCTAAACTTCATGAGTCTTAATTAAGGAGAAATTAGAGGTGCAGGTGGGATTGCAAAATGGCATAACCACTTTGGAAAACAATATCAAAATCTTGTACAAGATGAAACTTACACTCACCATATGACCTGGCCAGTGGACCCCTAAGTATGTACCTGAAAGAGATGCTCACATAATTCCACAGCATGACTTTCATGAAAACGTTCACAGAATATGATTCTTGAATGAGTATCAAAAATATGGTGCCAAGTCAAAGAAATTAAACCAAATAAGGAAATAGAATAGGATTCTATCAAATGAAATTTTAAGAAATTAGGTCGGAAGTCTGCTGATGCTTGCCCATGTTAGGGAAGGTAGTAAATAGAAAAAGACATAAAGAGGGTCCAGAGAGAGAAAGAGAGCACACAAGGGGCTAAGATTGAGCTTTGTATAAAGGGGAACCAGGTTCAATTCCTGACATTGGGTAGCTCTTCTAAGCAGCCCCCACAAATGACTCCCCCTCTGGGCATGGAGCCAGGAGTAGTTTCCGGGCACTGCCAAGTGTAGCCCCCCCCCCAAAAAGAAAGAAATACAAATATATTCTAGAAGAAAGATGTTCTGCCTCTGTTAGTGGGGGGGGAATGCCCACTTAGTATGCAATCACCCAGAGTCGACAACTGTATACTTATAGCTGCACATTCTGTGGGACTCAAATCGTGCCTTAAGGATGATTGAAAGAGTCATCTGAGAACTCTTTAAGGCCTGTGTGTCTATGACTGCCAGTCAGAGTACACACACTGTTCTTTCTTTCCACGTGGATGCCTCCAGAGTTGAGTGTGCCCTGGACAGGCAGCCAGGCAGCGAGGAGACTGTTGTAAAGTGAGGAGCAGAGAGGAGGCTTAGGAAGCAAGGTTGGAGCCTCTGCATTCAAATCTCAGTCTGGGCTTCGGCACAGCCCACACAATTCCAGGTCCACACCCTATGGACAGACTTGGCTTCTGGTCTTGGCTTCCAACTCTTAATTGCATCCATTGGGTCCAGACTGTCAGAGCCACCTCTCTCCCTACACCGAGCGAATCACCCATTGAGACCAGACAGGTACTGTGTCTAACGATATTTGCCGACTATATAAATCTGCCAACTCCAAGTTTCTCGAAACAGTCTTATCTGCGGGTCAGTTCCCCTCTCGTCCTTCCCACAGTGCTTTTGGTTAACTACTACTGAAATTGGAATCTCCAAAGCAATTCTGACGGGAAAGAGCAACATTTCAATTAAAGGAATAATCAAATTCAAAGCCTTATTTGAATAATTTGAGTCCTTAAATTAAGCACACAGATTTTTTTTTTTGCAAGTCGGATATAAATTACATTTTCCGCTACATTGACAGTAAATGGGTAATTAATATCTCAACTTTTCCTTCTCAATGTTGAGTTAAAAAATAAAATTGAATACATACAGAACATAAATCAGTGCCGCGCCCCAGACTGGATGAGGGGTCAGCCTTCTCTTGCTTATCCTGCCCCCTTGGAGGAAATTTTTCTACTGGGGAGTTTTGTGTGGACTAGAGACAGCAGTGCATGTATGAAACTAAGCTCCTATCCCTTTGGATGTTGCCAAATGAAATGAGTCATAGTAAAAATCTTACTAAGTAGTGGGTAGATATTTTTGTCCTGCCTCAAATATGTCAATTGTTTTCAGATCAATGTGAAATCTTATACATCATCTCAAATATATTATCTGTCCTAAGCAGTGAAGAAACTATTTTTTATGAGAAATTGAAATGTCACTCTTTAGGGGGTCTCTTTTCAAAGTGTCCTCGTGACTGGTTCTTCCTACCTGTGCACTCCATGCTTTGCTTGTCTCTATGTATCTTTGTTGACTTGCTGATGGCACTCTGGAGAAGCCTGTGTTCTCTCTTGGACACATACCTCCTCTCTTTTTCTCCTCTCACATCTAAGTTTCATTCCATGAAAACTATCTTGATTCTAGACCGAAGAGAAGATACTGGTCTTGCACATAGCCAACCTGGGTTCAATCTCTGGCATGTCCCACCAGCACCGCCAAGAATGAAACCTGAGTACAGAGCCAGGAGAAACCCCTGAGTGTCACTGGGAGTGACTCTCAAATAAAAAATAAACAAGCAAAACAACTATCTTGCTTAACTATAAACAAATAGAAGTATTTGCTTACACTTGCTTAGTCAGTGGTGCTTCATTCTTAAAGATGCATTTGGCTTCAATGTCATGGAGGGTTCTGCCTACATTTTCTCCATGAACCTTATGGATTCAGGTCTGATACTGATGTCTTTAATCCTCTTTGATCTGACTTTTGTGCCTGGCATTAGACAGAAGTCAGAGTTCATTTTTTTTGCAGGTAGCTGTCCAGTTATCCCCAGTATGGGGGAAATTGTCTGCCACAGAGGTTGGGGGAGGGTTGCAAAGGGAGGGATATACTGGGGACATTGGTGGTTGATAATGTGCACTGGTGGAGGGATGGTTGTTCAATTATTGTATTACTGAAACTCAAACATGGAAGCTTTGAAACTGTATCTCATAGTGATTCAATAAAAATAAATAAATAAATAAAAGTGCCATTCTTTTGATAGTGCTTAATGAAGTCAGAATGAAAGGGAGAGAGATCCAGAATAAGCTCTTTTCAAACATGGGACTGAAAGATGCCCATCCAGGTAGCAAAAAGAGTCCGAGGGCTCTTGTTGGGAGAACTGAGCCACATAGGGAGTTGGGGTCCTTGGGAGAAGTAATGCCCAAGTTAAGGGTGCAATATTGGGATTATATGCATTATTATAGTAAAATTATACTGTGATATTACATACTGGTATTGTATATAATATGCTGCCTATCCTATATACAAAGGCTGGAGCGATAGCACAGCAGGTAGAACCATTTGCCTTGCACGTGGCCAACCTGGGTTCAATTCCTCCACCCCTCTCACAGAGCCCAGCAAGATACCAAGAGTATCCCGCCCACACGGCAGAACCTGGCAAGCTACCCATGGCGTATTCAATATGCCAAATACAGTAACAACACTTCTCGCAATGGAGACGTTACTGGTGCCCGCTCGAGCAAATTGATGAATGACAAGATGACATTGCTACAGTGCTACTATATACAAAACCACTCTTAACAGAATTGTAAACCACAAAATCTCAATCAACAACAACAAGGCAGACACGAGACCTGGGAGACTTACAACCATCATTGTTCTGAGAACCATGTTACCTTGCTGGCTTATGATGGATTCAATAGTGCACTGCAGCCATGAAGCCTCTTATCTGCTTTTCCATCCTGATCTCTCACATCCACAGCATGTGTTATGCTGTTCATTGACTGAAGCCAAGACAATACTTACTTCAGCATAGGTCAAAGACAAGTTCACAAATTTTAAAGCCCCAAATAACAATGAAAAAAATAAAATAAAAAACCTGCTTTCTATGTTCCACCACACCAACAGACTTTTTTTCTCAGCATTATCCTGGCTTTGAAGGCCATCAACATCCTCCCACTTACGGTGGGAATCAGATAAAATTATGAGGGAGCATCAGCACTGAGAACTGAAGGGAGACTGCCCATAGGGTGACACTCAGCTTTCTGGGATGAAGCAAAGTGCTGGGCTGAGCCTTGGGAGCCAGACACCCAGATACTGGGGATACTAGAGAATGGGGTGGGACTAGGGACAAAAGGGTCTTGCCATGAGGGTCTGAGGCTTCTACATAATCCTAATCAGGCATGCTGAACTGGCAATTCCTCACCCTTCTCATCTATGCCTACTCCCTTCTCAACAGTTTCCCAGAAAAAGATAGCCCATGACCTACAGTCCTGTTAGTAGAGACAACGGCTCTCAAGAATCATTTAATTTGGGCTTCTGTGTGTTATTGGCCCGCTGATCTTATTGTTGCTGCTTTTGGTAGTGGTGGTGGTGGTGATGGTGTGTGTGTGTGTGTGTATGTGTGTGTGGTGTTTCTGCTTTTTAAAATAAACTGTAATCATGTCATTTATCCACTTGTTTCACAAGAGCAATAGTCGATTTTAATTTCCAACATTCCAGAGCCTGATGGAGAAACTATGTGGAGCTATAAGCCATGGGAAGTGATCGAGGCAAATGTGTGATTACTTGCCTTTCATCATTGATCGTTTTATTATGCATTGATTTATTAATTGCCACATCTTTAGGATCCTTCTTTGCATGTTTTCACTGTGTTTTGGAAGATCCTCCTTTGCTCTGGATCACTTACAAAAAACAACCCATGTTTCCTAATAGTACTTTAATGCATTTATTTTTAGCAGAAAAATCTTTGGTCCATCTGGAGTTTATTTTGGTGTTGGAAATAAAGCAGGAATACAATTTTGCTTCTTTCCCAGATGGCTACTAAGTTGTCCTAACTCCATTTATGGACAAAGGATAGAAGCACAGCTTCTACGTGTGTACGTTACTGCATCTCCCTGACAACCTTGAAAGGCTTTAGCTACCTGGTGGCAAAAGGGTTTGTGCACAAAAAAACTGGGAAACAGAGTGCTGGGACAGAAGGAAGAGTCACCTTTAATTAAAGCAATGGGCTACTCTAAGCATGATTCCAAGGACCCCAGTGGGGCAGAACTGACTTGAACTCTGAAGGAAATGAGTCTTCTCCAGTTTCCGAGCACCCTCCCCAGCTATTTTTCAAACAAAGGCCCAAGACAGAACAGAGCACCAGACTCTGAGTTTCTCCCACAACTGGAATCTAATGCACATTTGCAAAACGAGAGTGACAATGCCATTTCCAACATTTCCCTCTTTCTGAAGAACACCCACGTGTGTTTTCCTTAGCTGCAGTCTCTCTCCAGCCCCTGTATTGAGAAGCTCTCAAGCTGGACATGTCCCCTGAGCCTGAAGGTACTACACTGAGCTGCAGTGGAGGGAGAAGAAGTAGAACCCCATACCTAGCCCCCGACCTGATGACACTCTTCTCTCACAGACTGATGGAAAGAGCCAGATGATTGTTCTGCTATAAGAAATAAGCCTTGACTTGAGGAAAGAGAAGTCACACTCTGTTCTTCTCTCCAAGCAACTCTAACATGATGGGACACATAAAACAGCATCAAGGGCTGGGTTGAGGGCAGTTAGGATAGAGAAGAGACCATTATGACAATGATGGTTGGAAGGGATTGCTCTGGATGGGAGATGTGTGCTGATCGTGAGTAAAGGAACAAACGTGATGACCTCTCAGTATCTGCATTGCAAACCATAATGCCTGAAAGGAGAGAGAAGTATGGGGGGAGGGATAGAAGGAGGGAGGGAGAGAGAGAGAGAGAGAGAGAGAGAGAGAAGAAAAGGGCCTGCCATAATGAAGGCTGGGAACAGAGAGGGAGGTGGTAGGAGCAATATGGGGAATATTGGTGATGGAAGTATATACTGGGTATTGGAATATTATGTGACTGAAACCCGATCATAAAAGCTTTGTGACTATATCTCATGGTGATTCAATATAAAATAAAATTTAAATTTTTTTTAA
The DNA here is from genome assembly GCF_027595985.1 of Sorex araneus. Lineage (NCBI taxonomy): Eukaryota > Metazoa > Chordata > Mammalia > Eulipotyphla > Soricidae > Sorex > Sorex araneus. The sequence continues at coordinate 50,072,239 of NC_073307.1, read as the reverse complement.
AAAATCAGTATCAAGATGACCAGAAGTGTTGCTGCTGGACAGAAATTCCAAATATGGATCCCAGCTTTGTCTTTGCCCTCTCCCATCCCCCAAACAATGAAATCACAGAGATGATGAAGGGATTGTTCCCAGTGACATTTTCCTGGCACTGGGTCCAGAACGAAGGAGGGTGTCTCCATCTCCTTGGGTGGGGGCTATTCTACCTATTTCTCAGTCAGAAATGACAATACAGCCGCTGGATACTGACATGTGACAAGCAATTTGGATCAGCATTTTGCTGGCTAGACCTCTTGTGAACAATGCCCCAAAATGTTGCACACTGACTTTGGGGGTTAAGTTTTCAAAGACTGCTGCTGCCAAGCAAATTTAGCCCAAGAAAGACAATCGCTCCAACAGGTTATTGCCTCTGATGGTTGTGTAGAAGCCCAAACTCCACCAAAGACAAAGTAACTCGGCCAATGGGGACACAGCGTCTTGAGAATGGTTTGGAGCTTGTGATCACTGCATCTCCGCGTTCGTATTATCATTTCATAAGGCAAAACAGAAGGTGGCAAAAGCCTAGCGCCATCCCTTAGTTTTTGATAGAACATATTCATCAAAAAAGCATCCAGTCCCCTGAGCTTCCAGCCATATGCTACAGGAAAATGTCACCAGTTAAAGATGTATTCATTTGCTGTTTTGAAAACTCTGTTTGATATTCATGCATTCCAAGTGTTCTGACCTAGATTTCTGTAGAAGCATGAGATCCAGTCTTGTTCAGGCAGCGAGACAGCTGTTGCTTATGTAGTCAAAAGAAGAATCGAAAGTTAAAAAAAAAGAGGCAGAATGAAAAAATGAAAACATTTATTAATGGGTGCCAACATTTTCCACAGCCAATATGTTTAATACTAGATTAACTAATATAAGCATATGGGGACGCATTTGTCGCGGAGCTTTAAAGAAAAGAACAAAGACCAAAAAAAAGTTGGAAGTAGCTAAAGTTCAAGGGGAATGGAATTTGCACTTTCTCCTGTAAATGAAAGCTTGGTGAAATGGCAACATACTTTAATTATAAGCAAGTGGCTAATGTCATAGCATTTAAGATATTTTCAGAGGACACAGAGGATGTTTCATGTCTGCACACATCTTAGACAAACCTAGAGTCTATATATAATAGCAAATCCTTGAAGTCATTTTGGAGATCAATCTCATTCTGAGCCAAAATTGTCTCTTTTGTCTCTTTTTTTTAACCAAAAAAAAAGATTTGTAATTAGACCTTGTAAACATTATTTTTATGCTTACAAGGTCTAATTTTAATCAGATATAAGTTAATATTAAGTGGCTTAGTAATGATGACAGTAATAAATATGAATACTCATTTTTCTTCAATGCAATCTTCTCTCAGCAAAATAAACTAAGCAGCTTTATTATCAGTACAACTGCTTTCGTATCACAGATCTACAGACTATGCCAAAATTATTCATCAGCCTCTTTCACCCCCCATAGGATAAGGGGAGGCTTTGAGTTATAATTGCAGAATCATCTTCCAGACTCCTGTCCTCTACTTTGTGGATCCAGAGTCTTGCCAAATGCATATTTCTGTAGCAACCAGAAATACTAATCTATTTCTCTGCCCAGCCAGATACGACTACTGAACATGTACTACCAAGTAGCACTGTAGTACTGTCGTCCCATTGTTCATCAATTTGCTCGAGTGGTCACCAGTAACATCTCCATTGTGACTCTTCTGTTACTGTTTTTGGCATATCAAATATGCCACGGGTAGCTTGCCAGGCTCTGCCATGCAGATGGGATACTCTCAGTAGTTTGTCAGGCTTTCCGAAAGGGATGGAGGAATCTAAGCTGGGTCAGCTGCATGCAAGGCAAACTCCCTACCCACTGTGCTATCACTCCAGTCCATTCAACCATTACTCACTCAAAGACTAAAGGTCCTCATAAAATCTACATCTGTTTCCATTCTGATCATTCCCAAGTAAAATCCAGATTTACTCTAGTATGTCCTTAAAAGAATGGGTTTTTGCGGGAAGGGGCGGCATGAATCACACCTAGCTGTGTTCACCACTCCTATGCTTAATGCTCAGGGGACCACACGTGTGCGAGGGATGGATCTGCTGAGTGTAAGGCAAGCATCATGCCTCTGTACTATCCTAAGAATTATCTGGTTTGAACTCAGCTCATGTCATCTTACCCATCTATGAAGTAGAGTGGGAGGAGTATAGCCAACCACACAGACTAATCCAAGCTAATAGTCCAAGTCACATACTAGACCCTTGAAGCCTGCAGTAAAATAGACATTTATATATGCTAACCTGAAGAAGACAGCTGTACTACTGCAGAGGCTGACTTCATCTTCTCCAGACCTTCCTCCACCCAACAGCTATCAAAGCAAGTCATGTGATGAGAGGTCAGCCAGCCATTCACTCAAGGTCCATTCAGAAAGCATCCTGAAGAAAGTGGTGAGGTCCAGCAAGCCAGGATCTTCCACCCAGTTACATTTCGTAGGAGGAAAGATGCTATTACCTTTGACTTCAGATAAAGAGCACTAAACCCCAACCAGACACCTTTTCTCAGTGGTGGTGCTGGCACTCCCAGTATTGTCCATGGAGGTGGCTTACTAAAGGCTTGAAAAACAACTCTTTACCCAGATTTACTTGGCCAGAGTTGTATTCTATCCGTGGCTGCAATCCATGCATCTCTTAATACAATGAAAATATTTTTTGGGGGCAGGTGGGATCATAACATATTTGTTGTATGTAGATAGATATGAATCTACATGTTGACTGCATGCCTATGGCTTGTGCTTTAACTTCCTCTTGGTGGTTATCAAATTAACTCACTTAGGAATTTTTTCCAGTTAGGTTTTTCTTTCTACCTGTATATGACTGTCAATTAGAGTGACATAAGTGAATTTTCTAACCATGGTCTCCTACATGTTACTGGCTATTAGCTTTGTTCCCAGTGATCACTGCATATAGTAATAACATGATCACACCTAATATTCTGATGGTTTTATTAACAAGTATATAATACATATACTGTATACTCTATATAGTACATGAGGACTGTATTACCAAGTAGACACATCAAGACCCTGGGAACACAGAAGTGAAAGGTAAAGGTCTATCCAAAGGAGAGCTGGTGTCAAATGGTAAACCAGTCCTAGGGAACATGCCAGTTTGGTACAGTCAGGTCACAGAAACATGATCCTGCTGCATGTCGACTGGTTGGAAGCGAAGGATAAATCATGGAAAACAGCATGCCATAGGAAGTTGCCCCATCCAAGCTCCTGGCATCAGAAAGGGTACAGGCTTGACACTAAGCACAGATCCTGGATTTCCTTAATGACAGCCCTCTTTCCAATTGTCAGCGTGGGGGAGCAAACAGAATTCTTCCTTTTGCACCCTGACACCCATTCAATAAACATTTCTGGCAACAGTTTTCTGATAAAGATGGGAAGCTCAAGGTCCCCACCTTTGAGACTTCTCACACTGGCAAGGAAGAATAGAGCCAACAAACTCTCATCACATGGGCAAACCATAAACTGTGCTGGAGTTTCGTGCTATACCACTGGGAACCAAGGACCCTTCCCAGTGGGGGATGACCACTGATGCCCACAGAGGCACCAGTCCAGAGAGGTCATACAAGAGGCACAAAGCCTGGCCTCGGGAAAGCTTGAGAAGAATATTTCAGGCAGAAATTATGTGAAACCTATGGGTAAGAGACCTGAATGTGCAAGAAATACTGAATACAGTCCATCTGAACAAATAGACAAATAGTCCAGTCATCTATGAGCCTTTTTAAGTAAGGGAATGGATAAAAAGAAAATGCCTTGCTAGTGGATACTGGAATTGAAAAACCTTCAAACAACATGACCAAGCCCTTGAGAAATACCTCTATGAGAACAGGGGGATCGACCCTCACTTCCCTTCCAATAAACTTTCTGATCAAGTAAAACAGAAACCAACAACAAACCAACACCAGTGAAATTCTGAATTCTATAGTGGAGTGGAGGCGGGGGGTGTCTTTGATGGAAACCACAGCTGTAACTGTCCCCTGAGCCCCCAAAAGATCATTCACAGAGGGATTCTCATGCCCAGTGAATTTGAGAATAATGGTTACACGCTACAGATAGCCGAAAGTCTCCATACAGATGGAAGGATGTTTAACGGATTCTCTGTAAGAGAACCGGCAAATCACTCTGGACAGGCAGAGGACTTGCACAGCGTTCTAATGAGGCATCTGACCAGCCCCGTGTGCAAACAACTCGATGTTTTGTGTACTGAGGGTTAAAATAAGATGATGACATTCACTTCAGTGTTGAGGAAGACCTAGAAGCCCACGAGAAGCCTGAATACTAGATAACATCTTGTAATGTCTATCAGTTTCATTATTCCTTTGAGAAATAATAAGGCATATAACACTCCAGGTAGAGAGATGAGTGAACAGTTCAGTCTAAAAGTTGGCAATGCCTGAGTCTTACTGTTCAGTCTGAGTCTCACTGTTCCGTCTGAAAGTTGGCCATGGCAATGCCTATTTCCAGATGAGACCAGAGGCCCTGAAATAAGCAGCATGACCCCAGTCCCTTAGGAAATCAAGCAGCTGTTGATAAACTAGAGCGTTGAATGCCTCAGTCAATACCTCATTTCACTTGCAGGAAGAACAAGTCTGTTTTCAGAAAAATGCCTTAATGACCCCTCAAGAGTTCCTCAAAACTCAGGTGGTCCAATGAAGAGCTCAAATGCACTGGGGTTCATTCACCTCCTCTTTGGGGTCATTTCTGCAGGCTCAGGAAAGCTGAGTCCAGATCTGGGAGGGCGCTTAAGGGATAATTCACACTCCACTCCACATCACTCTGTCTCTCTCACATAGAAGTAACTATGAGAGAGGAAATGAGAGAGGTTTGGTTCCAGAGACGTGATATACAAATCCTCCTGATTTCACCGAGTTACTTCAACAAGAAAGCCCTGAAACTCATTTTGTAACTACTACTTGAGTTCCATTTTCTCTATACCCCAAACTGCTTCCAGACTGCTTCCAAAATCCACGCGGAAGCCAAATGCAGAGGGATGAGTGGGGGGAATGGATCAATAACAGAGCCAGATAGTACAGTGGGTAGGGTGATAGCCTTGCATACTGCCAATCCAGGTTCAATCCCCAACACCGCATGTAGTCCTGGGGCCCCCGGCCAAGAGTGATCCCTGAGCACAGATCAGGGAGTCAGTCTTGAGCGCCACCAGGAGTAGCCAAAAAATAAAAATAAAAAACAAGAACAGCATATTCACCACCAACAAAAGAAAATCAATGCAACAGCTAAGGTTTTTTTTTTTTTTGCCTTTTCTGCAAGACCTAGATAAGGGATCAGGAAATACTTGTGATTTGAATATTGGTTGACAGGGTTTAGCCTACTGGTGTCCACTGAGCTTATTGTTATTCTTTGTTTTGGAGGGATTGGGCCACATCTGACTGGTCAGGGACTACTCCTGGCGGTGCCTAGGCCTGAACCTTGCCCTGGCCTATCACTTGGGCTCCACATTGTGTGTGTGCATGTGTGTATGTTTGTATGTGTGTGATTGTGTGTGAGATGCGGGGAGCAGGGCTCGGTGTTAGTTATTTTCTTGTTCAATTTTGAATCCTAAACCCCATGGTGCGAATAACTATCTCTTGTGTCCACTGCAACACAGGTCTAGCACAGGCCCAGTGCCTTCAATTTCACTCATCCTGCAAGACCCACAATCCCCCCACTGGGCTCTTAGGCACCCTGGTTCCTGCTTCTGTTCACCTTAACAAGACATTGGTGGATGGATTGACTTGGCCTTCGTGGTAGACGGGAAGTTCGTGCTCTCCTTCTGCACACAGGGCAGAGGGGCGAGCCTGCAGCCTGAGGCGACCTGTGTGCTGGGATGTGAGGGGAAGGCACCGGGCACCTCTGCACTGGCTTTCACGCCTCTCAGGAACCAGCAAGCCAGGCTCCGCAGGGATCAAGCAATTTGCTCAAGATCTGAAGCCGGTAGGGTGAAGAGGGTGCAATTCCAATTCAAGTCAGTACGACTTCAAAACCTTGTCAGCACGTAAGAGATGTGAGCGTGAAATGATTCCCAGGGAAACGGAAACGCTGGAAGGTTGCTCACACCCAGACAAGACTTGAGACCCCGGGAGAGATAATAGGTTATCTGTCGCGTTGATGTTTATTTTTTTTTTAATGCACGGAGCCTGCCTGCTTTGAGCTCGGGAGAAATCTGCCTCCTTCTCCCACAACTATAAGAGCCCGAAAGCCATCAACAGCCAAAAGGAATCAGGAAAATTTGCTTTTCTCTAGCAAATTGGCTCTGGTTCTCCTGATACACACCAAAACAGGATTTTTTTAGAAAAAGAAAGAATCGAAACAAACATTTATACGTATGGTGGGTGAAGACACATGGAAAAGCAGGTGAGTCAGCCTCAGAACAGTATCGCTGCCTGTGGATTCAGCTATGAGGAAAAGTGACACAGCCTAGAAAGAAACAGAATGCTTCTAACTGCTTCTCACTATTGCTTGTGCTCCGGAGAAAGGAAGGCTGTCTCGGTTTTCTTCTTACACAAGCATGGAGATTCTGAAACTTGGGGCTCCCAAAGACAGCTTCCCCACTTAGCACAAACTTCCCAGGCTGGAAGTCAAAAGTCCTTGCCACTTCTCCAGGCTTGGGGGTGGTGACAATATCATGAGGGGCTAAAAGTCAGCCTTTCCAAAGCCTTGCTAGCCCCTTCCACTAGTACAATGCACAGAGACAGGCAACTTTAATGATTGTTTGATTGAACACCAGTGCAAAACACTGTGCATTTTAAATCAATCATGATCCATATTAATTCCACACTCATAATGGGCTGTTTCCTATAACAAATGTAAAAGGACAGACTCTCAGCCTTTTGGGAATTTATAACCTACATAAATACAAACTAGATTCTTCACCCCTCCTGTTCAATGTGGAAGCGAGGGGAAGAGATTCAATCAAACTTTTAATTTGTCTATGGGTACGAGTGCACAATTTCATTTTGCGTAACAAGGGTGATGTTTATGAGAAAGAAGTTTAACGTTGTCTTTGGCAGTACTATACGTTGAGTGAATGCTCATTTTTGCACAAGTATTAATTGAGATACCTACTTCCTATTATTTTAGGTGGTGAGTGAAAAGTAGTAAACAAAGAATAAAAGTATATTTTTAGGAAGCCATTTCTATCTGAGCAGGGACGACACACAAGAAAAGACCTAAGTGAATACCAATCAGAAGATGAGTGCTAGTGTTACAAGAGGGATTTGCAATACAGATACTGGAAGGTTATCATGTATATTCCTCTACCTACTTTTACACTCAGTTCTTGTCCAGCATGATCATTTCCAACTATTATTGTCATACTGGTCTTTTCTCTATGACTGAAACCTAATCATAAACAGCTTTGTAAGGGTCAAAAAACTGAATAAAAATTACAATAAAAAAGGAAGGAAGGAAGGAAGGAAGGAAGGAAGGAAGGAAGGAAGGAAGGAAGGAAGGAAGGAAGGAAGGAAGGAAGGAAGGAAGGAAGGAAGGAAGGAAAGAAGGAAGGAAGCGGGAGGAGGGTCAAAGCACAGGAGGTAGTGTAGGGGGTTAGAAGGGTGATGCAATATAGTATGTTCATGGTCAGCTCACTTAAGGTGCCAACTGAGCACTGATTTGAAGGAACTCTGGGTCGAGTTTTGCCACTATGTAGAGTGCTCCAGAATGGAAATGCAAAGCCTATATTTGGGTGAGCGTGTATGGAGTGGTGGCATGGGGCTGTCACTAGAGCAGAGAGAGATAGGGGACAGCAGCATCAGAGGAGGGTGGAGAGATGGCACATGAAGCTCTCTGGCCCCCAGGTCACTGCAACCACCCTCCGGTGAGCTGGGCTACGCTTGGAACATTCTGAGCAGAGACTGATAGTTTTTGAGAATTATAGAATTCCTAGAACACATTTATCACTCAGACCCTGCTGAAGTTGAGGACCAGCTTTCTCTCCTTTACAAATCGATATTGCAGCTCTTAAAAGCCTGGCCAACTGATGCTGTCATACATGTGTATCCTAGCCTATTCTCCACTTTCCAGGGGTAGAGGGGAAAAAAATCATTCATCACCCTCCTAGAAATCAACCTTCTTGAGGAAAGCAAACCAGAAGTTCTAACTGCACTGCTGGCCCAGCACCTCCAGGGCCATATCTCCCACTCTGGGAACACAGATCCATCCCTTTCTCCATTTAACCAAGATATTCATGGAATGACACAATTGGGGCTCAGTGGACTTCCCAGGTGAGGAGGCATCAAGATGGGGGAGGGGTACGGAGACAGGAAGTGCTCCCTTATACTTTATCCTGTCAGCTCACTCTGCTCAATTTCGATTTCTTCAGGGGACAAATACCTATAGGGTCCAGCTGTTTTAACCCTCATGGCAGCATCTGGTCCTCCCAACACCCTGTGAAGCCCAAGATTCCCACAGGTGAGCTTGTGTCTGCTCTTGCCCATTAGGTCAGAGTGTGACTCCTCACAGTGGCCTAGGGTGGAGACCACCACACCATGGCAAGGCCATGTAGGGAACTATCATTCAACTGCAAAGATGGACTGACAAGTCACAACACGCACGAACCTTGGAAAGGGGCAGGGGAGAGAAGCCAGACAGCAAGAGACACGCACACACAGGAGAGGTGCAGACTGACTTTCAGGATCTGGGGGCAAGGAGAAACGGTAAGATAACCATCTGGTAGAGGGTATTTTGTTTGCTTGTTTGTTTGCTTGTTTGTTTGTTTGAGGGGGGTGATAAGAATGCTTTGAAACTTAGTGACAGTGGACGCCCAACATCACAAATGCTCTAAATGGCACAGAATTATTCACCTTTATGACCAGTGCTGTGCGATAGGAAGTGCACTCTGTAAACTAAAGTTGTCACCAAACAAAAAGGTAAATCAAGGTTGGAGTCATAATGCCACAGGCAAGGTGCTTGCCTTGCATGCGGCCAACCCAGTTTCCAGCCCTGGCATCCCATAAGGGCCTCTGGAAATCTCCAGGACGGACCCCTGAGCATCTGCAGGTGTGGCCCCAAAACAAAAACAGAAAAAAGTAAAGAGAGATAAAGAATAAATGAAGAAAAGGCATGACACTAAAGGGTGGGGGCTGTTCATGAAAGGGGGAACACGACTAACTGGGTGGATGTGGTCCTTTGAGTGCATCATCAGAGATACCAGGCTGGGGTGTCATGACACAGTGTGACAAGCACCCCCAACCTTCCTTCCTGTGGTCATTTCACACTCTGAGTAGAATGTCTCACTATTGAGAAGTCTGAGCACGGTGAAAGTACATAAAATGGTTGGACATCATCTTCTCCTGTCTCCACTTCTCTGTATTCATGGTTGCTAACTGTCAGTCATGACTATATGACTCATTGCTGGATTTTGCAATGAGTGTGCACAGAATCAGGGATCCTACAACTGAGAAGATGATCCTCATTGGAGACCCCCCACATCCCCAAAAAAGGCTCATTAAACTGAATGAATCCTTCAAGAAGGTTAGAAAGCACATTTATTTCCTAGGAAATCTTATTTTACTAGTTGCCTAATTCTACTTTGGTAAAAATTAAAAATTAAAGAACAAACCCAGCCCTTTGTGATAACCCACCACTGACCTAGTTAAATGAACTGAACGCTGCAGGTTAAATTAGAGTGTCATTCCATTGTGCCAGAGATAACAAATCAAGTGAGACAGATGGAGAGGCAATGAAGGTAAATGAGCCCAAAGAGCTGCAAATAAACTCCTGCTTCACCTCATCAGAAAATACATGTACTTCCCCTCCACACTGTTGCATATGGCTTCTTTGACCTGCTGTGCTGCAAGGCTGGCCTTATCGTCTGAATGATCACTGTTCTCTATCCTCTGCACCCTCAGTCTTCACTTTGTAAAGGAAGTCAAGGGAGTCAACATAATGCCCAATAATGTATGGCCCCGGACGCTCACCCACTGCTCTCGGTGCTGTGTGGGAGACCCAGCACAGCGTTAAGTGTTGGATGGGCAGACTCTCTTTCAGGTGCCAGGTTCAAAGTCTACAGAGATGAAGCCTTGGCAAACCTCTTCCCCAGAGACACTGATATCATGACACAGACGTGGTTTTAGGTCCTACTTGTGCCTAACTACCACAATAACTGTGGTTGAAACAGACATGACTAATGAATGCTTTGTGTGTTCCGGTTCGATTCTTTCCCAAGGAGTATTTCCTCTATGACATTTTTCTAGCCATTACACTCACAGTCAATTGACATTCACTGGAGTTGGCACAACACAGGTAAAGATGCCATTTGCAATCGATTCTTTCCCATATATAACATTTTTTTAGCCATTGTACCTACTGTCAACCTATGCTCACAGGAGTTAGCGTAACATGGGTAAGGATGTCATATGCATGGGCTGTCTTGCATGTGTGAAGTTGGAGTCTGATTCTTACCACTACTATGAATTCTCACATTCATCCCAACCCCTCACACTGCTCAGCACAGTCTTTATTACACACATACACACACACACACACACACACACACACACCCATACACAGAGTCATAGAAATACTTATTTTTCCAGGTCAGACTGCACTGATAATTATATTTGTACCACTAGGAAAATTTCACAAAGGTCAAGAATTTGCTGTTGCTCACTTCATTCTTGGCACCACTGAACATTTTGTTCTGTCCCCTTGCTCAATGGGGTTCCAGTAATATCTCTGATAATGCTCTAAGGAGAATGAACTAGCAAGTTCATTTGATCAGCCAAGTAAAATCTGTTTGATTTGGACTGAACCCAACAGTGTTCAGGACTTAGTCTTAGCTTTGTATGGAGATATAATTGCTACAGGACTTGGGAGACCTTATCGAGTGTGAGAGATGGAACCCAGACCAGTCAGGTGCAAGGGAAGTACCAAACCCACTATACTATTTCATAGTACTGGGAGCGAAGTATGTGATGCCAGGGTTCAAATCCTCTTGCCCTTGCCCACTAAGCGATCTCCATAGCCCTTCTGCCACTTGTAAGAATCAGAATACCTGGGGCCAGAGAGAGAATATAGTCCCAACTGTGTTGGGCATCAAATCTCAGGGTGCAAACAATAGTGGTTGGTGATGTGGGTGTTCTGTCAGTAACACACTTCCTGCATACTTCCTGTCAGTTGGTACCTAGGTGCATACATCTATGGAAACCCATTGACTCCTAGAACACAGAGAAATATTTTCTGTGAATAAATCAGAAAAGGAAAGGCAGGGGGAAGACTGCCTTTAAAACTCAAAGATTCAAGACTTTGGGTTAATCAGAAACATGTATACCTGCAATTTCAACATATATGAAAGGAAAAGGACCACGCATCAACAGTCAAACTGATTAATCACTCAGGCACGGGTAAGGCAGGCTTATAAAATCTGGAGCATCTCGATGGACAAATAGTGAGGGTCTAAAATTTGTAACTGGTTTCGACCCCAAAGGATTTTTCATCCAGCCCCAAATAAATGAGAATGACTCGAAGGGTTTTCAAGATGAACAGCCCGTGGAGCTGTGAACCTTGACTCGCCACCCTGTGCTCTTCGGTGGTGCCTGTCAACCACGCAGAACCTTTTTTTCCTTCTCTATCTTACATGAATCATCCAGAGAAGGTCAATTTCGAGAGCGAGAGATCATGTAGTCATATCTCAAGAGGGATGGTGGACGAAATTGGTTACACATGGTTTGCAGAGAAGAGATTTTTTTTTCAGGTGAGGGAGGAGGTGAAAAATAAATTTAAAAAGTGTTTCCAGGGGGAGGGGATGCCTAGATCCTCCTTGGTCCCAAAGTATGGGGAGGAGAAGGAAAGATAATGAGTGGAGGGTTCGGGGAGAAGAGATAGATGAGACACAAAAGGGGCAAGGATTGATATCTATCGGTGATGTTAAGAAATGATAGAGCTAAATACCCAAGCTACAGAGTCAACAGCACTGACTGCATGAGATCAAAACTTAAATAAGCCAACTTTACAGGGTGCCTGTTGAGAGAAGAGGCTGCAGGGTTGGGGGAAGGCGAAGGTACCCAGGAGCACCAGTGAAAGAAGCTGACACTGGTGGCAGGATGGGTGATAGAACACAGTATGTCCCAACATTAAAAAACTGTAATTCACGATACTTTCATAAGTTAAGTTTGAGGGAGGGGGAGTGTTTCCTAAAACTTGTGAGACTCTTAAAAATGCAGTTGTGATTCACACAACTGTGATTGTGAATAAAGACATTTAAAAAAGGGTCCAGTATCTGGAATGATATCCTGATACCAGGGTGAGTATCAGGAATGACATGAAATGGATAAGGTGACACTTAATACCTAGTGATGGAACATAAAAATGGGAACTCTGGACGAATCCCCCAGGTTGATGAGTTCACTGCAGATTATTTACTTTAATTCTCATATTGAACACTTGCCGGAGAAAATGACAGCAGGCAATTTTCCCAGGAAGGGCGGCGCCTACTTGAACTGCCCAACCCTTCCTCAAAAACCTAGGGAGAAACCCAGTGAGTCCTAAGTACAGAAACATACTAGCTGAGGGCACTCACCCCTCTGCTCCTTGGGTCTGCCTGGCTCATATGCGACTTACTTGATCTCCTACTGAACCTGTTAACGGGTTTTTTGAATTTCAGTGAGCCACAGAAAATTAAACTAAAACCATGTCACCCCGCACCCCTCCAGAAAGAAAACAAAAATAAGTGCTGCAAGACTGTATTTCAGCTGAAACCATGGACGCGGCTGTCTCCATTCCTGCCTAGGCCCTCACTAAACTCTGCAATCATCTCCCTTCCTTCCCAGCGTGGAAAATGAAGACATAAATACACAACTGCCACCCCTCTTGGCAGGCTGTTAGGGAGAGGGGAAAAGTGACCCCCAGTAGGACTTTGAGTCTGATGCCCAGGACCTTCTAAGGCCAGATACTTCCTTGGCATTAAGCCCCGAAACAGACTATGGCATCCCCCTTCTCCCCGCCCCCCGCCCCCCACACACACATACCCCTGCACTGTGCTTTTGCAAGTGAACCTGGTTGTGGGAAAGCTTGGGATGGACCTGAGGAGCCTATTGGCTTAAAAATATTTTTTTTTCCAGAAGCTGAGTTCTGGAGCGGGGGCAATAGCACAGCTGGTGGGGAGAGGGGAGGAGGCTGATCCCCTCCACCCCTGAGCCCCGCACCTGGGGTGATCCCTGAGCGCAGAGCCAAGAGTCAGCCCCGCACCGCCACCTCTGGGATGGCCTCAACACACACACACAGACACACAGACACACACACACAGACACACACACACACACACACACACACACACACAACACACGGGCGCGCGCAGAAACAAAAGCCGGGTCGCAGCCACGTGTGTCCCCTCCAGGGGGGCGGCCGGGCCGGGTGTCCACGTCCTGATAAGCGGTGGCAGGAAGCGCGCGCAGGCCGGGGCGCGTGTGCCCCGCGCCCGGGAACAATGGGGCGCCCCGCCCGCCGGCGCCCCGCTTCCGCGCACAGCCCTCCACATCCCCCCTTTGTCAGCCTTGCCGGCGCGCGTGTCGCCGCCGCCGCCACCAGCAGGAAGCGCGGGGCGGAGACAGGCACAGGGACAGGGTGGGGAGTCCCCGCTCCGCGCTCAGCTCGGGGAAGGGCTGCGCGCAGTGATAAGGTCCCCACGGGGCCATCGTGGGCACGCACGTCCAGTGACAGGCCTGACCTCCGGGGCACCTGGAGTCACCGCCCTGCAGGGGGACACTGGCCATTGTCACTCACCCTTGACCCTTGCAAACCTGGGGGGTGGAGGGGCCCACTGGAGCCAGAGGTGCGCCGGGCCAGTGCAGGTTTGTCAAACAGCTGACAGTTCCTAGGCTTTGCCAGGGTACAGGCCGGGTCTCTGGCCAAGGACGGGTCTCCCAGGTTCAAGGCTAGTAGCCACAGGTGCCTCCAGGCTATGAAAGAAAGTGGGCATTGCGGAGGGGAGGGGGGTGGAAATGCATGGCCGCAAAGGAATGTGTTAGACTGCAAATGGGCATGTGCATAAACACACACACACACACACACACACACACACACACACACACACACACACACATACACACATTGCTTTCGCCAAGATTTCAATGTCACCATCTCCCTACTTGCCCCACTCCCCTCCTACCTCCCACACCTCTCCGGCCAGGGATGGAGGTCAGGCCCCATGAATGTCAGTGATGTCCTCCAAGGCTGAGCCAGGGCCCCAGCCTTTATCACGCGATAGAAAGAAAACCAAGGCGTTTCCTGCTCAATTCCTGTGCCTGGAACGACACACCCACTCCAAAAGCTGTCAGATGACATTTTTTCTCTCTCCTGCCCCCGGGGGTGCTGAGATGTGAGGTGCTCAGCCTCCCTGGAGAGGGCTGGGGGGGAGCGGGTGTGCAAGACTTTTGGGGGTGACCTGGGGGGCCACGGCATGCTCCCCTGCAGTTTCAATTCTCGCTCAGGGCAGGGTCAGGGTCTGGCTTGGACATTCGGAGTCCAGAGTTGGCTCCCGGCGACTTCTGTTGACCCACCGCAGGAATGTTCGACTGAGCCAGCGCTGGGCTGGTTCCTGCCAATCCAGGCAGCTGGAATGCCTGCAGCTGGGGTGAGAGTCCCCGAGCGCCTCCCCGTGAGGGGTTCATTTCTAGTGGCCCCCTCTTGTTGTGACCAGCTGCTGCCAGCCTGCTTTTTCTGCCTTGCCGTTGGGGCTGTCTGGAGCTGCATTCATGCCCACCGTCAGGAATGCAGTCTGGGAAAGAGCCCAAGACACCGTGCCTGTCACTCACAGACAAAGTCTATGGACAAGACATAATGTTAGTCTCAAAAGTTCCATCTTTGCCCAGTGCGAAGAACCTTTGCAGGCATGTGCAGGAGGTCTGGGGGCTATGGGACAGGGACCTCCTAGGAGAAAGGGGCATCAGGGGGAGTGCCCAGGCCTTATGGTGACCACACTCCTTGTTCAGGGGCTGTAGGACACCCCTGGGGGTTGTAGGTGATGGTTAAGTCAGTCCTACCTCACAGGCATCTCATCACTGACATGGCATCGCCCCCGTCTGGAAGATCCAGTTCTGTCGGTTTGCAACCCACAGATCTATCACCAAGACTAGATTCTTAGTGCTCCATGGGGTTGTTTGTTGGGTGGTTTTTGTCTTTTTCTTTTCTTTTTTTTGCCTACAACCAGGAGTGCTCAGGACTTACTCCTGGCTCAGAGCTCAGGGATCACTCCCAGCAGTGCTCAGGGGAATCTTATGTAGTGCTGGAATGGAACCCGTTTCGGCCGTGTGCCAGGCAAACGCCTTCCCTGCCATTCTATCATCTCTCTGACCCTGACCTTTCATGTTCTTCTGGCTCTGCTTTGAATCGGGCCACGAGAACCTGTATGGCTCATTTGTATCCCAGGAGAAGCAGCTGAATGTTCTGCAGGCCTCTGGGATTCTGGCCTGTCTCGAAGACCCGCTCTGTACGCAAACTTCCCAGCTGCAGAGAGAAACAGGAACGCAAAGGAACACAGGAAGAGCAGAGGAAGGTGAAGGCACATGCTGGTCCTCATCCGCTGTCATCAGCAAAAGGCCCAGCCTGAGATGGATGAGCCTCTGACATAGACTGAGCTCAGAGTTTACTACCAGGGATGCAAATGGAAGCCCAGTACTGAGTCCTAATTATCTCCTGGAACTCAGGCAGGACTGGAGGGAGATGCAGAGGCAGGGTTAGAGACAGGAGATCCAGATTCAGGTCCTGTATGCTGCATGGCCCGGCTGATGACAGCACGTCCACCAGCCAGGTCCCTGGGTCTCTGATCCGGCAGTGAAGATCCTTAGCTCCCAGGGAGGGCCGAGTTCTTCCTGGTGTCTGAGCCAGCATGGTACTCGATGTCCAGGAAACGCTGGCTGGCGGTATCGTTGGTTATTTCGGGTTAAGCTGCAGGAAATGGCCAGATAGGACAAGATTTTCATGTTGAGAAACTTGCAACATCATGTGGAAGGGCAGAGCCAGACTGACTCAGGAAGGTTTCTGGGGGGAGGGAGGGTCCTCAAGGTGGTTAAAACTCCTCCCGGCACCATCATCCTTCATCTGAACCAGGGACCAAACCCTTGACCTGTGTTTAGCCCAGAACAGTGCCTGGTAGAGAGAACTCCTTCCCCGGCTGGGGCCAGAGAAATAATACAGCAGGAAGGTGCTAGTCTTATATACTGTCCACCAGGGTTCGATGCCCTGTATCCCATAAAGGCCTGTGAGCACTGTAAGGAGTGACCCCTGAGCTCACAGAGAGCCCCTTCCCTAACCCCCCACCCACTGATAAGGCACCTCAGAATAATGACCCCAACTTCTCCCCAACACCAGGTGTCACATGGAAAACACCCTTCCCAGGCCAGCCCAAAAGGCCCCACGGCACAGTCATGGTTCTCCTTCTACCTGGACATAGTGGACATGGAGAGGCAGCTGCACCCCCAGGTCTGTGCCTCAGCAGAGGAAGAATGTCAATATTACAGCTGTCATGGGGGCCACCATGGGGCACAAGGAAGCACAAGGAAATGTAGAAATTCACATGGTTTAGTACATGAAGCAGAAAATGTCCCACTGCACTGGTTCAGGTATTTAAGGGGTGCCCGGCTATAAAACAAGGTATCATACTTCTTGGCACCTCTGCCCCAAACATAAAACTAGTCATTCCAACAGAAACATGCATGCCTGCATTCATTGTTGTGCTTAGGACAATAGCCAATATATGAAAACCCCGACTGCCCAATTATACATGGAGGAAACAGGAAGTTACGACATATACACACAATGGAAAACTATTGAGCGCTAAGGACAAAATCCTGCAATCTGCCACTACATGGATGGAACTAGAGGAGGTCATGCTGAGTGAAGTCTGTCAGAAGGAAGGGACAGGTGCAGGATGATCTCTTACATGTGTAGAATTCAAAGGACACACAGCAAGGTAGCAACAGAGGGCTAACAGCCACACAATGGGATAACTGAGCCACTGAACTGAGTTTGGGGGAAGTGGTGGGACAGGAACACACTGGGGATGGGTGTGGTGTTGATGTGGGTGGTTACGTATGCATGAAACCACCGCCAACAGTACTGTAAATCACAGTGTCTCCATCCCTAAGAAAGTAGGGAGGATGGTAATTAAGTGTTTTTCACTTAAAAAGAAAAATGTGTAATGGAAAAGTAAAATTAAGGTGGCCCAAATGGGCCCTAAACAAGCACAGTCACTCAGTGATCAACTACGACCCCTAGGCCCCAAAATACAGGTACAGCTGGTTGTACTCAAGATCTCTGCCAGTATCTAAGGTGCCCGCATCAAAGCTGAAGGACTCCCTTAGTTCCATCAATGAATAGCATCGTCTCTCCATGGTTCCACAGAGAACAGAAGCCCCAGCAGGCTTGGAGGAATCCAATGGAGCAGAAGCAACACCAGGGCAGGCTTGTGGGGTCTGAGCATTGAGGATCTGGACACACTTACAGGATAGCACAAGCAAGGAGGAAGAAGTAGAGTGGAGGGAATTAAAAAGGCAGGAGGAGACACGTGTTAGAGAAACCCATGTTCCCTCAGTTCCTGTGACTTGGCTGATATTTCCCCATCCTGGTTTCTCCCCCTGCACAGGGCCTCTTAATTATCAGAGGACCCTGATACCCTCTCTCCTGAACCTGGAGGTGGCAGAGAAGGGGTAGAAGAGGAGGCTGGATCCCAGACTCACCCCCTGGGTCAGTGCCTAGGACATTTCCTGTGTAAAAAGCCAGCAGCAGGTCAGGCAACCTTCACTGTTCCCAAACTGTCAGCACCTAGGGGGCACAGCTCAGCAATGGAGTATTCGACTGCAGATCATTAGAGTCTTGAAGCACCTCAAGGCATACAGAGGGGTCTGGGTTCGGCATGAGGCAGCAGGCCATGTCTTACCTCTGGAGTGAAGACTTCGTAGAGCCACTGGTACTCTTGAATGATCTGAACGGGATGCTTCTCCACAGAGCTATTTCTGAGTTAAATGTGTGCCGAAAAGAAAAAATTTTAAAAAAGAGTGCCAGTTGGAAACCACAACTCAACAGAAAGTCAACATTTTCTCCAAGTTAATTGGGGTTTTTCCAGGAACTCTAGGAAAGGGAGATGAGAGGGAGAGGAGAGACGAAGGGAGGGAGGGAGAGACAGAGACAGAGACAGAGAGACACAGAGATCAAAGAGCACAAATGCAAAGCAATTTTTGCCCCTGACACTCAAGGCCAGCAGTGAGAGATGAGGGTGTGTCACCTCCATGGTGGCTACAAGATATCTAAGCGGAAGGATGCCGGCAACACAAATAAATGTTCCGTGCAGTTCATGGCGGATGCAGGCCATTCTGGGAAATGGAGCATTGTGGGGTACGTGTTGTGACGAGAAGTGACGGGAACTGGAGATGTTGATGAACACACAGGCCGCAACCTGTGGAGAACGTGTAGGAGCTCTCGGACTTCCCAGGAGCCCTTCCAGCCATGGCCATGATGGCAGGAAATGCATGGTCTGCATAGTGCAGCCTTCCCATTCTAGGCTCCTTTGTGGGCTTGGCTGGGCTTGGTTTGCCCTTAGGAAGTGCCCATCAAAATGGGTCCCCTCTAACCTAATTGGATGCTGCTCTGCAGGGACCCCAGGGCTGGATTCTGGCCCCAGGTTCCAGTGCATCACTGTCACTGTCACTGTCATCCTGTTGCTCATCGATTTGCTTGAGTGGGCACCAGTAACGTCTCCATTGTGAGACTTGTTGTTACTGCATTTGGCCTATCGAAAAAGCTATGGGCAGCTTGCCAGGCTGTGCCGAGTATCCTGCCAGGTGGGATACTCTCGAAGAACCCAGCAAGCTACTGAGAGTATCTTGCCCAGTGCATCAGCTCCTTGTTAATAGGATACTCTCAGATCTCTCTGATACTTCCCAAGTGGCGGCTGCAAAACCACATGGAAAGCAGAAGGTGCTTAATTTTACTGGAAAACTTCCCCCCTCCCACCCCTGATCAGCAGATCCTACCGTGTTTGACAAATCTGTTCTAGAAGATGGCTCAATCTAGATGCTAGGTGTAACTTTATCTTATTCCCCTTTGAGTACCAGTGTTCTTAGAAAACCATCTCTCCACTGCCCAAAGTCATTACACTCTCTCCCTTTCGCATTGTCCCTCTGTAAATGTCAGGCATAACTACATTTTTATTTGCAGAGATTCCTCTGCTGTGAATGAGGAAAAAAAAAAAACCTGCTCCCCCCACACCCCCGCCTCTCTCTTTACCCTCTGCGCATCCTACTAATATGATTTGTTGAGCAAATTGTTCCATTAATCTGGGGCTGTTTGACAGAGTGAGAAAATAAGTGCCAAAGTGAGAAGATTCACAAGAATCAGAAATCTCAGTGCCTCATTCTCAAGGTAAATAGTTATTATATCAGGGTGTCAGACTGGTGAAATGGATGTGCTTTCATTCTCGGTTTGTAAATGTCACTTTTCCTCGGCCCATCACGGTGACAAATGAGGTGTGGGTTAGAGGAAGAGTTCACTCTTTGACAAAGTCCCTAACAGTCGGTTTCAGCAGAGAGCACCCAGCCGTCCGCACTCCCAGGATTGAGGGCCGGCTCAGGGCTCAGAATCTTCACGGTTCGCCCGCTGCATTGGCGCTGCCCGCAAAGGGAAACATCTCGGCCACCAGGGTTGAAATTCTCAGTTTCCAAGTACAAGCAGGGGGCCAACAGGGCAATGCCCAAGGCAACTGACCCAGAGTCCCCAGGGAAAGCCCGGCACATGGTGCTCAGGGCTTCCCAGGCCCAGAGACCCTGCTTCCACCTCACCCTTGTTGGCATTTTCTTTCTTGTTTTCTAGAGGGATTTCATCTTGAAAGCATTTTTCTAGTTTTGATTATCTCTCTTTTTTTCCCCCCTTAAATAGAAGTTCATTGAGGGCGGCAGAGTGATAGCTCAGCAGGTAGGGCATTTGCTTGACTCAAGACTGAGCCAGGTTTGATCTCTGGCACCCCATAGGGCCCCCCAGCAAGCCTGCCACAGTGATTTTTTGTACAGATTGCTGAGCACAGCCAGGCGCAGCCCAAAACCCAATAAATAAATAAATGTGTGTGTGTGTGTGTGTGTGTGTTTATCAGTTCATTCCTGGGGAACAGCATTTAAATATCCAGATCAACAAGTGGTTGTAGCAATGAAGGCATGAGTGGTCGAGTGAAAGATCATTCTGAGCAGAGATGGGGATCCTGTCCTCCTCCCCCAAATAACTCATATTTGTTCTCACACTCATATTCAACTTTGTTTTAAAGCTTCTAGCCAATGCAATACAGTAACGGAAAGAAATAAGTGGTCTATATATTAGAGTCATGCCATCTCCCATTTTGCATGGTGACATAGCTCTAACACACTTCTTTGAACCTCAAGGACTGCAGGAGAGAGAGAGAAAGAGAGAGAGAGAGAGAGAGAGAGAGAGAGAGAGAGGAGAGAAAAAAGGAGAAGGAAAGAGAAGGGAATGAAAACTTCCTGTTCCTCAACAGACCCATTAAGAAAACACAAAAGAAGCGCAAAGCAAGACAGGCTATACTCTGACTCCAAAGTGCTTAAATAACACTAGAATTTCCACAGCCCAACAAACAAGCTGAGAAAGCATAGAGACTTGTTGAACAGACACACAGAAAAACAGACAGAAAAACAGAGCCAATGGGCATCTGAGAAAAAATCTGCATCATCAGTTGTTAGGCAAGCTCGGATTCAAAGTTCTCCATACACCCAGGAGAACAAACGAGAGAGACTGATAACCCCAGGACTTGCTGAGAGGTGGAACAAATGGATTTCTTACTTGGTGGTAGCATAAATGCTACACTGATGGGGCCAGAGAGATAGCACAGTGGCTAAGGAACAGGACTTAACTCAAGAAAATTCTTTTAATTATTAGACTAACATTTGAAATGTATGCCTTGTATAATACACAAGGCACACATCTCCTGGTGTGTTTGTCTATCTCCTTGTCTATCTCCTTGCTCCCCACCCAACACCCCCAATAAAGCTAACTTTAAGTATAAGTTCCTAACAGTGATTGAGCATGGTAGGTAGGGGAGAAGAAGTGACATTCTCCGTTCTGAGTCATTGATGGCTGTCTCTGGATGGGGGACAGCAGATGGAGTCTGGGGTTAGACACTGAGGACAAATTTGGACTTGGTGAGCTAGAAGTGGTGTGAGATTGGAGAGAGATGCAGAGAACACAGGCGAGCATTCCCATCCCATCTATTATGTGTCCAAGACCACAATGAGAGAGCATATAGGGGAACTACCAGCTGGTCAAAGGGGTTGTGAGATCCTGGGGATGCCAAGAGATTTCTGGGCATCTGACATCAAAAGGAACTTGGCCAAAGAGAGGCCACCTATGGAGCAGAGCACTGTGGTTGACCTCAGAACCCTTGAGTCCTCTGACAAGTCTATCCAAGACACGGGCACACCTCTACTCATTCCACAGGAAGAAGGGAGGAGGCGGGAGGAAGGGGCATTAAAGTGGACTTCCCTAGTGCACTTCATGTTTTGAGATTCCTCAGCAGAATTTGCTGGGAAGCCACAGCTATTGCCTCTGGCTCAAGGGTGCCCAACGAATCTGGCCCGATGAGTCTGGGCCAAGCCACAATGGTGGGTGTCAGTGGTTGAGCGGGTGGAAGGCATAGTATCTCAGTTCTCTTCTGCTCAGCCTTAAAATCTGCCCACAGCCTTGTTTGGGCTCATTCATCAAGGGGACTTACAGCTTCCACAACAGCAAGCCTAAGGCACAAGGACTTCGGAGAAAGTCATCGTGTTTATGAAGAGTCATGCGCCAAAGTCCCAAGGCCAAACCCAAGTCGTGAGACAGGACTATAGATGTGAATACCCCAGCAGCATCACACTTCCGGTCTCATGGATGATAAAGAGGAGCAAGCACATGTGGTCAGTTCTGTACTGGGCCATGATTTGCAAAGGATCATCCTTCACCCCACTTCAACCTCCCTCCCCACTGGCAATGCTGGTTCAATTGCAAGAAAGGAAAAGAACACACAACTTTACAATAAGCCTCAATCGTGTGGCAAATTCTTTGTTAGACCGCTGAAAGACTGTTTCCTGTAATGCAGAGAGTTGGGCATTGGCACCACGGCAGGAGGCTGGCAGTCAGCCTGTCTTGTTTCTGAAGGCACAATAAATATTTACCTGAACACAGTCTTCCTGGCTTCCCATTGTGGGGCGCTTCTCCATTGGATACGGTGCTCTCTTGTCAAGGAATAAAGCCGAGATTAGGCTCAGGGAATCTATGTTCCACCTTATTTAAGCTCCTTCCTGCATTGGTCTCATTCTTGTCTGCCCCCCTGCCTCCCCACCAGCCCAAGCTGAGCCCAACTCTCCCCTTATATTTTTACAGTTCTCGGGATAGGAAGGCCCAAACAGAGAGAGTTCCACTGTGACTGGAACTACATTAAAGGTTTATTGCAAATTAGAGTGAGGAGACAGATTTTGACCCAAATTATAGATCTGTGTTCCCAGGACCACGCATTACAGGCAATTTTCTCGCATTATAGTAATAAAGCACCACACTCCACAAGCACAGAAATCGCCGATAATGATGTGCAAAGCATGGTGTTTGCAAATAAAAGGGTATTCTTACGTGACAGATTCGGCTCTTGATCTTCTTTTGTTTACTGATTTGACCACCCCATTTAGGCAACACACAGTGGGCAGAGAAAGAGAAAACACGGTACAGAATATTACAAGCAAGAGGCAAGCTGCTGAAGGATGCTTACAGCACCATCTTTCATGAAGTGAAAATTGTGGAACTAGAGTGGAGCTTAGTCAATACCCCTGAGTATTTCATATTTGTTTTGGTTTGGGGGCCACACATAGTAAAATGCTCAGGGGTTACTCATGGCTCTGCACTCAGGAATCACTCCTGTTGGTGCTAGGGAAGGCCATGGATCAAACCTGGGTCAGCTGCTTACAAAGCAAACACCCTCCCTGCTGTCCTATCTCTCTGGTCCAACATTCCTGGGTATTTCAAACATCTTCAGCCTGCAATCATTCACAGGGGGTCTTTTATTTTTTTTTACGTTTGTAGAAAATATTTCTTTGTAGAAAACATTTCTCTGGCCTTTTCCATGTGTGCTATACAAGCTGCCTGAAGGTGCCCTCCCTGGCATTCTCACCTTAAATCAGAGAACCATTTTTTTTACAATTATAACTTTCACAAAATCGAAATAGCCTGTTTTACAATTATAATTTTTGCAAAATCGAAATAGCTTATCTCTTCAATTACCAATGTGAAAAAGAAAAGGTTGCAGACTGGTAAATGAGAACAAAAGATAGGCCACAAAATACGATGGGTGATCTCCATAAATAAAATACGAACTTACTGAACTACTGGAGACTGTGACAAGCATGCCCCCCTCGAAAGAATGCCCCCAGCAAACAATGAAAGGAAACAGCATTATTTCTGTATTGGGGATGGTGGGGGGGGCGGCTAGTGAGTACTTGTGACCATGCCTGATGACCACTGGAGACTTGTCCACAATCATCCCTGCTAGGGGTAGGGGAGGGGCAGCCACTCCACTGTTACCCTCTGATATACTGGCACTTCCAGAAGGATCATGGGCGGGGAGTAGGAGCAGAGCTCCCTCTGTGGTTAGTGGTCTCTTCCTGTTTTGGTTTCTGTTTTCAGCTTTGCTCAGGATTACTCCTACTGAGGCTCAAGGGGCTGTATGGTATTGCAAGGTCATCTGGAAACCTGCTTCATGAGCGGAAGGGAGAGGATAGATGGAATAGAGAAGGGATCACTAAGAAAATGATGGCTGGAGGAATCAGTCGGGATGGGAGATGCATGCCAAAGGTAGATGATGGACCAAACATGATGACTTCTCAGTGTCTGTGTTGCAAGCCATAATGCCCAAAAGGAGAGAGAGAGGATTGGAAATATTGTCTGCCATAGAGGCTGGGGGAGGGTGGGAAAGGGGGGTTATACCAGGGATATTGGTGGTGGGGGATGTGCAATGGTGGAGGGATGGGTTTTTGATCACTGTGTGATTGTAACCATAACATGAAAGCTTGTAACTATCTCACAGTGATTTAATATTTTTTTTAAAAAAATATTGGGCCATATGGGATGATGGAGATAGAAACCTAGATCAGCAACTCACCTGGGCCCTTGAATTCAATTTTTTAATAATTTTTATTAAGAACACAAAGTTTTTTTACAATGTTTATTAAAAAACAACTTTGTTTTACGAGTTGTTCGGGATGCAATTGTTTCAAGCATTTAGTATTCCAACACTGCCAGTGTGACCCTCCCTCCACCAATTAAATTTAAAAACATTTACACCCAATTCAATCAGCTTAATCAATGGCTAAATAAATAGCACTTCTCCTACACTAAAAAAAATAAATAAATGAAAATGAAAATATTTACATTTACAAATCAGGAAAAGTCAGAGAAGCTACTAGAACTGTACACTTTGTTATTAAACTGAAATTTATATCGAAAATTCCAGAGACAACACATTTGAAAAGGACTGTAGGGGACAAAAGGGGCCCTCAGTCATGAGTGGAGAGAATGTTAAGTGATGCAGCATCTCTGGGAGACAGTCGGGAGGCTTTTCACAAAGTTAAACATATAACTATCTACCACATGGCCCAACAATACCTTCCTAGGGGGCTATGAAAAGAAAAAAGAAAAGTAAAACCAAATTGAAAACCTGAATTCAAAAAGACCCATGCTCACCTACATGCAATGTAGTGCTATTTACAACAGCCAAGATGTGGGAATATCCCAAAGGCTCAGAGGCAAGTGAGTGAATAGAGCTCGTGTGTTTTGTGTAAACCATGGAGTAGTACACAGTCAAAGAAAAGATGAAACTCTGCCTATTGCTACAGTATGGATGAGAGGGGCAGGACTGACACTTAAAGAAGTAAGTCGGAAACAAGGAAACAAATATGGGTAATTACACTCATCTGTGGTGTATGAGGAAACAGGTAGAGAACACAGTCCAGTAAAAGGGTCCTTAGACTAACCGCAGGGCTTGAGTGTCACTGTTACGAGGAGGTGGGAAGTGAGTTTAGAGAGTCAAAGGAACTAAGAGAGTGGGCTCTTGATGAACTGAAAATGGAGCTGCCATATGACCCAGCAATTCCACTATGAGATTCTACCTCCAGCACAGCAAATTGCTCATTTCAAAGGAGGTGTGCACCCCATTATTCACTGCAGCATTCAGGACAATAGCTAAGATTTGTAGTCAACCTGAATGTATAACAATAGAACAGTGGGTCATGAAGATGTGTTATATATACACAGTGGGATACTACACAGCTGTAATGAAGGATGAAATCGTGCCTCTAGTTGCAACACAGATGAAACTGGAAGACATCCTGTTAAATGAAGCTGGCCAGAAGAAAAATGACAAACACAAGATGATGTCACTTTCATGTACAATTTAGAGTCACTGGATGAAGAAACGCAATGGTTGAAAGGGGATCACCCTTGATCCCAGATCTGATCACCCTTGCCCCCAAAGGAGAAGGGAAGAAATAAAGTGAAGGAGAAGAGGAGAAGAGATGAGAAGCAACAGGCACAAGGGTCAATGTACATCAGTGGTGTTGAGGAATGATAGAGCTAAGTGCCCAAACCACATGGGCTGAGCGAGAGTACAGTGGGGAAGGCATCCACCTTGCATGCAGCTGACCTGAGTTTCATCCTCAGCATCTCATATAATCCCACGAGCACTTCCAGGAGTGATTTCTGCATGCACAGACAGGAGTAACCCCTCGACATCACCAGATATAGCCCCAAAACAACAACAACAAAAAGTGTTTAAATATATAAAAACCATAGAGTCAACAACACAAAGACCCAAACTTGAATAACCAAACTTGAAAAGGTGCGTAGGACAGGGAGTAGGACAGGGAACCTGGGAACACCAGTGGAGAGGAGCTGACACTGATGGCAGGACAGGTGATAGAATATTGAATGTCTAAAACCCAACTGCATAAGTTTGTAAATCACAATGCTTCCCTAAAATAAAGTTTTGGGGGAATCTCTAAAAAGCTTGCCCCTGGAAGGAGACGGTCAGCATCTGGAAAGCTGAGGAACTGAGCTGGTTTCCAGTTTGGTGTTAGGCGCTGTGCCTGGGATGGGTTTCATGAAACTATACAAGCATCAGGCTTTGTGAACCCTTGCTCAGCAATGCTGATCAGGGACCCCAGCACCTGTCTTGGGGGAGGGGGGGTGCTCAGCTTTATCTGGGAGCTCGGCTTTGAACATGAAATAACCATCCCCTGAAGCCTGAGAAACCATCTCCTCATGTCCAGGGAAGGAAAAAGTGCCTCGCTGGAGTCTAAGTCAGCTGGGGTGGTGAGCAAAGGTTAAAAAGTAAAGACTAATCTAATAAAGGGGTAACAGAACATGTCACCCTCAAATATATCCCGTTGGCTTGAGGGTCACGCTAAACTGCTGGGGAAGGAGAGGAAGCACATGTGAGCACTGGGTTGCCCAATCTCTGCTTTGGTCTTGTTTGTTTTCTTTCCCCCTGAGTGTGTCTTCCTCGATTTGTGTCTTCTTTATGCCTGGGGTATACAGGCTCTACATTACTCTGACCTGCTCCAGTTGCTCTGTTGTTACAGGAATCACAGTCCAAACCTCAGACAGAAAGAGGAAGACCTCCTTGCCTGCCCGAGGTTCGGGAACCATCTGTCTTGGCAGTTGGATTTTAGGAAGCACGCTGTGTTATGAACAATTATACCCATTTTACGATTCACATTATTTCGAGAGTTATGTATTTCTGCAAAGTGGAAGTGTGCCCTCTATCTTGGTTCAGGAAGAAAAAAAAATAACGTTGGGGTGAAGCCTGATATGACCCAGAATATGAGCTCTAAAAAAAAAAAAGTCTTTCATATTCTCACAACAGTCTACCTGCCACATTATTTTTTTTAATCTAATAGTAAACAGATCCCTTTTCTGTTAGCTTAACCTAGAGAAGGTCACTTATTATAATTTATCTAATTTGATAATCACTGTGCAATGTAAATGTGAGATGGTTCAGCTTAGAGAATCAATTTCTTTCCCAAGCTCAGGAGAAAGAAAACTCAAGAGAGGCTATGGGAATCCTGAGACTTTTTGTCTGACACAGGATTTTCGAAAGTGGGTGACAATACCCAGGGGCATTATACAGCAGAACCATGGGGGGCCCACTAGTCTCTGGAGCAAGTGATAGAAACTTTACCAACTTAAAGATTTCGAGGGGGTATCAACACGTAATTGTTTTTCCATAAAGGGTGAGGGAGGTCAAGTATACATTGGGAACCTCTGATATAACACACAATATAAACCTCCAGAGTTAGAAGTTATCATTACCTTTGTTTGACATGAGGTAATATGCATCCCCCAATTTTTGTCCACTGAAAACTTCTTCAAAATTAAAACGAGGCAAAAGCAATGGATTGGAAATGTGAGGGAGAGAAACCAGGCCCTTTTCTTTTCTTCAAACCCTGGCCAGAAACTTAGTGTGAAAAATTAGCTACACCTTGTAAACATCTCCAGCCCTAAGAACTTCTGTTACTTCTTTATGTCCCATTATTTTGTGCGTGTGTGCATGACTGTGTGCATGTGCATACGCATGTGTGTGTGTGTGTTTAAGAATTTAAGACCCACAACAGATTTGTCTGCATTTTGAAGCCAGGCATTCTGACTACTGTCTTTTGAATAAATTATCAATTTGAACCAAAAAGGAAAAATGAAAAAAAAAAGAAACAGGGAACAAATGTCCATTTTGAATCATCACAGAACAATTAGTCCTCCCAAGAGATCAAGCAATTTGAAACATGTTGCTGGGAACAGAGACAATGTCACCCTTGCCCAGGACCCTTCCACAACAGCCTGGGAGGAAGATAATGCAGCATGAAATATCTATGCTCAACAGCTTGGTAGCTAATTTCACCATTTCTGTGACAGGAGAGTCGAAGCAAACAGAAACATTCCCTCTTGGAGAATAGCCTTAGAAAGCTTGACAGGTGGCTGGAGAAGAAAACACCCGTATTCACAATCAACCCAGAGCTCCGAGATTGGGATGCTGGGAGATGCACAGAAGTGGCACAGCACAGCAGCTCATACAGATGAGCCCAGCCAAGGAAGGGCAATGGGAAGCTCCCTCAAGTGACCTGAGACATCTGCAGCGGGTAGGCGAAAGTCCTGGGAAGGGTGAAGGATTCTTCAGAGAAGTCCCTCTATGGGGGCGGAACCATAGTACAGCAGGAAGGGCCTTTGCCTTGCAAGCAGCCAACCCGGGTTCTATTCTCCGGCATCCCATATGGTCTCTGGAGCGCCAGGAGTAATTCCTGAGTGCAGAGTCAGTAGTGAGCATCGCTGGGTGTGACCCAAAAAGCCAAAATATATATAAGCAGATAAGATCCCTTGATTATGTTGTGGGATTGTTACAAGACAGATCTCACATATTAATATGACTGTGTAATACTGTTGGCAGAGAGTCTCTTGCCTACACACCTGGCTGTCTTCCCCGGGGACCCTCAGAGGGGATGGTCCAGCTTCCCTCCCCACCCCGAGCAGAGCTCCCAGCAGCCAAAGACCATCAGAATTTAGCCACAGCCATGTTTGAGGCCCCTCTCCACACGTTCGGACAGGCCTTATGCATGAAGGTACCAGCAGCGGAATCCAGGTGTGTGTAATCCCATCAATGGCCAACATCCAGAGACTTAAAAGCAAGCTCCCAGAGGGGAGCGGCTGCTTTGCAGCCATGCAATATCTTGTAACCAATTTCTCCCTCTGGGAGAAACTAGCAAGCTTCTGAGAGTTTCCTGCCCACATGGGACAGCCTTGCAAGCTTCCCTTGGTGTATTCATATGCTGAAGCCAGTAACAAGCCAGATCTCATTCCCCCTGACCCTGAAAGAGCCTCCAGTGTGACATCTTTGGGAGGGCTGAGTGGAGAGAGGCTTCTAAAATATCAGGGATAGGACGAATAGAGAGGTTACTGAGCCCGCTTGAGAAATCGACAATCAACGGGATTTCTTGATTTGTGATTCGTGATTCATGTAATAGTGTTAAAAAAAGATTGGTACCCTTGGGCACTCAGATACTGAGAGTATACTGAGTGTATATATTAACACAGCATATTCTATAACAATCCCAATAATTATCACATATATAGATATCACATATATAGATAAATATCCCTCAGATGTATGCATATGCAATCCAAAATTTATCCATAAATAAATTTTTACAAGCACCACTTGCAAAAGCTAGAAAGTATTGCCTAAACATTAGCTCTATTAATATAGTTTATAGCAATAACCAAGTGTGGACTACTAAATTCAGACATAAATTGAATTTGATAATGGAAAATGTTATAAAAGTGATGGTTTTTGAAAATATTATACTATGAGGGTATGGAATCAAAAGAACTATGCTTGAAATATGACTCTCACTTGTTTTACTCAAAGTGAGAGAAGGAATCTGGTGTTCCGACCTCCATTGATAATCGAGAACCAGGGATGCTGTCTCATTTGCCAAGGCATCGAAAATCAGATGGGCTGGACAAAAATGCAATTTGGAGACAACCACTGGACTAGAGCTGCTACCGACTGGATTTTATGCGACCTCAAAAGGCTGCATGGCCGCCCACCTATGAGACAGTCAGACTTCTTCACCAAGACCCTGAACTAATGGTTTGAGACTCTTCGTGTTCCTGGAGCGAGCAGATGCCATTGGGCAACACTAGAACATGATAGGGATGAATGGAGAAGTTACTGGCACCCACTCAAGCCAATCGATGAGCAACAGGATAACAAGTGATACAAGTAAAGTGATAAGGGTATGATATGGATGGATTTCATTGTATAGGCAATTTTCTATTTGTTATATGAGTGATAGATACAACTTTGAGATAACCTTATGAAAATTCATTAAGCCATGCTATTCATATTTCTGCATGTACTCTTTGCTCAATTGTTCCATTAAATATCTAACTTTCACCAGCACAAAAAAAAGAAAAAGAAAAGAAATTGGTCTGTTGAAGATGCCTTCTGAAACAATTACAATGGTTTCAATTCCAAGTGATGTAAGAACTTAATATAAGAAAATAAAATATTCAAGATCACTGTCATTGTCACTGTCGCTGTTGTCCCATTGTTCATCGATTTGCTCGAGCGGGCACCAGTAACGTCTCCATTGTGAGACTTGTTGCTACTGTTTTGGCATATCCAATACACCATGGGTAGCTTGCCAGGCTCTGCCATGCAGGCAAGATACTCTTGGTAGCTTGCCAGGCTTTCTGAGAGGGGTGGAGGAATCAAATCTGGGTTGCCACATGCAAGGCAAACACCCTACCTGCTGTGCTATCAAAATACTGGTGATTCAATTTTTTTTAAATACCTAGTATTATCAAATCACTAATATTTCCTGAATTTCATTTATTTAATTCACTCATGTATTTATTAAGAATTTACTATATGCAGGTCCTAAATTATTTTATATCTTTAGGTTGATTTTATTCTGAGATAAATAGAATATAGGGCATAAGGTATTATTTGGCTGGGGCAGTGCAGGGATTGGGCCACACCTGTCAATGCTCAGGGGTTACTCTTGGCTCTGTACTCAGGGATCACTCCTAGTGGGGCTCAGGGGACCGTATGTGGTTCTGGGAATCAAACCTGATTCAGTGGCATGCAAGATAAGCACCCTATCTGCTGTACTGTCTCTTTCGCCCCAGATTTATTTTTAGAAAAGTCATCAGATGTTTTCTTACATTTTGGCTCTCCTTAAAGTAAGAAAGAAAAATGAATATTTTAACCATTTTAAGTATTATCAGTTAATGAGAGTAAATATTCTGCTCTTTGCCCTTGTGGGGGAAAACATCCTTTATGTTAATCAAGTCATCCAGTTAATATATTCCTTTAGGACAAAATCTGACTTTATTGGGGCAATATTTTTATTCAAAGGCAGTTCATTCAACACTTGTAAGTGAACAGCATGTAACAGGTCACAATACCAAATTCTGCTCACCTTATTCATAGTTTATAGTCAGATAATTATACATCTATGGAAATATAAAATAAATAAAATTTGTGATCTTTGGCTTGGGAACCAGAGCAATCTAATTGTTTTAAGTGAAAACAGATTTTTTTAAGAACGGGGTGGAAGGAGAGAAAATGAGAGTGTAACACCTCAAGAGAGAACAGGGTCTTCTCCAAAGATGGAACGAACCCTTACACACAGCCCAGCGTTAGATATGGAAGCATGAAAGTACACATCTCAAAACGGGAGATGTGTGCCCATGTGCCCACAAGCAGCATATAGGCTCAGGCAACTTATGTGCTGAGCAATCTATTTTAGATCCAGAACCTTTGGGGGGTTGAGGGGCCACACTCACCAGCTCTCCAGTGTTATTCTGCACTCAGTAATTACTACTGGCAGTGCTAAGGGCAAGGTAATCACTCCAGCCCCCTAGATCTGGCTCTTTCTAACTTGATCCATAAACATGACCTTCACTAAGTTTCTTTATTCTTCCTGGGCTTGTATTTTTTTGCTTGTTTTGTTTTGTTTGGGGGTTACACCCAGCAGTACTCAGGAATTATTCTTGGCAGTGTTCAGGAAACCATACAAGATGCCAAGGATCGAACCCGGGTCAGTTGCGTACAATACCCTGCCTGCTGTCTTGCATCTCCAGCCCTTGGGCTGGCTTTTGGCAGTGCTTTTTTGTTTATTGTTAATCCTAGAATAAACCCAATACACATCTGTAGCTACAAAATTCTCCTACGGATGTGGAACACTATTACATTATTTACAGACCTATCTTTGTGGACTGTGGCTAGGACTCCAAGGCCAGTAACATATGCTTTGCATGCAGGAGGCTAGGGTTCTATCTTCCCCGCCCCACTGCATATTTTACCCCAGCCATCCCAGGATCAACTCTAGGTACTGGGCCTGACAATAGCTCCCTCACTCCCCCTCATGCCCCCTTCTCAAAACCACGCGTGATTTTGACTTTCTTCCCTATCACATGTGACCCTCAAACAAAATAGCCACTAAAGATACAGAGAAAATTCATCATGAAAACAAATGTAAAACCTCTTTGGCTCAATTACCAACAGGCCCTTCATGACAGATGGCATGTTTGGACCGCTTCCCGAACCCCCAAATTCACATGTTGAAATCTTAACCTTTGCCCAAAGATGATGGCATGCAGATGGGGCCAGTTTAGGAGGAGCCCTCTTGAATGGGATGGTACCCTCATAGAGACCCTATAGCACCATCTTGCCTCTCTGCTGGAGTGCAAACATCCAAGGACATATCTTAGAGCCGGGACGGGAGTGTCCCACAATACCAATTCCACCAGAGCCTGCTCTGGGAGATCAGCCTCCACCCCAAGGAAGCGGTGTTTGAGCCCCTTCTCAGGTCTCCGCCAAAGCAGCCAGGGAAAATGCATGTCCCTTCCCAAATCCATGCGTGAATTTTATTTTCTTCAACATTTATTCAAATCTGCATGTGAATCCACGTTCCGTTCCCAAACCACACAGAAATTTGACTTTCTTCTCCACCGATTCAAATAATGCATGAATTCTCATCTCCTTTCCAACTCCATGTGTGAATTTGACTTTCTTGCTCACTGATTCAAATCTGCACATGAATTCACGTCCCCTTCCCAAGTCCACGTGTGAATTTGACTTTCTTCTCTACTGATTCCTTTCAAATTAACAGGCCCTTCCCTGTATTTATTTTGCTCACCTCTGGATGTGATGACTTTATTCCTACATATAGGAAGCTCACGTAGATAAGTCAGAAACAACAAGTTTGGAATTTAACAAATAAATAGATAAATTAAACTAGCACCAGGCACCTCATTTGAAGGCAAACACAGAAGAAACTTGCCTTCGATAGCCTAGGACTAAAAGGAATCTGGGCTCTGAAGGCACTGATACTTTGAGGTGCTGACAGGAAAAAAAAAAGAGTGCCCAAAACAGAAAAAAAAATTTAAATATACTGAATCTCTGGGGTCATGGAGACCAACGCTCCACGGAAATGCCACCTGTTATCATGGATCTGGGGCCTGATTTTATGCTCTTAAGGGAGAAAAGTTACTCTGAATTGGAGCCTCTTACCTTTAGCATCCTGAAACTCTTTCACCCTTTGATGTATTAAAATATTTAATCAAAATCAAATGTGGCTGCCCCTATTTATACAAGTGCTTTATTATCCTGTACATTATCCCACAACCTGCCTGGTTCTTAATGTGACCCAATGAGCTCGTCGGCATTTATTACAAATGTGAGGCAGAAGCTTCTGGCTGGGCAATTAATCACTGACACCAAGGACTTTCTTCTCTGCAGGTGGGGAACCCTTCCAAAAACTAAGAAAAATAATCGGGCTAATTAATTCTTATCTGCAAAGAGCAATTAGATAAATGACCTCAAAAAGAGGCTTGTCACCCCTGGTGAGACACGCGCCTGTTCTGAATAGCATGAGACTGAGCCACTTTCCATGGGGCAGGGGAGACTGTGAAATGGAAATGACAGAGAGGAAGAGAGAGGGAGATGGTAGGGGTGCGGGTTAATTAGAAAGACGGTGAGAGGGAGGGAGAAAGAGAGACAGGAACACAGAAAAACAGAAATGGAGGGAAAGACAGAGGAGAGACAGAAAGAAGAGGCAGGACAGTGTGTGTGTGTGAGAGAGAGAGAGAAAGAGAGAGAG
This sequence comes from Sorex araneus, assembly GCF_027595985.1. Taxonomy (NCBI): domain Eukaryota; kingdom Metazoa; phylum Chordata; class Mammalia; order Eulipotyphla; family Soricidae; genus Sorex; species Sorex araneus. The sequence goes on along the minus strand of NC_073307.1, from coordinate 50,038,495 downwards.
AGAGAGAGAGAGAGAGAGAGAGAGAGAGAGAGAGAGAGAAGGCGGGAGGGGGAGAGGATTTGGTTAGAAGCTGTCACCTGCCTCTCCTTTCTCTCTAGACAGCAAGGTGACAAAACAAAGGCCATTTTGTAGAATTTATGAGCCAGGCTGCTCGTATTTTTCTGCAAGACCTCGCTTTCCCCTGCCCAGCACTGCCTGGCCAAGCCCTAAGGCCAGTGAAGCAGGCTGGAGAGGTGCAACCCCCCACCCACCCGGGACACAAAACCATAACTCCGCATTTTTGAGGCTCCTTTTGTGCGTCCGATCTCTCATCCTCTCCTTACCTGGCCAACTCCTAGAGGGTTCAGCCTTAAATACAAACCACCACCCGAGAAGCCCCAAATGCAACTTGCCTGAGGATTTCTCTACACCCAGTTTGCCAAAGAGGAAAAAAAAAAAAAGGAAAAGAAATGGAAAAATGAACCTGTCGGGAGGTCGGAGTCTTTCGGTTCCTTTTGCTCCCTGGTCATCTCCAATTTGCTCCCAAGGAAGCCAGGCTCAGCCTGAATGTGCCAAACTGGCAGCTCCACCTCCAGCTCACACGCCTGGCTGCCAGCCCAGGCACATGCACCTGCCTCTTGTAGCAGACCCCGCACATACACCTTTTTCTGCCCCCGAAGCCCCCAGAGGCTCTGGACACTCTGATTATGCTTCCAGTCGTATTTCTGGGCAAGGTTTGGTGGGGTATTTGAGGGTGGTTTGGAAAGAAATGTGCAAAAAAGGTGTCGGTCTGGATGTATGGCAATTGCTGCTTTCAGCCCTCTGGGTTTCTGGGAGGTTTTGATGGTGCGAGGGAAGCCCTTCAGATACTTTCCAAATTCTAGCAGCTTCTGTTTGGGCTGTGCTGTCTCCTATTGGTCCCTGGCTCTTTAAGGACAGGGAAGCAAATTAGAGCCTACTTTAGTGATAAAAGCGTTAGTCCACATTTACCTCCTCCACTTGCAACTATACTTGGGAGTCTTTCATAAGATTGTTTTTTGTTTGTGTTTCTTTTTTCCCCTTTTGGGGGCCAAAGCTAGCATTCTCAGGGCTTTCTCCTGGCTCTGAGCTCAGGAATCACTCTTGGCAGGACTATGGGAGGACTATGGGAGAAACTACCTGTGCCATAGTTTGAGTTTGTTAAACATCCCCATCATGGTGTCACTAAAGGCATTGTCAGAATTTACTGAGCTAGTTGGTATTGTTTGTATCTCCTGTGACACTGTTCTCACTAATTGAACACCGTATGTTTTTATGTGTTTTCCCCATTGGTGTTTCTAGTATTCTTACTGTGTTGGGAGTGAATCTTTGTAGTTAGACATTTAAGAAGATGCTGAGGGATTAGATGATATATTGCTATCTTTCATCTCTACCTCTCTTCACCTAGAATGGTGGAGCTGCAGGCAGAAGACCAGGAAGTAGCTGTAGTGTGGGCTCTTAATACGATGCAGATCAGGTGTAGAGACTGCTGGGACCTAGCCGGAAGGGAGGGACTCTGCCTTCCACTCAGGAGTAGACTCAGTGATGTCAACCAGGGCCAAGCCTCACTTTCAGGGAGCATTTCTATAGTTCTATTGTCATTTAGATCCATAAGAAGCAAAAGACAGAGAGGACCCATGGTGCTTTCCTAAGTTCCCCCACTTAAGATGTTGGCCACTGAGAGATCTGCATTATCACTCACGACCAGAGCCCATGCTTTTTCCACATGGGAAAATTATTAGCATGGATATTAGTGTGGATCCAATATCCTTTTTTCAGTTCCAGGACCCGTCCTGTCTCCGAGATTCTTCCTGGAGTGACGGCTCAGTCATACTTCATTGCTGAGGACCTAAGTTGGAGATCAACCAACAGTTTTCCTAGACAACCCTCAATTGGGATTTGTGTGATGATTTCTTTCCGGTTGGACCATTCTCTGTGGATGGAGGGGAGTAAGTCAGAGCACTGAAGTGATTTCCAAGCACAGATCCAGGGCACAGTGATTACCTTATTGAGTAGCGCTGATGCAGACTCTGAGCACAAACTGAAACAAGAGGTGTCAGCGTTCACCCCATTATTTCCTCCCAGAGCCCGGATTTGCAAATCAGAGATGATTTGCACTAGAGGAAAGATGGAAAGTGGGAAGTGATGCTCCTACCACCAGCTAATCAGTTATCATATTATGTATCCAGCATAAGGCCGGGTGGGGTGGTGGGTCATTTTGTCAGTGGCTCATCTAAGTGGATACTGCCCAGTCCATGCACCTACCTCCTTCTCCAATTTGGAGTCATGTCAATATTAAAGCATGTGGGATGTTTGTAAATGATGCTAAGAAAGATGAGGCCTTTGAAATCCTTGGCCATGTTCAAAGGCATGAATTCTTTATAACCCCTTGAGTATTCTGCCCCTCAAAGATTTTTGAGAGATAGAGAAAGATAAATATCATATGATTTCACTTTCTGTATGGCATTTAAACCGAAGCAAAAATGCAAAGCATATACCCACAGTTCTCAGAGACAGAGGGGTCCTGGATGGGTGAAGAGGTGTCAGATGATCATAAACTTCTGGCTACCAGAGAAATAAGTCATGGAATGTCATGCATTGTGAATATAGTTCATAATTTATTACATATTCAAAAGTTGCTTCATAAATAGATTTTTTTGTTTTCACAGGAAAAAATTATAACTATGTGTGGTGATTGATTTAACTAGACATATTGTGATAGTTTTGCAATATATATAAATGTTGAATTATAGTGTTGTACATATGAAACTGGCATGTCCATCATCCTTACATGAAAATTGTTCCCAGAGAGTAGAGATGTACCTTCACAAAAGTGAATTGCACTGAAAAGGAAAATTGCTGAAATTCATTATTTTTAGATGATAACCTCCCTGATATCAATTCTAATACTAAAGGGTCAATGTTTACCTCATATAAAAAAGATGACTTTTTCTAATTCAGCTCATGACATTTGATGCTAGCAATAAATAAGTTATTAGATATATACATGTAAGGTCAGAACGTTGTTACATAAACCTGAGCATGATTTAGGGATTGGGTGTTCCTTTTAAATGAAGAACCCTGTATTGTTAGTTATATGAAATGTCTTACACTTCGGAGAAAATGAGGAAAATGAAGATTTTCCTCCACATTGCAGCCTGATTTTAAGCAATTAATTTAACTGAATTTGGGTTGCCACAGAACAATTCTTAATCTCAACAGTTAAATAATTAAATCTTATCTAGCCAATAAATATATTTTAAATATGCTAAACTAGTCCTCAAAGACTCATGGTTGGATTCTTGTTCAGTTTTTTTTTTTTAATCAATATGTTTCTTCTGGCTAAGGCAAACATTCAGTGGAAACTAATTTCACCTTGTGTTAATATTTCAGGTTTTATAATCCATGTCAGATGAGGCTGAAGGTGGTGGGAGGAGAAGACAATAAATGCACAAAATCATGTCGTTCAAGGTTTATTTCAGTTCAAAAAGAAAACGATAAAGTAGGGGTCCCTTTCAATACCCCCATTTGTATATATTAATAAAAATAAGTAGTAACTCCTCAAAGATGCTAATTTTACTTTGTCTAAAAGAACCAAGCACTGTACTTCAGGTCGCAGGATCCTTTTTTCTTTTTCTCCTAGTTACCCAGTTGTGCAGTAAGTGGGTTGCCATAGATTTGGTGCATTTCTATTAAAATGGTTCCTAATGAGACCCCTCATTTCCCCAGCACCCCCATCAGACCATTATAGAGCAAAGGCTGCTTTGCAGTGGCCGGGAAGTGTTCCTACAAATATGCCTCTTACTACACAGCGGTTCTGTTCCATCCAACACTACTGGCCCAGGGTCCATGGTCACAGCACTATAGAATCTAGCCCTACCTCTGGTCTCCTAATTCTAGCAGACACTTGCTGTCCTCTGCTGAGATAGGGCCTGTGCGTTGTGCACTCTCTTGTCAAGCAAAATAAAATAAAATAAAATAAAATGTGTCTCTCTGGGTGCACGGTGAGTACCGACACTTCCAAATCCAGGCTCTTTATTTCTTCAAATTCATAAGAGAAGCAAAGGCGGGCAGAACAAGGTAATGAAGCCGTGGTAATGACGACAACAGTTCCCATTTTCACTCTGTCAGACACTGTACAGCAGCACAAATATTTGCTTCTTTATCTCTTCTAGCTTCAGGATTTCTTCTTTCAATCTGTGGTTAGAATTTTCTGTCTTTAGTGCAAATTCGTGTCTACATGTTAGAAAAGGTTATTCAGGGGTTTCTTTCCTTCTCAATCTGAAAACCAAAAATTTATGGAGGACTGAGCTAGAATCAATAAAATGTCAGTGCAAAATATATCTGACAATATTTCAGACAGATAAAATAATTGGATTTCAAACGTCCTACCCAGTATTATAATTTTACATATTACATAGACTGTCTTATATTATACCTTATATAATGTGGAAAATATATTCTAGGAAATAGCACGCACAAGGAAACACTATTTATTCTAGTCAGTCATTTTGTAGGTGTTTTATGGGCTGGAAAGAAAATTAACACTGTGCAGAAGCTAAAGCTTGGACTGAAGATGTAAGAGGTGAAGTTTTTTTCCTGGGCTTCCATTCTAGGAAAATATGCAAAAGCAGGTAATCAGGCCTTCAAAATTAGGGGGATTCTTTGAGTCACCAGAAAAAAAGGACTTATCTTTGTGCCCAACCAAGGAAGAAAATCTAATACAACACCCGCCTATAAACTGGGACTCTGCTGGTCTAATTTGACTGATAGGGTAAGTAAGAAATAAGAGCATACATAAAGACCCCCTTCCACAGTAAGGACAACTTATCACTAAAGGAGAAATAGAATCTCCTGACAGATTTGTAACTCTAAGTCCACCATCCTATGCTTTTGAAGCCTATATTCATGAAATTGACATAATCTAAAAAGCCTCAAGGAGAGAGTTCATTTCAATATTATTATTCTGGGGGTTGATTATCAACCATTAGGCACCCATCAAAAAGTGGGGTAAACTTGGGGAGCACAGGTGTAGCACAGTGAGTAGGGTGTTTGCATTGCATGCCTGGTTCAATCCCAGGAACCACATATGGTCTCCCATGCCCCATTAGGAGTGGTTCCCTGAGCACAAAGTCAGGAGTAAGCCCTGAGCACAGTCCCAAAACAAACAAGCAAAAGTCAGATTGCAAAGATTTTCCCTCAATAAAGTTGAAAAATTATAGGGAATGGCAGCACAAAACTAAAAGAAGCAAAAGGCATCAAGAGATGATAAACAGAATTAGACTTTCCAGTTCTGATTTTTGAACCATCAGTCACAAAGTATAAAATAAATGTCTACATTATTTAGAGGAAACATAAGTTTGAATATAGAAAAAAAAGAGGGAAATAAAATTGGAAGCTGGAGAGATAGCACAGCTGGTACGTCACTTGCCTTCCTCACAGACAAGCCAAGTACAATTTTTGGCACCTCATATGATCCCCTGAGCTCCTCCAGGAATGCTCCCTGAGCACAGATCCAGGAGTAAGCCCAGAGCACAGTTGGGTGTGACCAGAGCCAAAAATTTTTTAAAAGTTAACTCACATGTTGTTTCTAACAACTCAATGAGAGAGGTTATTTTTCCATATTATGAAATTAAATATAAAATATAGACTATTTCATTAACTTGCCAAATGTCAAATAGGAAAAACTAAAACCCAGCTTCTATCTATCTGGGTAATCTTTCATAGCTGTTGTTGGGCTTTCATGATGAGCTTTTGAGGAAACACCCAGGTGCCCGTGGGCTTCTCCACGCATAGAGCATTCCAGCCAGCTGAGCTTCCCTCCAACCCTGGAAAACTGGGTTGTGAAGATCATCCTCTTAACCACTCACCCATGCTGTGGAGTCCAGATCATTCCTGGCCAGGTAAGTGCCCTGTGTCTAGGCCAACTCATGGGCCCCAATACTACTTCTAGTCAATATTTTTTCCAAAAATTTTAGCCTAAGTGATAAGAAAAGAAATAGGAAATTATAAGTACAGAGAATTCAGCCCAAAACTTAAGTCTTCATCAGAGTAAATGTATACTTATTCATAACCTCCAGATGAATGGTTAGAATCAGGCAGTATTTAACAAGTTACCTACAAAATTTGCATACAGGGTTCAGCTGCATCTGTCTATTTTGTGGTACACAGTTAAAATTTCATACAAGCTACTGAATTTAGTTACCAAATTATAAAATATGCCCAGGAACAATAAAAATACACGTATATAAAGTATTTAGGAAGAGCCAAATGTCTTCAAAAGACAAAATTATTGTAAATTTTACTAAAAGACCCTAAAGATACTGTAAATATATTAAAAGAGTATGTAAGAGCTAGAGAGATAGTACAGGGTTAGGGCACTTGCCTTGCACGTGGCCAACCCAGCTTGGATCCGTGGCTTCCCATATGGTCCTTTGAGCCCACCAAGAATGATCCCTGAGCACAGAGCCAGGAGTAATCCCTGAGCACAGCTGGGTGTGACCCCAAAACAAAAAAGAAATGAATAAAATAGTATCTAAATGCATTATGAAGATCACTATTGTGAAGCCATGAATTCTATCAAAATTGATCAAAGGTTCAGATCTACTTAAATTCTTTGTAGTGTTTTGTTTGTAATTTGACAAGCTCTATATAAAATTGCTATAGAAGGACAGAAAGCAGAAGTCCAATAATCAAGTATTGTTTTTAGTAATTTTGGCATTATGAAATGAAGTAGAATATGCACATTTCAACTTTTTCATTCATCTCTCAATTTTATATCTTAGGCAATCTTATGTTCGTATAATAAACTGAAAATAAAGTATTGATCAGGAAATAAATCATTAGTACGCTACAGTCTTAAATAGTGAATTACAATATATTCCACATGTGGAAAACTGGAAAATAATATCAGATTATAATATTGAGCAAGTCACCTTAATGATAACAAATTATCTATAAGGTTCCCATTGCTATGAAGTTGAGAAACATCCCAAACCTAAAATTCATGTGTATGTGTGTATGTATATGTGTGTCTCTATATATGTATATATATTATATATATATATAATGACATATGTGCAGTAATTTTTAACTTTTGGGGAGGTGGGGTTTGGGGCTGCACCCAGCAGTGTTCAGGGCTCACTCCTGGCTCTGTGTTCAGGAATCACACATGGCAGTGCTCAGGAGTCCATATGTGGTGGCAGGGACCAAAGCCAGGTTAGCCACATGCAAGGCATGTACCCTCCCCTCTGTCCTATTGTCCCAGCCCCAGTCCTTAATAAAAAAGTAAAAAAGGATAAGGAGTCAATTGGATGAAGACACAAGGTAATCACAAGACCTCATATTCTGTTTTGGGTTGGGGAGCTCTCAGTGGGTGGTCTGGGGCCACCAAAGCCGTGTTCTGCACTGAAACCCCCTACACCCTCTCTCTGAGTCATGCCCATCTTGACTCCTGATTTCATGATTTCTATTTAAAGAAAGCCTTTCGATATATAATTTAAAAATTGAATTGCCCCAGTTCTTAGCACTTTTGTGCTCAAAATCCAAGAATGCCTGAGATTCAATCAAAGGAACCTTAATAACTAATCTGAGATGTGATTATTGCCAACTCACATCCTTCTGTTCCATGATTCACAAGCAAGGAGGAATCTCCCTTTCCGGAATTTTATTCTATCACTTTGATTATTTTTTTTTCTGACAGACTAAGTTGAATCTATCAGAATTCAGTTTAGTCTCAAATTTGACCAGTCACAGTCCATCTGAGTTGACTCTTGCATCCTGCTGGCTTGATCCCATGAATAATTGAGCCCTTTCGTGCTTCCTAGAATAACCTGGTATCTTGTTATCCACTGTTCTTTTTCTTCCTAGAGAATCCATTCTGACTACTAACTTTTCATTGAGAAGGATAACCTATACTGAATGGAATTACTGATCTTCATTAAATAATTTTTATTAATTCATTTACAATTTGTTATCAGTAGCAGTGTTATTGATGGACACAGAACAAACCTCCCTGTCCCTATCACAAATCACCCTTTGTTTTTTTTAGAAGAATTTCCTTGCATATAAATCTTTGTATGTGTGTCTAAATTAATTTAAATTCTAAAGTAAGCTTCTGAGTAGATGAACTGTGTCATCTTTCTCTCCTTCCTCCTGAGTCTAGTGAACATAAATGTTCAATTAATATTTGTCATGTGGTATGAATTACAGTTACCGGGTGGTTGTGTATGTAGTGGTACCCCCAGTGTGTGTGTGTGTTTGTGTGTGTGCATGCGCGCGTGCACGCCTATGTGTATGTGAGTGCACACTGAGTCGAAATAGCCAGCGATGACGACAAACCACATTATTTCCAAAGAAACTGTCTTACGCCTTTCTCTGTCCACTTAAAAGCGGATCAGCCTCTGTTTTTCAAGGTTCTTCTCACTTGTCCAGGAACTGAAAAGGCGAGAATACTGCCTCCCAAATGGAGTCTTTGATTTGCACGCTGGAATCTTCTCCCCCAGGCTCCCACATCTGATGCCCACCCTTCGCCCGAAAATTGGACCTGGGGGTGGTGGGGGCGAGGTGTGGATTGAGCAACTTCTGCGTCAGTGGCTGAAATGATTGGAACCGACTGACTGACACACTCCAGGCAGGCCTCCCAGCCACATGCTTGGCCTAATGTACGCAAACATCGTCCTGTTGACAACAGTCCTCTACCCCATCTGCAGCTGAAAGGGAATCCATTATTTCTCCCATCCCAGGGGAAGGAAAAGGTCTGGGTCATCATTACTCCTAGCAAATGTAACCGACTCCACTGCATATCCTAATTTGCTTGCCATAATTATAGGTCGTTCACCCTACTATTTCCAACCTCCCTCTCCCCCCACGCCCCCCACTTCTTTTTATTTTTTTTTGGTTCTTATCAATAATAAATGGAGCCTGTGTAATATTTGGTTATTATGAAAATGCTAATAATAATATGGTGGCGTCAGAAACACCCAGGATTTTATCAGCTGGTCAGATGCTCTATTAGGCAGCCAGTGAAGAGTCAGAGCAAATTGGTTATGTTAATGTCCTGTAGTACTTGGAAAAGATGAGGAGTTAGCAATTAATTTTTTTCCCTCTAAGCTGCAGGCCGACAGGCAAATTTATATTCCTCCCTCTCCCTGGGATCAAGCAAAGAGGCGATGAGGACAGAAAAGTGAGCAGCAAGTGGCTTCCCAGGATCTAATTGAACATGGCTCAGGCAAAACCACAGCTAAGAGGGGAGAGGGACGGGTATCCCCCAAAACGGGCCAGCTTCGTGCCTCGCCATTCATTCCGCTGACAAGGGCTTTTGCAACTTAAACCTGTTTTATTAATTATGTTTGACATTTCCTTAATTAGTTTCATTTACATCCCATCAGCCCCTTCCAGACGATTGCGCCATACATCATGTTACCAGAGGAAGGTGATGCCGGCAGAATTACAACAACAAGAGAATCTTCTGGAACTTACAGAAAATTAGTGGGCAGTCCTCTCTGCTGCTATCTTACAGAAAGCAGGTAGGGATAGTCTCTCAGTAGGTCTGTTTTTATGTTGCCTCTCTGAATTCCAAGATGCCTAATGTATTTCTAAATTCAGTATGTCCAAGTTGCATATAGACTCATTCATTGTACTGCTGTAGGTTTTATTAAGTCTGATAACTTGAAACAAAGAAGGGATAAACCTGAACTAATGAGATGGGGTGAGAAACATATTGTGGGTCCTCCCTGTCTCCTGGTCTGACCAACCAAGTGTCCCCACTTACACACTAGTGGGGAACTAAGTCTATATTCTGACTCAGTAGCCCAATGCACAGGAGACCTTAAGTACTATTCTGTATAGTACTGGAAGTACTTGCCATAGCAAATAGGCAAGAAAAAGATATCAAGGGCATCCACATAAGAAAGGAAGAGGTCAAGCACTCACTATTTGCAGATGTCATGATCCTACTGTTAGAAAATCCTAAAAACACTACCTTAAAAAGCTCCTAGAAACAATAGATTTGTATAGTAAAGCGGCAAGTTACAAAATCAATACCCAAAAGTCCATAGCTTTCCTATATACAAATAATGAAAGAGAAGAAAGAGATATTAGAAAAACAATCCCAGTCACAATTGTGCATTGGAAAATCAAATACCTTGGGATCAGCTTAAGTAAAGAGATGAAGGACCTATACAAAGAAACTACTGAGCACTACTTCAAGAAATAGAAGCGGACATAAGGAAATGGAAACACATCCCCGGCTCATGGATTAGGAGGGCTAACATTGTCAAAATAGCAATATTCCCCAAAGTAAGAAGCTGCAGGCCTTTCTAAGCAAGAAGGCATGGTCTTGCAATTCCTTGCAAGTCATGACTCTTTTTTGCTGGCTGGCTTTGTGGTGTGTGACCTCTTATAGAGATACACAGGGCTCTATTTTCTCCATTTGTGATAGAAAAGTCTGGCTCATTTCCACCCAGGTGCTGACTCTAAGACATTTAGCTGTTCAGGTGAAATGTCCTTTCCCATTCCCCTTTGAGCTGGTCGAGCTTCTTAGGGTCAGCTTGGGCTACATTGCCACCTTTTCTCCTTTGCTGGCCTAAATGGGAACCCCCAAACTTCCCTCTTCCCCCCACTTGCCTGGGTATGGTGACATTTTACTTCTTGGGTTCTCAACGGTTTGCATGAAGAATGTACTCAGAACTGGTTGGAATGAAAAGGAACTTTGACAAACTTCATTTCACCAAATATTCAAGGGTCATCAGACTTGGTTATTGGCACTGCCAGCCACCCAAGCCACATAGCACAGCATCTAATTAATACTACTAATTCCATTTATGTTACTTTAGCCATTGTCCAAAGCTCCAATTCCTTCTCACTGAAGTCCTAAACTGGGGTTCTGACTATCACTGGTCTTAAAATGGTTTATTGGGCAGCAGCTAGCCATGCTAAGTGCTCTCCTAACTGTGATCTGTATTTCAGGCTAAACTTTAGAGACACGTTTGGCACTCCTTCCAAAATTTAGATAGTCCTGAACCTCAGATAACTGGAAACTTTTGCTAGGTTAACCCATAACCCTTGAATGATCACGGAAGAAGTCAAGACACAAAGAATTCTGTTACTGTCCAACTCTTACCACCCAAAAGTCACCAAACCATTCTTAAATGCATCAGGATGACTTCTAGGCTTTACAGCAATGGCACCACTCAAAAATATGTTTACCCACTGACAAATGAAAATATAGCTCTTGTGACACTGTAGGTAAGTTAGCAACTCAACTGCTCCATTCTTTTATCTATTATTATTATTATTATTATTATTTTTAAACTCTGATATTCGATTTAAACTTTGGTATTTGATATGCCAAAAACAGTAATGAGTCTCACAATGGAGACCTTTCTGGAGCCTGCTCGAGCAAATTGAGGAACAACGGGACAACAGTGCTACAGTGCTATTCATATATATATATATATATATATATATATGTATATATATATATATATAAATGGCCGACATCCAGAGAGACTTAAAAGCAAGCTCTCAGAAGCGTGTGGCTGCAAGCAGCTGCGCAATATCTTTAGCCTGCTTCTCCCTTTGGGAGAAACTGGCAGTCTTCTGAGAGTTTCCTGCCCACATGGGACAGCCTTGCAAGCTTCCCATGGTGTATTCATATGCAAAATCCAGTAACAAGCTGGATCTCATTCCCCTGACCCTGAAGAGCCCCCAGTGCAACATCGTTGGGAGGGCTAAGTCCAGATGGACTTCTAAGATCTCAGGGAAAGGACGAAATGAGATATTACTGGGTCCGCCCGAGAAATCGGTGATTAATGGGCTATCATGATTGTGATCGTGATATATGTTTTCAACTCTGGAATCTAAAGTATATTACATTAAATTTTATTTTTTATTTGGATCTCGTTGTATAGTAATCATGCCTCACCTGTCATTAATAACACTTTTAAAGCAATTCTGTGTTAATATATTTTGGTGTCTACATGGAATAGGTAAGGCCTACATATGTAAGTTTTCCCCTTACACTTTATATAAACACTGTGGCTTATAAAGTTGAAATTCAGGGAAACTTGACAGAAAACAATCAGGAGATAACCCGGAGTGTGAAAAAATACACCACTTCTCAATACCCACCTTTACTACAGCCTCTTCATGGCCTCACAAAAGTGAGACACTTTCGTGATTGAAATAGTCATTGCTAAACCGATCTGATCCTCCTGAATTCCTAATAGTGTTAGTTCATGACACAAGCTCTAACGTATCACTTATTTTCCCTGACCTCCTTGGAACCATCTGTTGATATGTGAGTCAAGAGACTTCTGAGGTTTCTGATCTCCAAGGCTTCAGAAATACAGGATAAAACCAAGCACTGGGAATTATGTCCACAATCTCCTCCTTGGCCACGTTGAAACCACCTATAGCTGATGACATTCCAGCCTGGATCAATACAAATCACATCTGCCCCATTTTAAGTCACTCACCACATGATATGACATGCCATTGGGACTTCATTTGGTGGTACATTTTTCAGTGTTGACTCCAATCATCAGGATGCTGAAGACTGGTCTACGAAGATCATGTTTTCATACTGCTGACGGAGGAGTGAAGACAGGTGAGGCCTCCGGCTTCCGGAGTTCATATTCTCCCCATTGGGGAGAAAATGCCATCAAAATCAGAACCACACAGGAAAGCAAATGGCCCAAGGAAAATGCTGGTTGTGGGGGAAGATTGGGGAGTAGCAGGAGGAGTGGAGAGTGTGCACAGAGGCAAGTGTGGCCACCATTCGAGGGGAGAGAGGGAGGTCCTGTAAGTCAGAAGCAAGGGCGGTGCAAAGCTTTTCCGCAGAAACAAGGTTGGTATGTCCAAAGCAAAAATCCAGTGTGGTTCCCCCAGAGAAAGCAAGAAAAACCATCTAAGGTGGACCTTTGGACACTGTTTTGAGCTCCAGGGGAAGCCATTGAGGATGCATCTGCTTGATTTTGGAACAATTAAACATACTAATGTCAAAAGGATAGGAATTTAAATTGGAACATAATTTCCATGATAATGAAAGTTTAATGCAATTTTAATTTTGTTTTGTTAAGGTTTGAAATCCCGTAAATAACTGATTTCAAGACTTGCTTGAAATGTGTAAGGGTTTTATGGGGCCCTTATTAAAAATGATTTTCCGATAGATGTGTGTATCTCATTTCTCTCTGCTTCTGCTCTGTCTAAATTACTCTGTTAGTTATCTGCCCTAAAACCTTAGGAAGAGCTTAGAATCAGAATCTAAAAGCTTACTTTACATAAAGTAAAGTTGTGCCATGTTCTTCTTTATAGAGCCAAGAGTCCACTTCTGAAGTATTGTGGAAAAGCTCGGAAAGTGAAAATAGGATGCTACCATTTCCTTGATATCTCTCTGATAAGGGAGTTGGCCTGTAAGTTCATGTTTGTTTTTATTATTATTGGTGGTGGGTGGTGGTGGCATGTTTCTATCTTGAAGCCACGCCATGGGGCGGTCTCTGATGGCCTGCGTGGCCGAATATAATATTCTCAAAATGTAAGAGTCACCTACTGACTTAGAATTCAGGGTGACATCTCCAAGAGACCAAGACTGTGCAGTTAGCTGCCAGCACCACCTTCAATGAAAGCTCACGCTCATTTGGACAAGGTTCTGAGAGATCTGAGATACCATCAGACAGAGAGAAAAAAAAAATCAAAATATTTTGCTGTCGTCTTCTGTCACACACGCTGTCAGGGAGCTGCATGCTGTGGCCGCAATAGAGCTGAATCCAGTGAAAAGATCCACAAACAAGGCAGGTTTCGGGGCGTTCCACCTCATCGGGGCTGTACCTGTGAGGACCTGTCAAGCTGCTTAGCTGGCCCCAGCCCTGATAGTATTGCTTATGCAACTCTGCTCAGCACCGCGACACTCTGCGTGACATTCTTACAGAGGCACCAACACACTCGCCCATTGAGCATTTCTATTTCCAAACACCGTGTTCAGGGCCATGAAGACGGGAGTCTAAATTTCATTCCAATTACCAGTTCCACAAACAATGAATTATTCAGGATTACACTGCCCAGTTTTACTGAAGCAGTGTGTGCTGGGCATATGTTTGCATCTCTCGACACATATGTGGACGAAGAGGGAGAAATTCAATTAGCTCTTCCTTAGTTTATTAGAATTCCACCACGTTAAATTGTTCAAAGAAGCTGATCAATATTTGCTATGGCGAGCATGTATCCCTCATGAAAACACGGCTCCAAATAGGCATGAGTATCCGTGAAGATTGTTTTAATTAAAAATATTTAAATTATAAATAAGTAGGCCTGGAATTTTTATCTCTTAGAAGAAAAAGAAGCCCCTATCAGATATGAAAGAGAAAGAGAAAAAAAAAAAGAGAGTGTGTGTTTTTCAGGAATGGGTAGGAGTAAATAGAATATACAGACTTTTTTTCCCCCTTAAAATTCACTCTGTTAGCACAGTGCTGTGAGTGGCGTTTGTCATAACATCATGTCAGAGTAAGTAAAATTAGAATTTCAGCCAGCTTTACAAAGAAATCAGAATCCCCATTCTCGTTGTGCTTTCTATGGTGAAATTATACACTGCCGTCTCAGTGATTCTGCCCCAAGAATTTTCATAGATTTGCCTTAGGCAAAACTGAATTATTTCTGTTCTCTTTTAAAATGTTCACATTTCACAAAGCAAAGGGAGAAAAAGCTTACATAGCTTCCTCCATCTGTGAGAAACGGCTTTCAACGTTTGAGTATAAGTCACAAACAGGTTTCTACTTTCTAAAGTCCTCCATTTTCAAATGAATTACCGAGGGACGGGTGGGGTAGAGGGAGAGAGTGGAGGGAAGGAAGAAGGGGTGGAAGGAGGGAGGGAGGGAGGAAAGTGAACAGGTAACAAACCTGGGTGGATCTTCCCCCATCCACTTTCTGTGTCCTCCAGAATAAAGTTAGGTGGATTTACATAAGCATCGCAATGCCATAACATGATGTTGGCAGAAGTACCTGTACTGACCACCCGCCAATCAGCAGGCTCAGCTCCTTCAGGAAGGAAGAGCCGGTGCAGTGGGTGTGGCTTGCTGCATGGTCCTCTCTTGGGCTGGATGTCCATGAGACGTCTTCATGCAGGCATTCCTTAACCACATCTGTATAGTATTCCACCCCACACTGAGATCACTCCGATTTACAGTTGTTAGAGGCTGGACTCAGACTTCACGTCTCTTGAAGACAAATAGTATTATAGCCAAGCTGACTTCTCAGTCTACACCTGCTACCAACACCCAGAGAGCAGTCACCCTGTCCCAGGTCATGAATGAACTGTTTAGCCTTAACAGAGTAGATTAATTTGCTAAAATATGTTATAAATTTACAAACCCAGTTCACAAACATTTCTATCTTTTTGCATATTTGACAGCATTTCATAATTTCTGCCATTCATGTTTTTAATTTTATTTATTTTTATTATTATTTTTGTTGTTTTTTGGGGGCTACACACCTGGTGATCCTCAGGGGTGATATCTGGCTCTGTACTCAGGAGTTGCTTCTGTCAGTGCTGGGGAACCATATGGCGATGGGCAGAGATGGAATCTGGTCTAGAGTGTGCACAGCTGTGCTATCTCCCCACCCCATGACTCGTTCTTTTAATGCTGGCATTTTGATGACTGACCATCGGTTTCTGATGTGCTTCCCATGTACTCCACATTTTCCGTTTAGCTGGTTTTATGTAGATCGTGTTGAATGTTGAACTCCATTTGCCAAACCTTTGCCCACTCTAAGTTTGTGATGAAATTCTAACATGTGCTGCCCTAGCAGCTTCATGAATTATTTTCATTTGCATCTGCAGATCTTAAATTAGGCTGAAATTGGTATGAATGAGAGATCGGGTGCATTTGAGCCACTTGTTGAGTGGCTTTCGTGGCCTCTGCTTTGTCATAAACCCAGCCATCGTACATGCGTTGTTTTGTTATTGGGACCATACAAACAGAGGTGCTCAGATCCCCAGGGTCCCATCACAGTGGAGCCTGGGGGTTGGTATAGATCAGGGGTAGAGCATTTTATTACACAGTGGAGAATGGGGGTAAAGGGTGTGGTACCATGGATCAAGCCCAGGCTGTGCTATCTCAAACAACCAAGACATATTCTATTCTCTGTCAATCAAGCCACACCCCAGCCTGTGACTTAATTGTTTTCCTTTAGTTCATTTACCCATCCTTGTGAAAGATGCAGAATTTTCTTGTTTACTGAGAACCTGCCCACATCATGCTGTCCAGTAGTGCAACTCCTCCATCTTAATTCACTTTAGGATAATATTTGCTAGTCACAGCTTCTGTTCATCTTGTTTTGTTTGGGGGTCACACTTGACTGTGCTCAGGGATCATTCCCAGTGGGGCTCAGGGGACCCAATGGGATGCTGGGGATAGAAGCAAGGTGAACCGTGTGTGAGACAAGAGCCCTCCCTGCAGGGTCCTAGTTTCAATCTTTGAGTTGCTTGTGTGGACAAACTTCATTTCCAAAAAAGAAATATCAGTTTAGCTGGGTAATCTTGGATCTGTAGATAGATTTAGGAAAACATTCTTTATTATACGAAGCTTCTATATGTTAGTTTGGAATGTTACCCCTGCATATCTATTTTTATTCTATTGTTCTACGTAATTTGAGCTTGTTTCCAAATTAATTTTGCTAACCTATAGAAATGCAGTTGATTTTAGCATAATTATCTAGTTACCTGGATAAATTAATTTTATGCTTTATTTTTGTTTCCAGGCTCCATGAATTTTCTATGTAGAGTCTCATTTTTCAATTTTTTAATTTTTTTAAATGTAAGAATTTTATTTATTTATAGACATTTTTGCCTTTTTTAAAGAAAACTTTAGGGACCAAAAGTTTTGGTCCCCAAAAATGGTGTGATGTGGCATTCTTTTTAAATACCAGTGGGTGCAATTTGATATTGTTGCTCTTAAAATTGTCTATTATTTAAATTTTTATTTAACAAAACATAATTTATTTTTATCTTTTTAATTAAAAATTACCTTGCCATATTGATGGTGATCTAAAATTTTTTAAAGTTCTTTTTTTCTAATATTCTTATGAAAATTAGGACATAAGTAATAAAAGTGATATTATTTATATTTGTCTGTAGAATTTATTGAAGAAGTTACTGAGACTTGAATCTTCTAAGGAAAGGTTCTGAATTACATCTTAATTTAAATAAGAGGTACAGATCTTGTCAGGATTGTTCTTTATTTCCCTGCTATACTGAGGTTATTATATTTTCCTAGTAATTTGTCTATTTCATCTAAATTTCCAAATTAACTGACATGAAGTTGACCTGTTGTTATCCTCATTATACATATGATCTATAATGTTTTCCACTCGCTCACCTGATCATTTCAGCAGCTGATTATCCCCAGGCATAACCAGCTCTTCTCAAAGTTTCAACAGTTGACTTTCAGATGCTGTTTTCCTTTGTAAATTTTTCAAATTTCTCCACTTTCTTCTGGTAGCATTAATTTTTGGGGGAAAGCACACACTTTTAATATTGACCTTTTTATAAGAGAAATACCAATAGGTCTTTCTCTTTCATCAAGAAGATGGACATCAAGTGCAGCAATTCTTGCCCTAAATTCTCCAGAGACCGACACACCCTCCTTCCCCCAACCCCACTTGTGGTTTGATGTCTCTCATCAGTTTGGAGGACTCTGTGTCAGTATTCTGCTCAGATTTTGCTCCTCCCTGTTTTCTTATGCCTCCCCATCCCCCCACCCCCATTGGAGAAGCCTCCTCATAAATCCATTATCGCTCTTCACCGCCTGTGTCTGCAGTCTCTCAGGCACCTCTGCCCCTCACAGCCCTCATCATTCTCATTATGTCTTCTCTCTGCACCTCAGGGTAGAAAGGCTTTGCAAATATGAAAATTGATTTTCCTTTAACAGTGTCCAGTAGGCTGCTAAACCCATCTTCTGGGCTCTTAGGTTTCAAATCATTCTATTTCCAGGTCCCGAATTTTTGTTTCTTTTTAAATCAATTATGGTGCTCCCCCAATTTTTTTTCTTCTTTCGCCAGTCTCACAATTTGCAGTTGATAGTAGTTACTTCTGATAAATCTGTAATATCTGTGCCTCTGTCTCCCCCCCCCTCCCCATTCTTTATTGTTCAGTTTTGGGTCCTATTTCCTGATATGCCTGGTACCAGTCTAATGTAATTTCTTAAACCAAGGTCATGTTAAAGAAAATCTTAGAAACTCTGGTGGTGTTTTTCTTTCTCTGATGACTCTCTCTCTTATTTTCTTCCTTTTTTAAGCATGCACACATAGAACTGATTAGTTTGTTTATTTGTTTTGGAGCCACACTCAGTGGTGCTCAGAGCTGACCCCTGGCACTTCACTCAGAAATCACTCCTGGCAGGCTCCTGGGGTCAGGAATGGAGCCCAGGATGCCTACATGCACTCCAGTCCCTGGAATCCATCTCTCCAACCACCCCCCGCCTTTCAGATGCTGTTTTCCTTTGTAAATTTTTCAAATTTCTCCACTTTCTTCTCGTAGCATTAATTTTGGGGGGAAAGCACACACTTTTAATATTGACCTTTTTATAAGAGAAATGCCAATAGGTCTTTCTCTTTCATCAAGAAGATGGACATCAAGATGACGCTTCAGACTATTTCTCTTTCATATATTCGAGACCCCAAATGTTATACTTCCCAGAGCTGCTGTCAACATTCCGTGCCTCTTTCTTTCTTTCTTTCTTTCTTTCTTTCTTTCTTTCTTTCTTTCTTTCTTTCTTTCTTTCTTTCTTTCTTTCTTTCTTTCTTTCTTTCTTTCTTTCTTTCTTTCTTTCTTTCTTTCTTTCTTTCTTTCTTTAGTGTCTCCTTACCTTGTGCAGATTTGGAGATGGCAGATTCTTCAGTGGGGTTCCGGGTGGAGGTGGGGGTTGGGGAGCACCAATGATCAAATGATCAGTCCAGCCCCACTGCCTCTCACCAGGCAGATAGGCAGACCCAAACAGGCCTTTTTTTTTTCTTTTGGTTTCTTGGGTCAATCCCCGGCAATACTCAGGGGTTACTCCTGGCTCTGTGCTCAGGAATCAACCCTGAAGGTGTTTGGGGACCATATGGAATTCTGGGGATCAAAAGCTGGTCAGCCAGGTACAAGGCAAACACCCTACCCAACGTACTATCACTCCAACCCTCCAAACTGGCATTTGTCTCCAAAAAGATTGTCGTGTACTCTGCCAGCTGCCTCTTCCCTGGGCCCTGCCATCTGCCCCTCGGCCTCCACTCAGGCTCACAAATCAACACAGATCTTGAGTCCAAATCCACTAAACACCCAGAGCTTCCTCTGAGCAAACCTTCAATTGCGCCCTCAAGTATGAGCTCCGTGGAATCTTTCTGATTCTTTCCAACACGGTATCTTTTATTTATTTTCTGGCATTTGATCTTGACACACTCATTGTTCCTGTTAGTGCATTTAGTTGGGCTTAGGGGCCACAGCTCAGGAGCTACTTCTGGCTCAGTGCTCAGGGTTGACTCTCAGCAAGTGCTCCAGAAGCCCTGTGGGGGCCTGGGGTATAACCTGAGTTCCCACCTTGCAAAATGTGTGCTTCAGCCTTTGATCCCTGACTCCAGTCCCTAATTACTCTTAAGGGGGATGTTAGTGATGATGACCTGTCATCATAATGGAAAAGTAGAAGCCATCATTAATATATTTGTATTTGTTTGGGGAAGGTGTAGGGGGGATTGTTTTGTTCTGGGTTTTTTTTTTGAGGGGGGGCGGCATTGAGGGTCATACCCAGCAGTACTCAGAGCTTACTCCTGGCTCTGTGTTCAGGGATCACTTTTGGTGGTACTCAGGGATGCTGGGGTTTAAACCTACGTTAAGCACATACAAGACAAATGCCCTCCCTACTGCACTATCGCTCTGACCCCTGTCATTACTATTCTTACCAACAGTCTCACCACAATGTGTATGAACCACGGGTATCTATTTTTCTTAAATGACCCTAGAAACAAACCTGTGCCTGCAAATACCATGATCTGGGATTAAAATTTTAAAAAGGCCAACAGCATGAACAAAATTTCACATGTTTGAAAGGACAAGAAATGTACCCTGCTAATCCATGTAGGTATTTTGAGTTCTGAGTTGACCACCTTCCCCAGATTTTCTCAAAGAACACATTTGTTTTTTCATCTTTTTGCAACACAGTTACCAAGAATTTTTGGAAGTGAAAAAGCAAAGAGTCGCTTTTCCCTTTGAGCTAAAGGAGCCCTCATTACATAGGCCGCTGTGACATTGGCTGGCAGAGTAGCTGACAGATTGTCACTCAGGACTTCAATTAAGTTGAGAACCAGATGACATGTGCTGGCGTCGGTACACTTGGAAAGTCCTGCCATTTTTCCTCTCAGTAACGCTGACTTTCAAGGGTCAGCTTGGTCTGGCGGGCACTCACTCCCTTCCTTTTGCACTCAGGAGCCACAACAAATGTTCCTTAGAAAAGTTTTCTAGTGTGAGTTTGAGAAACCCTGTTCCAAAGAGGGTTTCACTGCAACAAAACCTTCACGGGCACCTTGTTATTGGCCTTACCACCTCCATCCATCAGACATACATGGTGCAACACCTCTCTCTCCTCTCTCTTTCCTCTCCTCTCTTTCTTCTCCCCTCTATTGTCTCCTCTCTCTTTGCTCTCTTCTCTTTCCTCTCTCTCCTCTCTCTTCTCTCTTTTCTCTAGATCCCTTGATCTCTCTTCTCTCTCCTTTTTTCTCTCTCTTCTCCCTTTCCTCTCCTCTCTCATTTTCCTCCCCTCTCTCTCCCCCCACACATACACACATATATACACACAGAAAGAGAGAGAGAGAGAGAGAGAGAGAGAGAGAGAGAGAATGACTGAATTTCTGTCCAAAAGAATCATAGTTGAAGGCCAAAGAGACCATACAAGAGGTCAGGCACTTGCTTTGCATGCAGCCAGCGTGGTGGGTTCAACTTTCAGCCCCCCAAAGAATTAACTGGTGACCACAGATCTTTAATCTCATGGATAATGAAGCCTGTGGAGCACATTGGCCCGATGGCTACAGGATGGGCAGCTGATAGGGGGAGGTGGGGACTCAGACATGACACATCCACCCCATGATGGGCACAAGGAGAACGGGCAGGAATTAGCAAGAGAGGTCTGAGGGTCTTCAGCCACTGCAGCACTTTGGGGACAGGAGCACGGCCCTGATGAATGTGCACACAGACCTGTCAGGACCAAAGGTGAATCACTGGGGACAGCCTCTGCTCAGTGTCCTGGGGGGGTTGAGGGGAAGGAAACTGGAAGGGTGGAAGGAAATCAAGAAACAAGAGAAAGAGAGAAAGAAAGAGAGAGAGAGAGAAAGCCCTGCTGAGTTTAATCTGAGCAGTGTATCCATCACCCCAAATGATACAAATCAGCCATTACTGGACCAGGCAAAAGCAACCCTCCCTACCTGCGATCCCTCCTTTGCTTTCTAAACCTCTTTTCAGCTCAGCCTAATGAATTGTCAGAACTGTCAGACAGCTCCAAGGAATGACAAATGTCTATGATTTGTTGCTGCTGCTGCTGTTTTGCCAGGAACACCTGATGTATGTAGTGTTGCATTCTTCAGTTTCGAATTAGAGACTTGGAAAACAAAATCAACCTTGATAAATATAGCAATTTTTCCCCTGTTCTGTAAGCCGAACTGAGCGGATATTTTTAAAGATAAAGCACTCTCTTTTGTTCTTGTAATATGCACGGGAGCACCCGGGGTAAATTGCAAACAAAGAGCTAAAGCCCCAACACTAGGGGTGTGGGGAGACAGGGCTATCACCAGTGCTGGAATGAGAGTCTGCTTACAGTCCGATTGTCCGTATTAATCCTCTTGTTCAGTAACTTGTGCTGCCTTGATTAATGCTATGAGGAGCCCTAAAAAGTCAAAAAGCTTAAACTTGGGGCTAAATATCCAGTACCTACTGCAGAGGACGACTGCTGATATCTAGTTAAATACAAATGATTTTCAAAAGCTCTTTGATGACTTAAAAAAGGAAAGAAATACCTTCAGTAAGAAAGAAGTTCATCTAATGACATGGAATAATTTTAGATACTTCACATTTGATTTATTGAACCTAATGATTGCAGCTGAGGTTCTGGTAGTCTAATACTGTAGCACTGTAGCACTGTCCTCCCATTGCTCATCGATTTGCTGGAGCGGGCACCAGTAACGTCTCCATTTGTGACTTGTTGTTACTATTTTTGGCATATCAAATACGCCATGGGTAGCTTGCCAGGCTCTGCCATGCGGGCAGGATACTCTCGGGCTTGCTACACAGGTAGCTTGCCGGGCTCTCTGAGTGAGACGGAGGAATCAAACCTGGGTCAGCTGCGTGCAAGGCAAACATCCTACCTGCTGTGCTATCACTCCAGTAGCCTAATACTTTAAAAAAAGAAAAAAGGAAGAAAAGAAAAAAAAGAACTCTCTCAAGTGACTGGAGTTTTGATTCAAATTTGATATGTTAAGAGAAACAGTATATTTTCACTGTGGAGATTACTCACTAGAGTCCGTTTTTTTTTTTTGGCATATGTACATATTCTGATTATTTTGTTTTAAAATGAAAACTTTTAATGAGGTTTTTTTTAATCTATTGTTTTTCTTTCTCCATTTCTCCCTGTTATACACATTCAATTACTTCATGCAAGTTTTAACAAGCTAGAAAGGTTTGAGGTGTTTTGAGAAATCACAATATCCCTAAATAAATATCTCATTTAGCTATTCCACCATCCTCAACCCTCCAGCCAAACTTAGCTCAATTAAAAAAAAATCTTATTCTACCAAGCAAAATTATCCTCACTCCTTCCTGTAGCAATCCTCAACAGAGAGAGAGAGAAAGAGAGAGAGTTATATCAAAGTCTCCACTGCAGACTTCCATTAGGAGTTTTCTCTCCCGCATCCCCTTCTAAGGGAGATGTGGAGACAGCCTTGTCAAATTCTGGGAAGGGGCAAGAGTGGGGCTGCGTCCTGGTAGAACAGACAGCGACAGCTCTGGGGCCAGGAGTCTGAACAAATCGGCGACCGAACAGGTGGCCCCTACCCAAAGAACTAAATAGATATTTGGTCTCTGTATCAATAGTATGGACAGGGCAGTGTGTCCAAGACGCAGCAAGAGCTCACAGAAAGCAAGTAATAGATCCTCAATTAATGATAACTGGGAGTGAGCAAAGTTCCCTTAGCCAGGTTCACCGATAACACCAAGCTGACTCTTTTAGTCAGCTGCTTTTCTCCCCCAAACAGGATACTCTTGGGTCATTTACAAATCCACAGAGACAAAGGGATAGTACAAGGGTTAAGGCGCTTGCCTCAGAATGCAGCTGACCCTGGTTCAATGCCTCAGCACTGCTTATGGTACCCTGAATACTGCAAAGGCGGGGGTGGGGAAGGGGGGAGTTGGCAATGGAGGGGGCATCCCTGAGCACAGTCAAGAGTAGCCCTGAGTACTGATGGGTATAGCCCAAAGCACTTCCCCCTCATAAAAAGATAAAAGTAAGGGGGAAAATATCCAATTTCTCCCCTCCTTCACTCTTCTGCACCTCTGGGAAGCATTCTCATTGCCGTGTGGATGCCAGTTCACTCTCTGAAAATGCATGCCTTTGAGTAGACAGGTCATCTTTCTAAAAGCCTCCTCCCACCCCACCCCACCACCAGCCCCACCCCAGCGGCTCCCTCCAGCCCTTCGTCAGGGCAAAGGAGAGGAAATGTCTTTCTGTACGTAATAGCATGAACAGAGGAGGTAGAAAAGGAAAAAGATCAATGCTCCTGAGTCAGAGAAAGACTTCTGATAACCACATCCAATTGCCAGCGTTCAGGAAATCACTCAGCAGGCTCCAAACACTTCCTTTTTGTCAATGGCTTTCTAATGGCCAGCCACATCACCTTTCCCCATCATGCTTTGAAATATGTTCGCACACCAACCCCCAGACCACAGGAGAGGGTGCTACAGAAGCAGGAGTCCAAGTGTTCCAATCAGCAAGAGGAGACAGGGGCTGGAGAATGATCCCCAGCCTTGCTGGAAGCAGTGTAGGAGGGCTGAGCTCAGTCCAGGACCCTGGTAGGAGTGGAACTCAAGGGTGGGAATGTCTTCAAGCTGTGCAGTTGTGAGAATGAGGAAAGGATTCTGGATGCAGAGGGGCTGGCCCCGACCTGGATCTGTGGTGGAGCAGGACAGTGAAGTTAAGCAGGTGCTGGAACTTTTTTTTGTATTTTTTAATTGAATTGCTGTGAGATAGTTACAAAGCTTTCATATTTGAGGTTCAATCAACAATGATCGAACACCCATCCCTTCAGCAGTGCACATTTTCCACCACTAATGTTCCCAGTATATCCCACCCCATTCCACCCTCCCCCTGCCACCATGGGCAGACAATTTCTCCATACTCTCTCTCTACTTTGGGGACATTATGGTTTACAATGCAGATACTGAGAAGCTATGATATTTGGTGCTTTATCTAATTTCAGCACACCTCTCCCATCCCGAGTGATCCCTTCAACCATCATTGACCTAATGATCCTTTCTCTATCCCAGCTGCTTTCTCAGGGCCAGGAATATTGCTTCATGGTTGATGCTGGAACTTTCTTCCTTGTCTCAGGACACATCAGCCTCTCTTCAAAGACAAGCCAGATCCTAATACACAGTGATGGAGAAAACTTTCATTTCTTTGTCTTCTTTTCATTGACAATAACAAGTCTGAATTTGAGGCAGTTTGTCTCCTTTCCTTAGTTTTTTTTCCCCTCCCAGCTAATGATAGCATTCTTTTTATTTTTCTATAAAATTTTCAACTATTCATTCAAAATATAGAAAACCATAGAGGAATTAACCTTTTCCTTCATACCCATTTTTCCTCTCACCTCTTACTAACCTTGCCACGGAATTTCTTCATTTTCTCCATTTGCTGATTAAAATAATGGGCATCTGAACAAAAAAGGGGATAAAAGTGTTGATGGAATTAAAGAAACCAGATTTCTTTTTCTTGCTTGCTCTAAAAAAAATTAGCTTTGGTATCTGCTGTAGAAAGAATGAACAAAGCTCCAATACTTGAACGACGAATTTGAAAGCCTTGAACAAGTAAAAGACCTGAGAGTTTTGCTCTCAGGGTGAGGGCAATGGGCAAGGTCTTGTCTTCAATGCGGGTTCACGCCCAGGCCGCTTCGTACCCTAGCTACATAGACAAGAATAAGTGAGGAAGATGGAACTGAGCACCAACAGAATGAGAAGAGGGACACTGACGCCACGGGGTCTCATGTGGGATGGCCAAGTGGTGTGTGGGTAAAATCAAGCTAAACTGAACTCTTGCTCCCTGCCATGGCGAAACCCAAGTCCTTGAAGGAAAACAAAACCATCTGAGCATTGTGCCATCCCTTTTCTCATCACATGATGTTCGGTGGTGCGCGCCCCCTTTGACATCGAGAAAATCCTCTCTATATGAGACACAGAGATGAAGAAATCATAAAGCTGCTGCTGAAGTTATTTGTAGACCAGTGCTACTGAAAAGCCAGGTGTGTGTGTGTGTCTAAGATAGATCAGTGATAGATTGCAGATGATAACGCAGGAGGACAGATAATATCTACAAACACAAGTACAGATACATTCGTGCACACCCCAGCAACCTTGGGATTTCATGCACCACTGGTGCTCTAGCTCCATCTTTCCAACTTCCTCTCAACACCACTTACATACACACACACATCAGCACGAGAGACCCTTGCAGACATGGCCCCCCAGTTCTATTGCCTGCACTCTTGGCATAGGAGACCAACTCCCCAGCCCCTGCAGAGTCGAGTCCTTCCAGCAGATACTGTGCAATAACACTGCTACTTTGCCTGGACCACACAAGCACATGTGGGGTTGTATGGGTGGGGGGTCAGGTGGGCCGCTTTTAGGTACAGACTTTTCAGAAGTGACAGCCTCTATCCTGGCTTTTCCTCTATCCCCCTCCTTCTTCTGTGAACATTTTCCTTTTTGTGACCAGCACTTGTTGCATGCCCATTGTGATTTGTGTGGAGCTCCAAGGGGAATCTTGGACCCAATACCCCCCTTTTTTCTACCTGGTCCCCAGAAAATGCCACCCTCCTTGCTTCCAAAGTCATGGTCCCCAGGCACCCTGCACGACCTCTCCATCACAGCCTGTCCACAATGGCTGCCGCTGGGGAAAAAACTGGGAGAACACTGGAAGAAAAACCAGAAGTTTTAGATGAAATGAAAAAGAAGGCTCCAGGGGATGGAGCGATACTACAATAGGGAAGGCGTTTGTCTTACACATGGCAGACCTGAGTGGCATCCCATTGAGTCCCCCAAGCACCACCAAGAGTGATTCCTGAGTGCAGAACCAGGAGTGCATCCCCAAGCATCACCAGGTGTAACCCAAAACACAACAACAAAAATAAGGTTCCAGAACTATCCATCTCTTTGCACCTCTCAGTTATTCCCTAGCACTAAAACAATCACTGTCAATAACAAAGTGTGAGACACTATGCCTGACCAGATGTGCCTAAGGACTCTGTGGAGATAAGGAAAAATCTGCCCAGGGCCACTGGGGAGAGAGCTGGGGAGGCTGCTGCTAGTCCAAGGACGACTGGAAAGGAAGATCACTATGTAATCTTCTGCTCTCATTGCCCAAATTAGAAAAGAGAAGAATGTAACTAAAGAGCTGATGCTTTGGAATTTAGATTCTGACAGTCCAAATTCACATAAGCCGGAATCTGGAAACAACCCAAGTGTCCAACCATGGTACAGCTACACAATGGAGCACTACATAGCTGTTAAGAAAAACAAAGTCACAAAATTGGCTTATAAATGGACAGACATGGAAGAGTACCACACTGAGTGAAATGAGCCAGAAGGAGAGGGACAGACATAGAGTTATGGCACTCATTGCAGGATATAAAAACCATACTTACTGTGAGACCATTACCTAAGGATAGTAGAAACAAGGGCTAGGACGACTGGCCCACAGTTGGAAGCTTGCCACACGTGTGGGGGAGAGGGCAGTTAGGATAAAGAGGGGAACACCATGGCAATGGTAGTTGGAAATAATCACTCTGGAAAAGAACTGAGTGAAAGTAGGTAAAGAGATAAACATAATAACCTTTCAGTACCTGTATTGCAAACCATATTGGCCAAAAGGAGAGAGAGAGAGAGGGAGGGAGAGAGGAAGGGAAGTAGGGAGGAATGGAGGGAGGAAAAAGTACCTGCCATGGAGGCAGACTGGGAGTGAGGGGTGGAAGGGGGAAAATTGGGCTAGGATCATTGCTGGTGGGAAAAGTGCACTGGTGAAGGGATGGAAGTTGAAACATTGCATGACTGAAACCCAGCTATGAACAACTTTGTAACTGTGCATCTCACAGTGATTTAATTCACTGTCACTGTCATCCCATTGCTTATCAATTTGTTCAAGCGGGCACCAGTAACATCTCTCATTGAGAGACTTATTGTTACTGTTTTTTGGCATATCCAATACGCACAAGTAGCTTGCCAGGCTCTGCCGCGCAGGCTCAATACTCTCGGTAGCTTGCCAGGCTCTCGGAGAGGGGCGGAGGAATGGAACTCGGATCGACTGCATGAAAGGCGAAAGCCCAACTGCTGTGCTATCGCTCCAGCTCATGATTATTAATTAAAAACAAAAAACTTCAGATACCCTTTCGGTACTTTTCTGGGTTCTAGAAAGTTTGGTCTGTTTTACCATCAGCACCTGTGGAGCTTTATTGGTGCCTTTATCATCATCCAAGCAGCCATCACTTTTGCAAAGGAGCACCCCTCAACACCTCCCCAACCCCGCAGGTGAACTGAAAGCAAATATGGGCAGAGGGTGCAGAATCACCCCTGCTGGCTGTATCCCAGCGTCTCATGGTACCCCTGGGTTTGGTTTCAAAGGAGAATGTTCAGGATGTCCTTGTCATGAAGTCAGACTGTGCGTATGTGACCAGCAGTGGAGTGAAAAGTTCTAGCATCTCATTCAGATGATTAAAACAAGGCTCAGGGTCAAAGATGTCAAGATTCAGAAACAAATTGCTTGCAAGCATGTTTTTTTTTCAAATAATGGAAAAAATGTTAGTTATATTCTTTTTCAATTTTTATTGAGTTTTTTGCTTGCTTGTTTTTGGTGATGATGTCAGGGATTAAACCTGGGTCCTCGAACCTTGATGAAACTGAACTGTTTTTGTTTTTGTTTTGGGCCCACACCAGGCAGTGCTGAGGGCTTACTTCTTGTTCTGCGCTAAGGGATCACTTCTGGTGAGCTTGGAGGACCACATGGAATACTGGGAATCAAACCCAGATTGGCCACATGCAAGGCAAGTGCTTTACCTGCTCTACTATTATTTCAGTCCTGAAACTTAACTATTTTGAATGTTTTAAACAATCCTGGGTTGGGGCCAGAGCGATAGCACATTGGGGAGGGCATTTGCCTTGCATGTGGCCAACCTGGGTTCGATTCCTGGCATCCCATATGGTCCCCAAGCATTGCCAGGAGTGATTCCTGAGTGCAGAGCCAGGAGTAACCCCTGAGCATCACTGGGTGTGACCCAAAAAGCAAAAATAAATAAAAAAATAAACAAACAGCCCTGGGTCACTCAATGACAGGAATTCTTTTTTTTTTTAATTTATTTATTTTTAATTAGAGAATCACCGTGAGGGTACAGTTACAGATTTATACACTTTTGTGCTTATACTTCCCTCATACAAAGTTTGGGAACCCATCCCTTCACCAGTGCCCATTCTCCACCACCCGTAAACCCAGTGTCCCTCCCACCCTCCCCAATCCCATCTCCCCCCCACCCCACCCTGCCACTGTGGCAAGGCATTCCCTTCTGTTTTCTCTCTCTAATTAGCTGTTGTGGTTTGCAATAAAGGTGTTGAGTGGCCGCTGTGCTCAGTCTCTAGCCCTCATTCAGCCCGCAACTCCCTTCCCCCACATGGCCTTCGACTACAATGTAGTTGGTGATCGCTTCTCTGAGTTGACCTTTCCCCGGAACGTGAGGCCAGCCTCGAAGCCATGGAGTCAACCTCCTGGTACTTATTTCTACAGTTCTTGGGTGTTAGTCTCCCACTCTGTTATTCTATATACCATAGATGAGTGCAATCTTTCTATGTCTGTCTCTCTCTTTCTGACTCATTTCACTCAGCATGAAACTTTTCATGCCCATCCACTTAACTACAAAATTCTTGACCTCCTTTTTTCTAACAGCTGCATAGTATTCCATTGTATAGATGTACCAAAGTTTCCTCAACCAGTCATCCGTTCTGGGGCATTCGGGTTTTTTCCAGATTCTGGCTATTGTAAACAGTGCTGCGATGAACATACATGTGCAGATGTAGTTTCGATTGTACTTTTTTGCCTCTCTGGGATATATTCCCAGCAGTGGTATTGCTGGGTCAAATGGGAATTCAATATCTAATTTTTTGAGAGTCGTCCAAATTGTTTTCCAGAAGGGATGAACCAGTCGGCATTCCCACCAGCAGTGTAGAAGGGTCCCTTTCTCCCCACATCCTCTCCAACAGCGGTTGCTTTTGTTCTTTTGGATGTGTGCTAGAATGACAGGAATTCTTAAGAACTAAAAAAATAATACTAATTCATTCATCAAGTTTTTTTTCAGGGGTTTCACTCCCAACTACCCTTCCAAATCCTATCCTGAAGCCCTAATTCTACTATTTCAGCATAGGACCGTACTCAGAAATGGGTTCTTCACAAGGATAATTGGATTTCAAGGACATTAGGACACTTCTTCATGCAAAAGCCAAAATAAAATAAAATTTAAAAACCACAAAAACAAGAAAAGACAGATAATTAAAGGGGAGGTGCTGGGAAGAGAAACGGGGAGAAGACAAAGTCAAAAGAGGGATGTCCCAGTCTCAGACGAAACACATTCAATGAAATCCTTGCTTTTAAACATCCAGCCTTCAGAGCATCTAGTGTTTAAAGCCTCATCATTCATGGCCCCTTTTAACCCCTCAGGCCCCCCTCAGACACACTTTTCTTTAGATTCCCTTATATCCCAGGCACCTCCTATTAAACAACATTTCATCTGGCTGGTAACACCTGAGCTTTCACTCTATCAGCAAGAGTCCTGTGGGCTGACTATCTTTTTTTAAAATTTTATTGAATCACTGTGAGATAGTTACAAGCTTTCATGTTTGGGTTACAATCACACAATGATCAAACATGCATCCCTCTACCAGTGCATGTTCCCCTCCACCAATATCCCCGGTATACCCCCCCTTTCTCACCCTCCCCTTGAGTTGACTATTAAGTGAGTTGACCACAGGACCATTCTGGCCAGCATATAGCCTTGGGTTTGCCAGAAGGCAAGGTTTGTTTGGAGGGGCTAACTGCAGGAGGGGAGTATTTTAATGTTCTATGCAATCATATTTTTGGGGCTGGGTTCCATCCATGCATAAGTCCTTGTATATATGCACATGTGTGTGTTTATAGGTGTCTTAGCACATGTATGCATAGGTCATATGGCATATGTACATGATTGTATGCAAGTATACACACATTTCAGATAAATATGTAGCTATGTCATACATAAATATACATGTGTATGTTTGCGTTTGTGTATGTGCAGATACATGTCATGTCATATACAAAAACATACGTATGTGCTTGTGTGTGATATATGAGTGCATGACAAAGGTCCTGGAGCAAGTTGGCTTGGGCCATAGTTGAATACTTTGGGGGTAGTTCATCAGTGATGGAAATTATAGACTCCCTTAATCTAAAACCAAGGTTAGTGTCAGAAGAACTGTGTTAAAACAGGAAGAGAGGAGAGTGGCCATCACTTACAGGGTCCTGCCACTCCAAAGGCATCTGGAACACTTGTAAAGCCCTGGACAGTACCTCTACATGGAGAAGAGAATCAGAATTGCATCCCAGCCACCACTGACTTGAGTCACTGCATTCTCAGAGAGATATCGTCCAGTCTCCTAGAATTTACCCATGAGAAACCCGTAAGTGTCCTGAACCGTGCGCCATACTGTCACTTGCTATTGTCACAGAAATAATCATGCAGATTCCGCAGCAGAGGAAAGCATCTGGTGGGACAAAGTTCACGCGTCACATGTGATGTATCTGCTCAAAGGGACAGATACATCTTCTCCCGTCCGGACACCGTTCCTCCCGTCCCCGTCACCTCAAATAACTGTGAGCACCTCAGCGCACACAGTAATTCCTTCATTTTTAAACACATAATGGAAATGTATAACTAGTCCTCATAAAAATTTATATCTCAATCCGTCCCTTTAATTTATAACAGGCCCTCCAGGCAGTTATTATTCAAACATGAATAAAATGCCTACGGATCACCACAAGCACGCGCCTTGGCATTCTCTTCTCTTCCTATTTGTACGTATAGAAAACTCGATTAGTGTGAATGCCACTCCTGCTTCTCACAACAATTATGTCTCTAATCAGAGAGGGCTGCGTGATGTATTGTCTTAATCATGTGAAAAATTTGGACTCCTATCATGAAACCAAAGTGGAATTTTTCACGCCCTTTGCAACAGTTGTTCCGCTGAGCACTCTGTTTGAATTCCGCGGTTTATGCAAATGCTGTCTTTCTATAAATTTTAGATTTATCTCCATTTGTCATTGTATGCACTCTAATATAAGGTGATTATTTCCGTGCCCCCCCCAAAATATGATTAAATCCCGTTTCAATTATTCATACTGGGCAAGGAAATAAAATCAAAGTAAATGGGGTTTTCTTCTACTGCAGGGTTAATTATGTGTCTTTTAAAATGTTAATAAATTTAACACAGGTCCATAACACTCTTGCATTTTTAAAAGGAGTTGCCTTGAGAAAAGATTTTGTTGAACTAAGAAAATAATCTGCGTGCAGCTAGTGTTTTCATTGCATAGCTGAAACGTCCACAGCAGAATATTCTGGAAGGTGAGCTGATTCTCCCACTCCAGTTCCTGCAGCTCAGTTCTTGTTCTCATGTTCCCAAATGCCTTACAACCTGGCAACATGTGTTTTCCCAGATTAAAGAATAAATAAATAAAAGGGCTGACCTATTCTCTCCTCTAAATGTGAGCAATGTTCTGCCCCATGCTTTCTAGCCTAGTGACTCTGTCCATGCAGGGCTAGAACTATAGCCCAGATACAAATCTTATTCTAACATCTTATTTTTATAGCAAGTCCTTTGCTATTTGCTGCAAATCTTAAGCCAGCCCGGAACAGCCAGGGACTTTGAGAGCTGCCTATTCATTGCAGTAAGAGATCCCAAACTTGAACACTATATGATCCTCAGAACAGATCCTCCATAAGTTAAATTGCCCCCTGATCATTTTGCTCCCAGCCCCCTGAAAAGTCAGGAAAAATAAAAAAGAGATCACAGTTGCCATCAACCAAGGAAATTTTTTAAAAGACCCTTCCTTGACTTCAGCATATTAGCCAATTCCCCACAGATTTTTATCACGACTTGATTTTTCACCTCTGTGATTCTTTTGCAATAGATTTTCAACAACAAAAGCCAAAATTACAGGTTGATTCTGACTAAATGTTGGTCGTTACTGCTAATGAGATCCTGTACCTTTAAAAAAAAGCCAATCCGGCTGCCTTTTCTTTCTCCCCTGCAAGTCTAACAGTCTTTGCACTAATTGGTTCTGTGTAAATGAAACAGGCTGAAAAACACTGGCACCAATAAATATTAATAAGTTATTGTTTGTTTTCTTTACCTTGCTTATGAATTCATACAAAGACAGTGCGAAGACATTAACTCCAGTCTATTAATTGCTACCTGATAATTGCCACCTGATACTTTTCTCCTGGATAATTAGGTACCCATTAGTTCTAATCAAGTAGTTACTTAATTATTGCAGTAATTAGTCTAATGGACTAGCAAATTGAAGCTTTATCACTTTTGGATACTTAATGTTCCTGACAGAGTACTTCACAAGTGTCAGGGTTCCGGATTCAGCAGCCTGTCAGAGAGGAACCGCTTCCTGCACTCCCACCTCTTCCCATTACATCTGCCTCCACTTCCCCTTCAGGCTTCCCATATTGCCTTCTGGGAGGCCGCCCAGAGCCAGGCTCCTCCCGCAGAATGGAGCCTGCGGCTCTCACTCTTCCTGTGACCAGGTGTGCGTGGTTGGCCCCTGTCCTGTCACAGGACATCACCCTCAGAATTCAGACCCTTCTAGAGCTAGCCAGGATTCCGCCTCCTGAATTCCACCAGGCCAGACAGAAACAGGGAAGACCATGTTTATGGTGGCCGGGTCTTGGACGAATCATCTTCTCTGCACCTTTCCCTGTTAACCTAAGGAGATGCCTGGCTGTCAGACAAACATTCCCACGTGTCCTTCCAGGAACTGAAAATCACCAAAGAAAATGCAGATGCCCATTGAAGATGAAAGAGGACCGTACCCTCCCTTCCCCCAGGTGTGCTTTCAGGTCCATTTCGCCACCTCCTTTGTAACAGCATTTTCTAAGGCTGGATCATGATGAGATTGTCTCCGCACTAAGGTCAGATGCACTCTCCATTGCCCAGATGTTCTGCAAAATTCCCTCACTGAATGTTTCACTTTCATTCCCCAAATGCATTGATTGCCCTTTTCCAGGAAGTCACTCAAGGCTCCCCTGGGTGTCCTCTTTCTTCAAGCTTACCCACCTTTGCCTGTTATGTTTTGGTTCTTTTTTTTTTTTCCAGTTTTAGTTCTTCCTCTACACTCTCCGTGTTTGGGTGAGTCTCTATCCCAGAGTTTTATTGTGAGCATTAGCTTGATCTGTAACTCTGCTCTCATTAGTGTTTTCACTTCTTGTTATGCTTGTTTAGGGTCTTTTTTGGGGGTTGGGGGGGTGGGAAGAGGTACACCCGGTGATGCTCAGGGTTTACTCCTGGCTCTGCACTCAGGAGTCACTCCTGGCGGTGTTCAGGGGATCCAATGAGGTGCTGGAATAGAACCTGAGTCCGCAGCATGAAAGGCTGTGATATCCCTCGGCCCAGGTGGTTCCACTTCTGACAAGGAACCTCTGAACTAGATCCTTCATTCCCATTACAAAAGGATGACACTGAAGCAATTTGGCCAAAGGCTGGCTTGAGCCAATGAACAATGGCTTCCGCAAGTACCAATGGCCAGCTATAGACTATACCCTAGTCCCACCCCCTTCTCCTGTCCCCCATTCTTCACCACTTACAGGCATGCTTATTGTACTTCAGAAGAAGAGCTGGGGGTGGAGGGTGGGGTGGAGAGGTGGGCAGCCTCCTGAATATCTAAGAGCCCCCAGAGCTCTTTGTCATTGAGCTGCATCTCCCTGCCAGGCCAGGTCCAATGCTTGGACTCATATAAAGACATTCTTATTGGACCATGCATCTTATTTTTATCTATTTCCATTTTAGGAATCAAAAGAATTTTAGAAAAAGACTGGGTATAACAGATGTTTTAAAGTAAATATTTAATATATTCTGGCAGTTATTTGAGTGAGAAAAATAGATCTTAATGTAAATATATCTATCGAGGTATGTTAAGTATTATATGTAAATATAACAATGGATATTTATTTCTTGGTTGGGGGGCCACACCTGGCAGTACCCAGGGATGACTTATGGCTCTGCACCGAGGGATCACTCCTGGCAGTCTCGGGGACCATATGGGGTGCTGGGTAACAAACCCGGGTCAGGCATGTGCAAGGCAAATTGGCTACTATTGCTTCAGCTCCATCAATGGCTATTTAAAATTATAATGTGGAACTATTTTTCTAGAGGATATATGAGATCACAAAACCCAGGTACAGGATCTGGGCTCTACTTCAGCACCAGGTTTCATCTACACTCATTATCTGTGCAACAGGAAAATGTCTGCCTCTCTGCCCTGCCTGCATCATGATGATGTCTTGAGGGCCACCCAGTGGGTTATTCTGTAGAAAAATTTTTTTTGAAAATTTGGAAAACAATGGTTGATAAAGAAGATAGAATACATTATCTTTTCCAAAATAATTATTCTTCCTCCTTCTACTATAATCAAAATAATAGCTCATTGGCCAGAGAGAGTGCAGGGGGTGAGAAGCACGCCTTACACGGGGCCAACCCTAGTTCTAGCAATACAGTTCCCCAAGCCCTGAGCACGGAGCCAGGACTATCACTTGAACCATCACTTGTGCACTAATACCGCCCACACACACACTCCAAAACCAAGACAAAACAAAAACAAAAATATAAAAAACCAACAACTCATTACATCATATCACCCCCCCTTTTTTAGTGTGTAAAATGCGGGTACCTGGACACTGTACTTCTAGGTCAACTCCAGGAACCAAGCACCCTGATGCAGGGAAGAATTTTTCTCCCCATCACAAAAGCCCATTGTGTCAAAAGGAACTTCACCTAGGCCAGTCCCTGGACATGACCTGGACATGCATGTTTTAGATCGACGGTTCCAGCCTTATGAAGTCCCTTCTGTATTCCCTCTGGCAACATCCCTTGAATGAAAATAGTCCATTCAATTGCTAATATGGGACCATATTCATGTCAGATGAGTTGGGTCTGGGGACTGGAAGATGGAGCTCACAGAATTTGAAGCAATTTCTTCATTGTCTCACAGTGATCCATAGGATAGTCTGGAATCCACCTCTATCAGACTAGCATGTTCTTCTTTGGTTGGTTATCCAGGCCCTAAAGAGTTTTGAGTCTTGCTGTCTTTTTCTAGAACTTTCTTCCAGCCAGAAGAGCTGCCCAGCATCACTGCCTGCATGGTTTCCAGCACAGGGCTTGCAGAACACAGTGAGTTTCTAAGAAATGGTGACATCCTTTTGACAGATTTCATTGGGCCTATTTTCTGTTGCTTGGCTTCAGCTCCACCAGCTCCTTTCTCCCACCCATGTCTCCAGTCAAACTTTGTCTTGTTCTGATGCGACTAATTTCACAAAATGGATAGGAGAAAGGGGTGGGACTAGGGTACAGTCTACAGCTGGTCATGGGTGCTTGCAGAGGCCATCGTTCGTTGGCTCAAGCCAGCCTTTGGCCAAATTGCTTCAGTGTCATCCTTTTGTAATGGGAGTGAAGTATTGATTTTTTTCTATGTTATTTTAAAACAGTGATGTGTGTAAAATTGTTCATGATGTGTTTGTTATGGCATTCAATATGCCAACACCAATCCCACCACCAATATGACCTTCTTTCCACTATTCTCCCTATTTTCCCAACCAACCCCAAGTCTGCCTGCTTCGCAATCTCAAAGTAATTTATTTTGTATTGCCTGTTGCAACTAACTGGCTAATGGAATTACCATGCAATAGTTGAGTACAAGAACATTTGTAAAAATTGTTGTGTCTTACCGTGGAGACATTAAGTCCTTGTCTGAGGGTTTACTAAGCTGTTGTTGCTAGTTGAGCCTTCTTCCCCAATGTTTTTGTTTATTGAGCTTGGTTGGCTTCTGTGTTACTTTCCACCTTAGTTGGTGTGGTGTTGGGGAACAGTTTTCCCCAACAGTGCCCAGACATGTTGCACACCAAGTCTGGACAGATGGGAGGTGAAGGATGATGGTACGTGGAGAAACACCCTCTGGAAGCAGCTGATGGCTGTTCACTTTATTGCCAAACACTTACATAATTTATAGAAGGTCTCAGCTCTACAGGAAGGTCCAATCACATAAAGTTTAGCATTATTTGCCTATTACCTTTCCAACTCTGTTTTGCTCAGGTCCAATCCCAATCAAGGCTAGATGCTGCACTTAA
Organism: Sorex araneus; assembly: GCF_027595985.1. NCBI lineage: Eukaryota > Metazoa > Chordata > Mammalia > Eulipotyphla > Soricidae > Sorex > Sorex araneus. The sequence continues at coordinate 50,001,802 of NC_073307.1, read as the reverse complement.
CATGACCTGCTAAGCATATGTGACAGTTTTTGTGTCTTGGCTTCATGTGACTAGGAGATCGAGTGAGGGTCAAGGCCGGACACCTGATGCTGACACCCTGGTCTTGTCAACTTTGCCCACATACTCCCTTCTGCGGAGCCTCCCTTCTGGGCTGCTTTGCAAGGTCGGGTCTTATCTGCCCCAGTGCCTTCAGCCATGCTCCACAGTGTGTGTCTAGTGGAATGTCGGTCTTGTAGAGTTTGGAGATGTCAGACGGCTATGAATATAGTCATATGCCCCCAAAACTCCAGAATACTTAACTGGGAAGTGAGCTTACATGGAAGCAATTGTGGCATATGGGTGTGACTATTGGGGCTTCCAGAAGTATGGGGGTGTGGGGGAGGCTGTTCACCCCCACTCTGAGAAAACCCCAGTGTTCTCTGACAAAAGACCCATGTACCTGAAGTTCCTGGCAGTTTGGCATCTCTGCAGAGCTCAGTTGTGAGGCGGTGGTGTTAGGCTGTTGGCATGATGGTAGTTATGGGGGTGTGAGTGCAGCTGCCAGGATTTTGGCAAGGCCCCTGCACCCTTCCCGAGGTTGACCCAGATTTTTTAGCCCAGAGACCATGTATCCATGAATTTTTGCAGCTAGTCAATCTCTTCCAAGATTTAATCTGTAAAACTGGGCTGGTAGATGAGCATATCAAGGATATCAAATATGGCAAGCTGCAGACTGGTACCAGCTTTCATTTCCTGTCCCACACATATTAAGTGCTCAGTGAAAACGTGTCCTTTGGATGGGGGACTGGATGGTTTTAAGGTGCAGTAGGGTGACATGTTAAGGTGTCTGACTAGACTCTTAACTCTTGACCCTCCACTGGACCTGTGTGAGTTTAGGTCTCTGCCCGCATAATGGGTGAGTTCAGATTATGGTGTGGAGGTTGGATGTAGTGATTCGTTCTCTAGGAAAGCATCAGTAGCGTGTGTCGGGCAGCTAATAAATGTGCGGGGTCTTTCCTTCCCCCTGCTAATGGGGATTCTCTTCTTTCTCCTATCCATCCTTCTGCTTGACTACACCCCCTGCTACCCCCCACTGTGTTTATATACATATTTATGTTTACAGACAAACACATATGTTTAACAACTAGCTCCATAGCTATGAATTCACACCAGGATGCCAGGCTCAGCCAACACATTCAGATGCTAACACCTGTGAGAGAGGGCCAGAATGACTTTCAGAAACCAACATTTAATTTTTGAAATTGGAGTGGGTAATTCAGAAGGGTAATTCATGGTTTCCCTAATTGTTAGTGTATGGGGTGTGGGGTGGGGAGGGGCTGTTTGTTTTTCTTGAAGCGCGAGTCTGTGGATAGCCTTTCTTCAATCTACCTATCTGCTACAGTTGTATGAGTTTCAAATAAGATGGTACATGTAAAACATTCTCCATGTGCTCTTTACTGTCCCTTTTAGAGGAAAATAAATACGTAAATAAATTAATTAAATTAATGAACCCTACACCTTCAGAGTTGGTGGAAGTCTAAGGTTGTCATTTAGTTATTCATTGATGAGCAAATTAGGACCTAAATAAAGTACCTTTTCTCAGGTCACCCAGCTTAATCAATGCCAAAATGAATATAGACTCTTCAGATACCAAAGCAAGGGCTTTGTGCTAGAGTAACACCCATGTCTTTAATTTGACAATGATTAAAACGGTAACTGCCGGGAGGGAAATGATTAAAATGGTAACTGTGCTCAGATCACAAACGTGAAGATTAAAAGAGAAAAAAAAAAGTCAGTGCAAGTGTTCTGAATCAAATGAGTTCCTCTTTCTTCAATTATGCTAAAAGCACTGATTTGTCATCAGGAAACTTAGGGGCATGATTGTTGTGGGTTGTGGTCATTTTGCTGGCGATTCTGCGTAGTGACTTTGTACATTAATACAATAACTTTTAATAGTATTACCTAAAACTTAAAAAACTTTAGGGAGTTGGAGAGATAGTACAGCAAGGAAGACACCTGTCTTGCATGCCACTGACCTGGGTTCGATCCCCCACACCTCATATAATCCTCTATGCCCTGCCAGCAGTGACCTCCCTAAGCACAGAGCCAGGAATAACTCTTGAACACAGCTGTGTGTGGCCCCAGAACCCCCCAAAAATGAACATAAAAATAATTTTTAAGTCAAATTTGAGTAAGTGATGAGCACCTATATATGTCATAAATTAAGATAATATAAAATCTTCACAAAGCCCCCACATGCCAAAATCTCTTTAATGATCTCAAATATGGGGAACAAAGGAATAACTGCATTTGCCCCTGTTTGGGCCATGATGATTATGGAATAGCATGGGAGGAAAGGAAGAAAGAAGTATAGATGGATCACCACAGTCTCCAACCTCATCCTAGAGTCACATTCCCTCACATGTAATCAATCAATCTGAACTTGTAGCAATCCAGCAGCTTAAGATTTCCATAATGGTGCACGTTACTGTTATTAATTGCAGATAACTTCTGGCAAGGAAGGCATCCTCACCAGACAGTTGGCGAACAGGGTATGTCAACAGACTCTGGGCTCTGACTGTTCTCCGGCCTTGTCCTTCCATTTCCCACAGGGGAGAGCAATCACCCCATATTTGGTTTTCTCCCTCCTAATGACTTCAGTGTGTTTACCTGTGGTTACATCATTGGGGTTGCCTCCCTCTCCCTCTGATGATTCTCATGTTGTTCCTCTTGAATTCATCCCATAGTTCTCTTGCCTGCCCTAGAGCTGTTTCGCCGGTCTTTTTCCATCTTCTGTTGTTGCTTGGATGATTTCTGCAGCTCATCTTCAAGCTCACTGATTCTGTCTTAGGGTGTTGAGGGCAATGACTTCAGGGTGACGCCCCCTCCTGTTCCATCGCTGTTACTTCGAATGCCAAGACATCACACCCCACTCCCCCTTCTTTTGGTTCTCTGGGCCTCCCATGTGATGTTCAGAATGTCCAGAGCCTCCTACTGTTTTGTGACCATCCAAGCCTGTGATGTCCATGCACAGCAGGGGGATGAGACACTGCAGTGCCAGAGTTGGTTTGAGTTGCCCTGGCGGTGCTGGGAAGTTGCCAGGGGTGCAGCCAGCATTACTCATGGGACTGTGCTTCAAGGATTGAACCCGTGTCAGCCTCCTGCAAAGCATGCATCTCTAGCCCTGCTCGCTCTCGCGCTGGCCCTGGGTCTTGTTTCCCTGGTTTTTTCTTCAAGGACTGTCTGTGTGTGTTGTGGAGTTAAGAGTAATTTTAGTCTTCCTGGAGGGACCACTCTCTCCTGAAGGGAAAGACAAGTTTCGTTTTATTTAATTTTTAAAAATTTAATTAACTAACTGTGGATTACAGTCACTGATAGTTGGGTTTTAGACGTATAATATTTCAACCCCAATCCCACCAGCAGGGGTAACTTCCCTCCATCAATGTCCCCAGTTCCCTCTCCACGCCAATCCCTACCCCATCCCCACAAAGTTTCAGTGGTTGCAGCTTAGATCTCGTGTTCTCAGTGTTGTTGAGTCTGTGTTTTGGATATGTGGCCACATCTCTCACCCACATCACCAGTATGACTGAGGTCCTGATGCCTGATCACCCATTACTTCCTGTGCTCATCTTTCTTCCCTTGATTTCTTTCCTCTTCTGTCCTATTCTCTAAACACTGGAGTCAAGGGTGATCTAGACCTCCCCATTTCACTACAGACCATTTTCTCACCCAGTATTCTATAGAGCACAGATATGTGAGATCACACTGCATTGGTGGAAAGACATCTCTTAACCTCATCTATGCCAGTAGGAGCCAGGCTCCGGGCATTGTTGTCTGTACCTCACTCTCAATAAACACTATGCACTGAGACACATTCTCTCACCCCTCCCTTTCTGCTTTCTTCAGCAAGAGGTTCCTTGGTGCTCAGCACTGCTGGCACCCAGAGTTGCCGACAGCGTGGCCAAGGGGGCCTAATTTGAGCAGCAGCAGTAGTTGGACGTCAGAGACCAAACTCCTCCTTGCAAGCTAGACTCACCATCAGACTTGATAACTAGAGACTCACAATTGCCAAGGCTCACAATGGGAGACACGAGTCTGGGTGTGCTCACCCTCCTGGCTCTCGCCAGCCCCCTTATTCACATCGCGGATTAGTGATGTGAATTGGCCAGGGTTTTATTTCTCTGGAGGACACAAGCTCTCAGTCTCTCAGAGCTGTAACAGAAGGCAGGTTTTATCTTGCCATGCCTTATGACCAACCAGTTTTAAATAAGCCTGATGTCAAAGTTGACCCCGAAGATTGTAAGGGTGAGACCTCTGTTTCCTTGGCCTTCTACCCAATCAGGTGATGGGGTGCGGGTGGGGGGGTTGCCTTTGTGGTAATTGCTCTTTTCTCTGCTTTCCTAAACCGAGACTAGTTCCATGTTCCACTTTATTGGCTCTTAAGACATAAAACTTGAGATTTCCCTCATTATTAGTATACTGAAGGTCACTTCCCCCCCCCTTTTGGTGCCAGCTACTGACAATTTCAGAAACTTTATTAGATCAGGTACCGGCACTAAGGAATATAAGTGCATCAACCAAACTGGCCTCTACTCCAGTCAATAGAAATCTTCTGTGAGCTCTTCCCAGCTTTTCTTATTTCTGTTTGTTTAACTTTGTTTTCTGGATTTGAGATAGGCGGAAGGTAAATTGATAAAGAGTGCCAAAATTTTGCAATTATTACAAAATTACCTGTCTCCAAGTCCTGTCTGTTCTTGTGCTGAAAAAGAAAGTTGATGGACATATTTCAAAAATATTAATATCTCAATCAAATGTCTTTTCCCTCGATGTAAAATAATTGCATTTTTTTGCTGACTTTTTACATCTCTTACTGCAGATTGGTTTTTTCTTTTCCTTTTTCCTTTATACTAGAGCTTCTTTTTTCTTTTTTTCCCCCCTTTCTCCTAAGATAGGTAATGAATTTTCCTGCATAAATCACCTGATTTTTAATCCAAGACAATTTATCAGCTATCATTTGACCTGTTGCCACCCAGTTAAGATTAAGACTGGTGTTCTCTGCCAGTTTTTATTTTGCTTAGTTGGAAGAAAATGTGCAGAGATCCAAATCTCTGGCCTAGCAAAGCTGCAAATCTGGAAGCAGGTGCAGCAAAGGAGCCTTGGAAATGTGGGGAATGCTGGCGGTGAGCTGGGCCCTTTGGGGCAAGAAGACTTGATGCATGTTTGTCAGTCAGTGCCCTGGGGAACAGCAAGAAGGAGTCCCATAAAGAGAATGTAAAAGGATCTCTCTTCACTGGATGCAAATATGGGAGTAAAACAAAGGGGACTGGCAGGACCCCACAGCCTGACATATTGCAGCTGAATAAGACCAGAGTTGGGTCTCAGACCCCCACAGTCTGGGGAGAGCCACCTCAAGAGGGGTCCAGGTGTTCTTCCTAAAGACATGTGGACAAGTCCATCAGCTGAGGCCAGTCCTCATCTTGACCCATCTCCCTCACTGGACACCCCCCCCACTTAAGGTTGGTTTTCTTGAAAAAAATGTTTCTCTTAAGCATTCTGCTCTGGACTAGGCACTCACAGCCACCCCAGACTCCATTCAAGTGGACCCCGACCACATCCAAGGGGCACGCCCTCACGAGCCACTCATCAGATTCCTTTAGGCAAAAGTGACACCAGAGGAAAGTCATTCTGCTCACTCTGAAAAGGGTAGTTTTGAGGGAAAGCAGGTGTTTGAAGCATGCCCAGAAATCTGTCTTAGCACTCAGGGCCAGGAGGGAGAGAACAGATCAAGGCAACAGAGACAGCAGGAGCCCTTGACTTGGAACAGAGACGCATACCTGTTCCCACACAGCTCCTCTGGCACTCTGAGTTTTTCCTAAATAGTTAGATCCCTGCTATTGTCTTTCACTCCCAAGCAGCCTACTCAAGGAGGTGAAGTGGAGGGTCTTTTATAGAAGATGAGAAGGTAGAGAGGTAATCAGACAGACAGACAGACGGGTCCCTTTATTAACTCTCTCCATCTGCTTCTCTGATCTATTTCCTTTTTGGCAGTCATGCACAGCATCCCGTTAAAAATTCATCCTGTGATTTTTCTAACAGGCCCTTCAAGGCCATTCCCTGGCAATCAGGATGCTGCTGGTAGATGCCCCAGAATCGCGGCACTTCCCAGCCATCGTGAATATCAAACTGTGCCTATATTTTGGCTCATACAGGACTAGTCATTGCTTTTTGTTGGAGACATATGAGGTCATGTCTTGAATTGGGTGTTGGAAGGGCAGAAGATGGGGCACCTGGCTCCACATTATCATGTTTCCAGTTCCTAAATGGATGATATTGGGCAGCTCTCTTAAGCATTCTGCTACTCTGGCTATTATGTAGACAAGGGGTAGGGCTCATATGTGTGTGTGTGTGTGTGTGTGTGTGTAGACATTAAAGCAATAGAACAACTACAAAGTACCATTCACTCACTTAAATGGCATCATAACTATGGCCAGATACACCCACAAATCAAAAAGCAAAATCCATCTCAGCCACAAAGTCTCCCTCACTGATCCTCCAAACACCCTCTGAAATCATCCAGCATGCTACGAGAATTCTCTGCCCCAAATTCCCAGTCCAGCCAAGACCATGGATATCTTCCTGCAGCTGGGAACCCCCTGGACACATGTTCTTTCATGCACACAGCTGAGAAGTCTTTTCAAGGAAAGGTCCTATGAACCGCAGAGAAGAAAAAGAGGAGAAAAAGAAAGGGCTGCCAGGAAAGTGGCAGAATTCGGGATCCCAGCAAGCTTGTCACCATCCCCTGGCTCGACAGCTTTGCAAGCTAGGAGTTTGCTGCAGCTGCCTGAAATTATCCCTCCAATAAGGCCTGGAGAGGGCTCTTCAAGGAACAGAGAGCGAGGGGAGAGACAGAGACAGAGAGAGACAGAGAGAGAAGCACATGGCTGGGGCAATTGCCAGACCAGCTCGGATCAGAAGGAAGGCTCTCAATGAAGTTCCAGAGACCGATTGGAGCCCCCAGGCTCTAAAGCTGACAGCCCAGAAGCTGTGCACTTGCAAAGCCATGATTAGTGACCGGAAGTCACACTTGACAACCCAAGACTTGGATTTCAGGTCATAGTTCGGTGGCACAGCATCTGTGCAAGGCAAGGTTAGGGCTCCGTGTATCCAGCCAATGGCTGACACTTGAAGGGAAGAACTAGTCAGTTTTGCTGGGGAGTCCAAAGAGACAGTGCTCGAAGGACACAGGCAGATACACTTGCTGAGCCTCCACATTTGTACCCACAGGATTCAGGACATGTGGCCTGCACATGGTTCACATGGATCCAGGGATCCTCGGCACCATGTGGCTCCTGAGCAGAGAGAGCTGTGACCAGCCTTGCTGAGCCCCTGACCACCGTCGGGGTGCCCGTAGTGGTCCCTGGCCTCACAGTGCCTGAACAGTATGGTGGCCTCGGCCCCAGCCACTGAACCGCCAGCCTGGCCGGCCTATATCTAAGATCGGGTCTCCTATCAGCACAGCTGTTTTGAAGACACAAATATCCTCCACTCCCGAAAAAAATTTTGCTTTAGTTCATTTTGGGGTCCACACCTGATGATGTTCAGGAATCACTCCTGGAGGGGCTTGGGACACCATATGGGATGCTGGGGATGGGATCAGGGTGGCCCTCCCAACTGTGCCATCACACTCAGGCTCAGGAAAAGAAAAATGAAAAGCATCTGCTCCCACAGCCCCACAGCTCACCTACGCATAGACCCACACCTCCCACTTGAATATCTTTTTTGCATCTTCTCTTTGTTGTTGCTGTGATGGTCTTGCTGAGTCCTGCAGTTGGGTTCATGAGGCACCACGAGAGTGTGTTTGGTTTGGGAGGTGGGGTCATCAATAGGGTCCCACTCAGTGGCACAGGGACCCAAGTGTCATGCCAGTGCAATTTTTTAAAACTGAATCACAGTGAGATAGAGTTACAGAGTTGTTCTGGGTTGTGTTCCAACATGGGTTCCTTCACGAGTATACATTTCTCACTATCAATGCCCCCAGTTTCTCTCCCTCTCTCTCGCTTGCTCTCTCTCCCTCTCTCTCTCTATCTCTGTCTCTCTCTCTATAACTCTGTATCTCTCTGTCTCTGTCTGTCCCTGTCTCTGTCTCTGTCTCTGTGTCTGTATGTCTTTCTCTCTCTTTTCACTCTCTCTCTCTCTCTCTCTCTCTCTCTCTCTCTCTCTCTTTCTCCTTTGGGGCACTGTGGTTTGCAGTTCAGGTACTGACAGGTTATCATGTTTATCCCTTTCCCTCCTTTCAGTTTCATCACTCACTTGTCCAGAATGATTGTTTCCAACTCTCGTTGCTGTGGTGGCTTTGAGGCCAGGCACTGGCCCCTGAGCTGTCCATGGTCCCTTCCCCTCTGTTTGTATAACAAGAAAAGGAATCCAGCCCCTGACCCCTGCCAACTCAGCCTCCAGGTTGCAAGGTTTGCTCTTGCTGGGCAGTTAGAACTGTAGAGATGCCACGCACAGCAAGGACACCCATGTGAGAGGGCCTAGAATTGGCGCTGTGACCTTCGGGGCTCTGCCCGCTGCCCTGTGACTCCTGCTAAGCCAGTGTCTCCTGGACCTCACCTTTCAACTGGCAGTGCTTGCTGGGGACAGGTGCTGCTGATAGGTCCACCTTTCTATGCATATATGCACTCATACATGTATGTTTGTGCATGTAAGTGTGAATGTGTGCATGCATGTGTGTGCAAGTGTGTGTTTGTGTGTGTGCATGTTTACAAGTATGCATGTGTATGTGAGTGTGCTTATGTGCGTGTGTGCACACATGTGTGTGCACAAGTGTGAGTGTGTATGTCATGAGTTTGTACATACATCACTATGCCTGTGTGTGTGCTTGCACATGTGTACATGTGTGCACATGTGCATGTGTACACGTATGGGGGCATGTGTGCATGCTTGCACATTTGTGTGGGTGTACATGTGTGCATGCTCATATATACTTGTTCCTTTCCACATGCACCTCATTCCTGGACAGCCCGTTCTTTCAAACCCTGACATCTTCCTTCCGCAAAACAGACTCCTGTAACTGATGTATTCCTGAAAATCTTTCCCCATTCCCTAAAGCATCATTGCTAGTAGCCAAGGAGCCAAAGAAGACGCAATTTCTAGTGTTTTTATTCAGAGGCGAGCACTTACATCATCTCTCCCTGCCTTGTAAATCTTCTACAATGAATATCTGAAGTTGTCTGTGTGGTTGGAAGAGCCTTTGGTTCTTTGCCTTCCTGCCTGCACCCTTCTCTTTCCTCTTCTCCCCTCAGTTTGGGTTCTCTCCTGCTTCTTCCTGGGGGAAGACACAGCATCAGAATAACTCATTTAAATGACACCACTCGTAACACAGGATCATAAAACACATGAATGGGGTGACCCACGTAGCCCAAGAGGCCCAGAGAATTTGTCCCCTCATTCACACGTCCATCTGGCATGAGAGCAGCAGCATTTGACATAAAGGCAAGATGGCAGCCATGGCGGGGCACCCCTCTGTCATCCTGGTGTCACCACTGATGGAAAATATTTAGATGGGGATCTGACAAGCCCAGTGAAATGTCTATGCTGAGGCTGCTGAAGGGTACCTGGGGAATTGCTATAATTCACCTCAAGGATGGGCTCGGGCACTTAATTTTCTCTAAGAAGTCACCAAGATAAAACAGAGGAGAATGCAGGGGCTGGGGGAGGAATCATATAAGTGGTGACAAATGAAGAGAAGAAGCTGCCAAAGGTTGTTCAGTCCAGTGGCCTGGACCCTCTCCAGTGGGAGAAAAGCCAAAGCTGACAAGGGCATCACAGGGGGTACAGTTGGTGTCTGTCGGGCCATTGTGATGGAAAATGGGTACCTGCTATTCTGAGCCACTGGAGGAAGCAGCCACCCACCTGGGAGGTCTGTCTCCAGTCTCTCTTCCTAGAGGGACTGCACGTGCTCTATAATGAATGCTTCCCCTGGTTGTCTAGATGACTCTGGTGGTTAGATGCTGGGAGCACAGCTCTGGGACAGCGTCCAGGCCACTAGCTTGGTGCCATTGGAAGCTGGCACATCCCGGCTGCAAGAACATGAGCTGTTTCTCATCCCTGGGGGCAAAAGTGCCCACACAGGCAGTGGGGTTCCCAGTCAGAACTTCTGAGATTGCTTTGGGGAAGGGGGCGGCCTCAGAACTGGTCATGAGACACATCAGCCTGGAGCATCCAAGGACCTGGAAGGAGGAAAATGAACTGTGTTCCCACAAACTCCCTATCCCACTGGCCAGAGCTGTGCACAGACATTGATATGAGCAGAGTTTGACATGATTCACACCTGCAGCAGGGCTGGAAAGTGCTCTCCCCTATGTTCATCAACCCCATCCCACTGAGCACCCCCCTTCCTGGTCTGTTGAGGTATTAGAGATCAAGCAAAGCATAGCAGGTCCCTGTGGGCAGTTGCCCTGGAAAGCAAATCCCATGGGCAAGTCCCAAACAGTCTGGTTTCTTGGAAATATCTAAAAATGGGGGGAAATACCTAGGAATTGCAAGTATGAGATGCTTTCAGCCCAAAGCAGTGACCGGAGCGTGGCTGACCAAAGTCCAATTCCCATCATCCTCTATGGTCCACCCAAGCCCACCAGGAGTGATTCCTGAGCACAGAACCAGGAGTAATCCCTCAGCAACACCATGTGTGGCCTAAAACAACAACAGCAAAAATTACAGACTCCTGAGCCCATACACCATGGAGGCCACAGCAGCGCCTGGATAACTACATAGCTCAGGAGCACCAGGTCAGAGCTGGGATTACATTTGAGAACAGACTTTGCACGTGGAATGGAGGTCTGGGTTCAATCCCCCGTACCTCATGTTTTCCTGTGCACCATTGGGAATGACGCTGAGCACTGCCAGGTGTGACCCCAAAACACAAAAAGAAGAAAAAAAAGCATGCTTGCTCTCAGTCATCCAAGGAAAAACGCAAAAGCCCCTTGCAATGGGATAGGTGTATTTTCTATTTTTCAGGAGATCCTAGTGGAAAAAATAAAAAGTTGACCATCCCTCCTTGCAGGCTATAGAACTGATTGTTGGGAATAACCTTGATGACCTTTCAAAGGTATCCAGGGGTCTGGAGTAGTGGATCAGGAGCTTGCCTTGCTCATGGATGACCTGGATTCAATCCCTGGAACCTCCTACTGTCCTCCAAACCTTTTCAGGAGTGATCCCTGAGCACTCAGTCAGGAGTAAACCCCAAAGTACCATCAAAAAAAATCAAAAGGGATCCAGTTCGATAACCTCAGTGGAGGGGAGATAATGACATATAAATCCATTGCTGAGAGGAACGGGGCCGCTAGATCATTCATGATGTGCTGCAGGATCATCAGCAGCTGAGCTGCCACTGGTTCGAAGCAATATGCTCACATGACATCTGGGTGTCTCTGCCATCACCTCCCAGCACCGAGGAGGTGAAGAGTGGCTAAACTCCAGGTGGAGTGGGAGAGGTTTTGTTTTGAGAGATTTGGGCTGCAGAGGAACTCTGTACCTTTGTATAACATGCCCATTCTTTTTCCTTTGTTCTGTTTTTGGGGCCACTCGAGGCTCTGTGCTTGGGGGTCACGTCTGGTGGTTTGTTTGGGGACTAGACCTGGCTTGGGATCAAGGTGTGGTTCCAGAAGGAAAAGAAAAAAGAAAATGTCTTTGGATCCTGTGTTTGTGTCCTGCTCACCAAAGGTAGCGTCCGGTTACTCCCAAGCTGCACGTTAGATGATGCCATAGCACCCTAGTCCTCTTGTTCATAGATTTGCTTGAGCGGGCTCTGGTAATGTCTCCATTGTGAGACTTGTTGTTACTGTTTTTGGCATATTGAATACTCCACAGGTAGCTTGCCAGGCTCTGTCGTGCAGACGGGATATTCTTGGTAGCTTGCCGGGCTCTCCGAGAGGGACGGAGGAATCGAACCTGGGTCAGCTGCTTGTGAGGCAAATGCCCTATCCACCATTTTATTTTATTATTTTGATTTCTAAAAAATATGTTATTAAAGTTTGTGTGTATACACTTGCACACACACACACACACACACACACACACACACACACACACCAGGGATAGAATCCAGGGCCTCATCCACTCAAAGCATGTGCTTTACCCTTGAAATGTACCACTATCCCCATGTTTATCTTGGGGATAAACATTGGATTTCCTTTTTATTTGTTTAATTGAATCACCATGAGATACCCAGTTACAAAGTTGTTCCTGACTGGGTTTCTGTCATAGACTGTTCCAATCCTCATCCTTTCACCAGGGCACATTTCCCACCACCAATGTTCCCAATTTCCCTCCTGCCCCCTGCCCTACCTGCCCCAGAAGATGCCATTTTAGATGATTTTTTAAAAAAATTTTATTGAATCACCATGAGACAGTTACAAACTTTCATGTTTGGGTTACAATCACACAATGAGCAAATTTTCACAAGCCTCACTGGAAGCTCAGGACTCAAGAAACTGCGATGTAACTACTAACTTTGAGCATGGCCATCTCAGGAAAGTGGCTCATTTTGGTTGGGGTTTGTATCTGTAAAACAGTCACTGCCATACCCTCGCCCTGGGCTTCAAATCCCAAATGCACGTGTGCAGGGTACTCACATATCCTAAATTTCCCTCAGAGACATTTGCAGAAGAATGCCAAAGAAAGGCATGTGTGTTGTGTCACTGTCCCTTGCCCAATGAGAAAAGGCTGGAGTCGGGGTGAGGGTGGGGGGGGGGATATGGTGTGCAAAATCCAAGACCCTCCCTCACAGCCGTGCTCCCAGTGAATCCTCCTGTATATCAACAAGCTCCTCATCAAAACATTCTTCAGACACGGATGTAGCTCACGTTTAAGGGGCAAGGAGCAGGTAACCAAGACAGAGAAACTCTCTCCCAGAAATAGGAAGTGATTGAAAGAGGTCAGCACAGGAATTGATGCTCATCAGAAGAAAAGAATGTCCCAGGCAGAGACAAGAATCACCACCATTCATTCAGTAGGGCTGATAGTCCTGACTGTGACCCCAAAGAGCGCTGGGTGGGGGGCAGGGGGCAGACGTCCAGGTCCTCCCTCGGGCAGTGTAGACCGACACAGCTCGGAGGTCTTGAACCAGACTGCCACTGTTCCACTTGGGAAAGGAAGGCCTACATCCTTGACAGCTCCGGAGAGAGCTCCAGAAGGCAATTCCAGCTGGTCTCAGCTGACTGCCCGGAGCCGCATGGAGCTGAGGAAGACTCTCTGCTGGATTTAATTTCTCAGCTCACAGAACTGGACCCTGGACTTCGTCTCTAAGCAGACGTGGTTTTGTTTTTGTTTTTGATTTTTCTGCCTCACGGCTATCTTCTCGGACAAATCTCCAAATACTGTTACTCTCCACTCCGGAAGAATGGAGGTGAGTGCCTTCTTAGTAACGCTTTGCCAGGAAGAGAGACTGTCTATCATATAGCTTGTTTGGGGATTATCCTGTAGCATCTTGACACCATGAATCATCAAGGTAGCCGACTAAATTTATCAATTTCCACCCCACCCCCATCCTGGGGGCCTCAAAGAGATAACAGAGCAGGCAGGTTGGATGCACCATCCTGGGTTTGATTCCTGGCACCCCACATGGCCCCCCCAAGCCCTGTTGCCCAGAGTGATCCTTGAGCACAGAATCAGTAGTAAGTTCTGAGCACTGCTGGGTGTGAACAAAAAATAATTAATTCCAAAGATGATATATTTAAAAGTGTATCACACTGTATAACTGTCATCCCATTGCTCATCGATTTGCTCGAGCAGGCACCAGTAATGTCTTCATTGTGAGACTTGTTGTTACTGTTTTTGGCATATCGAATACACCATGGTAGCTTGCCAGGCTCAGGTGCGGGTGAGATACTCTCAGTAGCTTGCCAGGCTCTCCGAGAGGGACGGAGGAATCAAAATCGGGTTGGCCACGTGCAAGACAAATGCTCTACCTGCTGTGCTATCACTCCAGCCCTAAACTAAACTACTAATCAAATATAACAAGAATATATTTATCCAATAATGTCCAAAATTTTATTTTTGGGGAGGCCACACCTGGTGGTGCTCAGGGTTACTACTGGCTCTGTGCTCAGGTTCACTCCTGGTAGGGAATCATACATGGTTCCAGGGTTCAAGTCCTAATTTAAATTTAAAATTTAAATTTAAATTAAAAGTCTGAAAATAATAACTTTTTGTAAAAACATAGCAACCTAGAGCAGTGTCAGAGGAATCTTTTGTCAGTGGATACATGTCTGGTGGTTCTGCTCATCTAAGAGCACACCACATGGGGTGCCAGGGATAGAACTTGGTACCACCAGGAGCAAGGAAAGCGTTTTCCCCACTGTCCTACCAATCCATCCCAGAGTGGAGTTATTTGGACAGTGGGTGCCTAGAGAAATACACCACATGACTAAAGCTACAGTATCAAGTGAAGTACAATATTCAAGAAAAAATTTAAAAATGTCCCCATTCATTGTTACTATAAACCATCCTTGTGCCACCCAGTCCCATCATTTGGTTTCAGTCCATGTCGTAATGACACTTTATTATTCTAGCATTGAAAGGAGTCAGAGGCACAGGGAAAGACGTCCATGTTCTGAGTGGCATACTTGACAGAAAAGTTAGGAGTCATCGAGAAATGGGACTCACCTGCTCCCATGCTCAGTTCCAAAACTATTAGTCTCCAGACTATCACTGGCGGAAAGGGCCCAGGTTCCTGCAAGGAGACAGCAGCTGCGGGGGCCAGATGGGCAGGCTGAGCACATCAGCATCCAAGGGGTTGTGAAGCCGGATAAGCAGCAGGCGCTGGCGGCTGACAGCGCCATGTGACCCGAGACCCCGGCCTCCATCCACTTGCCACTGCGTTGGGTGTCAGCGTCAGAAAATGCTCCATGACACAGCGAGGAGAAGCACAGCCTGATGGACACAGAGCCTGCCCCGGCTTCCCCCCGAGACGGTCCCTCCAGGCCATGGGTGAGAGAGGCTGGCAAGGATCACCGAAGGGGCACACAAGTACAGCTGCTGGCTCTGAAGCGGGCCTCTAATCAACAGGACTCAGCCTCCAGGGGTTGTCAGACCGGCCTTTCACCACCACTCACTGAACAGGCAGGAAGAAAAACAGGCAGGAAGAAGGAGGGGGAAAAAAGCTTTCTGGATTTTTCACAGATCCTCTGAAGTCATACGAAAGGGGAGAGCACTAAGCAGAGAGTCAGAGCTTAGAGTAGAGAACCAAAGCAGCTGCACCTATATTGTCAGCTTGGGGGAAGGGGGAAGTGGCAGAAAGGGGGAAGGAAGGGAGGGAGAGAGGGAGAAAGGAAGGAAAAAGGGAAGAAGTGAGAAAGGAAGGAAGAAAGGGGGTGGAAGGAGGAAAGGAAAGAAGGAAGGAAGGAAGGAAGGAAGGAAGGAAGGAAGGAAGGAAGGAAGGAAGGAAGGAAGGAAGGAAGGAAGGAAGGAAGGAAGGAAGGAAGGAAGGAAGGAAGGAAGGAAGGAAGGAAAAGAAGAGGGGGAGGGAGGGAGGAAGGAAGGGAGGGAGGGAAGGAAGGAGGTAAGTAAGGAAAGAGGGAGGGAGGGAGGGAGGGAGGGAGGGAGGGAGGGAGGGAGGGAGGCAGGGAGAAGGGGTGGAAGGAAAAAATTGAGGATAGATCATAGACGGCCTCTGAAAGATGATATCTATCTGATGAGCAATAACAGACTGCCATGTCGAGCTCTAGTTTTGGTCTGGACTGTCTCTGTGCCTCTAATGCTCTGGTCTCTTTGCATAGAGTCAGGCTCAAAGCAGAGGGTCTCAGTGGTGACAAAACAGATCTGACTGAACAGTCAGGGAGGTCAGCTTTCCCAGTGGTTGCTCAAGAGTGATCTCCAGTCTCATGGGCGCTGGGACACATAGGGCTTCCGGGGCAGAAATCTCCCCCATTTATCATTGCTCAGATTCCAGGCACAAGGGCAGATATGCCCTGTCTTGGGGAAGGGAGAGCTTAATTGTCAAAGGCCTAGGCCTCCCTCCTCCACACTCTCTCTTCCTCTCATCACGCATATCCTCAGTAACTACTACGTGGCCTGGCAATGGAGTCATCCAAGTGAGCCTGCAAAGTTAGCAGTTCAGGAGTCTGTGTGGCCGAAGAGCAGTCAGATGTGATGGTCTTTCCACATGCCAAAGAGCACAAGAGAAAGTTGTTTCTCATACATGTGTCTAAAACAATCACACACGCATAGGCAAATTGTTTCTGACACACCCTAGCCTTGTTTTGGTTTGCTGTCCATCATAGAAGAAAATAAAACTAATAATAATAGTAGGATATTATTGCATGCTTATAAAGGACTCAGGTTTTGAGACTGACTTAATGAATTTGTTCATTGAGTCAACAGATACTTAGAGCCAAAAATATTGTTGTCTGTCTGTGTTTGCAGTTTGGCAATAATACTAAAGCAAAGATCGTTTCAGGTAAATGAGGGAACTGACATATTTCTACTGCTCTAGATTTCATAAGCTCCTAGTTCATCAAACAGGTCAATAATACTTGCTAGTGGGAGAAAAATAGTGGTGACAATTGGGATAATTGAATGTTTATGCAGCTTTCAGAGATTTCCTGGATCATGTTTAAATCTCACAGAAGCCTCGCAAGATACAAATTATGATACTATCCCATTTATGCATAAAGACACAGAAGCTCAGGCAGTTCAAGGGAGGTGCAATGTGGGGATGTAGGAGTATTCTCTTCAGCACTCAGACCTCAGCATCTGCAGTCTTTACTGCTGGTTCCTACTAATAGTTGACTTCGGAGAAGGTTAGCCTGAAGTCTCAATGGTTTCTCAAGGGAGAGAGGGAGAGGGAAGGAAGGAAGGAAGGAAGGAAGGAAGGAAGGAAGGAAGGAAGGAAGGAAGGAAGGAAGGAAGGAAGGAAGGAAGGAAGGAAGGAAGGAAGGAAGGAAGGAAGGAAGGAAGGAAGGAAGGAAGGAAGGAAGAGAGGGAGGGAGGAAGGGAGGGAGGGAAGGAGGGAGGGAGGGAGGGAGGGAGGGAGGGAGGGAGGGAGGGAGGGAGGGAAGGAATGACACATGTAGGCAGTTCTGGACCCTCTTGCTTTGATCCTGGCTATACTTTTCTGTGTCTTTTTCAAAGTGTTCTTCCATGACTTTTCTCTCTTGACTTGATTTACTATTACTATTCTTTATCCATGTTAGTCCCTGTTCTGACTCATTATGCCATATATTCGTTCAGGGTCTGATGATACAGACTTTTATTTAACTTATATTCTTGTGCTTTGTATTTACTTTATTTTCTTTTTTTATTAAATCACAATGTGATACACAGTTGCAAAGTTGTTCATGATTGGGTTTCAATAATGTAGTGTTCCAACACCTGTCCCTTCACCAGTGTACATTTCCCACCACAAGTGTCCCCAGTTTTCCTCCTGCATCCCCTCCCCCACCTGCCTATATTGCAGGCACTTCCCCCCCCCCTCTTTCTCACTCCCTCTCCCCCCCACTTTTGGGCATTATAGTTTGCAATACAGACACTGAAATGTTATCATGCATATCCCTTTACCTCCTTTCAACACTCATTTCTTGTCCAGAGTCATCATTTCCAACTATTATTGTCATAGTGGTCCCTACTCTATCCTAACTGACCTTTGCTTCCCCCTCCCCCCGCCCCCCCACACACTGTGGCAAGCTCCAATGGTGATACAGACTTAATAAAAACAGAAGGCAGTATCTTCTGTAGAACTCAGGCTTCTGGGAGGGAACCAGATCAGTAAGAAACCCACAAAAGACCAAGACAATTTTTGACGTTAGGGCGTCTAAGAAGAAAATGTGAGCGAGTACTGATGAGAGACCTAAGGAGGTAGAAAAGGGCATAAAATCATTGATCAGGACTGTATGAGTGAAATGCAAACACGAAAGTTTATAAGTTTGTAACTGTACATCACAGTGATTCTCTAATAAAAAATTTAAAAGAAAATTATTGATCGGGACAGCTATGGAGGTGCTTCTGGGGAGGGCAGCCCACAGAACATTGACCATGAAAACAAGAGAGTGGATCACTAGCAGAGGCAAACTGTACCAACTATGAGATTGTGTGAGCTCAGGTTCATCAAATGAGACTTCTGAATCAGAAAGGGATTATGAATAAGATTATGAATTATGAATCAGATCATGAAATTTTATCAGATTAGGGCAACTTCCAACTGCCAGGAAAATGTCACGCAAAACAATCAGAGATCGAAGTAGCTGAGCATAAAGATAGTCAGGGAAGAGAAGGGGGAGGAGGAAACAAGTATAACCCAGAAGCTTCCCTGGTGTTCTTCGGTGGCTTTCATCGATAGAGGGAAGAAGCAAAAGGAAAAAAGAAGAAGGGATCAGACACTCTGTTGGTGAAGCTGGGTGCTATGAGGTTGGTGTCTTTTGGCTCTGTTACCCACAATGATGTCTCCGCAGTTTGAATCCTGACTGCTGGGGAGTTTTTAAGCTATTCAACGCGTGTCTTCTGTCACGTTCATTTTTCAAAAGGATGTAATTTCCCATCCGAACTGTACCATAGCAACTTTCAAAGGAAGCCGCGGCGGGTAGGTGGTGAAGACTCTCAGTTTCCTAACTGGTGATTAGCAAATTTATTGCATGATAAACCATTTTCAGTGCAGTCGGAAAAATAAAAACATGCTTCTTCCTGAGTAATTAGTTGCTCTTTACCGCCAACAAACTGTAATTTTTAGTCCTTTTACACAAGCCCATTTATTAGGAGAGAGCTAGTAAGCATTTATGCCTTTGTGTTTATACTGCAAAGAAGGCATCGCATCGAAAACCTGCTATGAGAATTCTGAATGCCATTATATCTTAAAATCCACATTAATTATAGATCCACTTATTCTTAGAAGACACAGGAATTGCAGCAGGATGCGGAGAGGGAGCAGAGTTTGTGTGGGGGGAGAGTACTAGATTCATGTATAAATTGCCTCCCAAGGACCCCACTGAAATTTCCATAACATTCACCACATGACACTGATGTGTGAAAATTGACATGAAGATTTGAAAATTGGGACCGAGGGAGCCCAAGCATAAAATAACTTCAATTTTGCGCTCTCTCTGCATCTCAGAGGAATAGCGCGTAGGACTGACCAACACAACACAAACAAGGAAGGGAGAGGGGGGGAGAAAAATCCAGGGAGAAGGATGGGAGTTATTAAGGAGAAAACACACTTCTCACTCACAGAGAGAAGGATGATCAATGGACTTAGTCACGGAGAAATTCAAGCAGAAAATTGCTGCTGTTTTTTATCTGAACAGCAGAAAGCAAAACCCAACTAGAATCTGGAAGTCTGAAGGAAGCCCCCTGGATAGCTATCTGTGGACAGAGGGACAGGTCTCAGAACCAAACAGACATGGTCAGAGTTTTACCTCTCCTATTCTGGAACGAGCCCATTTTTCATCAAGGAGGCATTGAATCTAAGATGCCCTGGGTCAGAACTTACATTCATTACCACCCTGAACAGTCTCAAAGTATCTGAAATAAATAATCTGCTTGGTTCCAATGGATGCCCTTGAATGAAAATAATACCCTAAATAGTATCCAAAATGAATGTGAAAGCAATAGGCCGTCCACGGACAAACTGCCACTGAGGAGTGAAAAATGTAAAAGCGTGACTGACAGAACAGAAAGGGCCAACAATGCCGAACCCTGTGGAAATATTTAAAGAGCAGCTCGCATCATCTACCCTACACCCCGCCCCCACTGGGGCAAGTGCCCTTTTGAGGCTGAAGAGAAATCAGAAGAGAAAGGAAAACCACACCAAACTCTTCACCCTCTCAGGTTGGCTTTCAATGGCAGAAAAATGGATCACTCAGTTACTGGCACCGCATCATCTGGAGTGAGAAGGAGTCACTGCACAATTGGAGAATGACTTCAGAGAATGCCATGTCCATGTGGCCAGAGTGATAGTATAGTGGGTAGGGTGCTTGCCTTGCATTCAGCCAACCCAGGTTGGATTCCCAGCATTCAACCAGGAGTGACCTCTGAATGCAAATGTCCAAAGGAAGGACAGGTCCAAGAGTAAAATTTTCAGACCTCTAGGATTGAACAGACTATTCACAAGTAGTTTGACTTTCTTTTAGAACATGTTTTCTTAAGACAATGAATTTAGTACTAACGAATAGAAAGTCAACTTGGAAACAGAAGTAGAACTGCAAGACAGGGCCTCGGATCACATCAGTGAGTTTCTGGCAAATGATTCGACATTTTGGAAGCTCAATTTCAAATGTGGAAACAAGAACCTGGTCAAAAGTCAACTTCTAGGTGGCTGGGAAGCTTGAGACAAGTCACTTAAGATTCACCTCATGTAACAAGCATGGGCCAAGTAGCCAGGTGTTCTTTTACTCTGGTGTTAGCAAATCTTCGTGTCATTTAACGCAATCAAGCCCATGAGAAATGTTCATCTGGACTGGAGAGATGGTACAGTGAGTAGAATTCTTGCCTACGTGAGGCCCACCAGGCACCACATATGGCCTCCAGAGCCTTACCAGGAGTCATCCTTGAGTGTAGAACCAGGAGGAAGCCTTGAGCACAGCCAGCTGTGGCCCCAAAACAAAAAAATAATTAAAAAAACAGCTTTCATCTACTCAGCATTTTAGTTAACATTATGTCTTTTTTTAAAAAATTTCATTCATTTCCTCCCACCTAACCCTAATATCCATCCATTGAGGTAATACTAACCACTCTAACAAATGTATCCTGAAACTTTTATGCCTTCACTACGTTTTAGAAAACACCACCTTTATTTTACACTTGTAAAAGCCCAACTAAGGTGACCTAGACCCTTTCCACTAACACCTGGAGATGTGACTCCCAAATTGTGACACTGTCTTCCTCTTGAGCCATGGAAACATCTGTGTTAAGCATGGGGAAACAGTATGAGTAAGCAGAGCATCCCTCAGCAGAGGCTGTTCAATGCCCCTGTTCAACCGAAGGGAAGTGTGACAGGGCTTTGGTGAACTCTGTGCCCAGTGGCCATCAGCAGCCTCTGCCCAGAACTCTCCCCACCCCACCCCCCACACACAAAACACAAAATGCATCTCTGTTGAATCAGCACAAACACCATCCACCTGTTTCATTTTATTTATTTATTTATTTGTTACATGTAGAAAAAATGTAGAAATTGTTGATACAATCATAGGATTAATATGGATTGGATAACAAAGTTGCATATTAAAATCAATCTATCTAGAAAATAAGTTTATGTGAGCATTGTTTTATCTGATTGTGGGGTTCAGTTTGTGTCTAAGACTTTTTTACATTTTTGTTGCCTCAGGAGGTGTTGCACAGCCACATATGCAGCCACAAAGCTCAGACACCCTCAGAACTACAGTCTGGGACATGACAAGGCAACAGGCTTGGGTGATGGGCAGGGCTGCTGGGGTTTCCAGAAGGGTAGGGAGTGGGGGAGAAGCTATTTCTGATGGATAAGTAGAATTTTCCATTGTGAGCTGGCTCCCTTAGTATCACCAAGGACTTGAACTCAGATCCAGAATTCTGGATCCTCCACTGGCTGCCTCTATCACTGTCCCTTTGAGGGTCCAAAAGGGTTTGAAAGAGCAGCAGGGGGTGGAGAGGGGTGGGGGGACAAATTTTCTAAGTGGGCCTCAACAACGGAGGCAGAAGAAAGGGGTATGAATAGGGACTTCGAGTCTTTCACAACCCTCTTTCATATTGTGTGGAATAAAACCCAAGGTGAGACTGGATGATGAGGGAGGCAGTGAACTGGGAGCCAATTCTAGAGCTGTGTAGACAGCCAGACCTTTACTGCCAGCTTGCTTACACAGGGTAGCTGCTGCTTCTCACGGCTACTGCTCTCTGCCCAGGACAAGATGATTGCGAGAAGTCAGGTCCAGCTTGCCCTGCCCCTGTCTCTCTCCAAAGAGGGAGGTGGTCCACCCCGAGTTTGAGGGAGACCCCGAGGCCTAGCAGGTATTGGCTTAAACTGTGTGAGGAAATTGCAAACCTTTCACCAGCAAGGCCTTGTTTATCATTCTTGCTGATATCACCCGCTTGTATGGTGGACAGACAGATCCCTCCCACATCCCACCTGGAAAGGCCGGGTATAAATATTCAGCAGGCAGAAGACAAAAGGCGAAGCACAATTTACCACTAAAGAGGCTAAACTCTCTGGCCCCACAGATACTTATTTTCTTTCACCTCAAACAACATCAGGATATTAGCCCCGGGGCCCAGGGAGTATTTTGTTATTTTCAGTGTGAAATATTATATTCCCCGGTGGACTCAGGCAGATTGTATAACTGTCCTGCCGTTCCCTGCGTTGACACAGTGGGCTGTGTGAGTCACCTCCAGATTCTGAGCTGCATCCAAATGGAAGGATTTTTCTGCTGGAGGATGGAGAGAAAGCCCAGGACATCCAAGGCCACAGGAAGCTAAGGCATGGCATGATAGGGGCATGGAGGGGCATGGAGGGGCAGTGGGTCTTAGGGCAGGACTACATCACCTCAGTAGACTTCTTGACTCTGCTGGCCACTAAGCTTTCCTCATCCCTGCCAATAACCAGTCATCTCACCAGCACAGGTCTTCAATAACAGAAAATCAACAATTTCATCTCCACTGAGACCCCTCTCTCTCCTCACAGATAAATAATACCATTCTGCTGATGAAAATAAGCTGACACAAGGACAGAGGCAAAAATCAAGCACTTAGGTGTGTGTGCGTGTGTGTCTGTGTGTCTGTGTGTCTGTATGTGTGTCAGTGTGTCTGTGTGTGTCTGTGTATGTTTTAAACCTGTTAGCAACCTGATATTTTTCTTTTTTTCAGAAGCACAGAAACTTCTGAAGAGGGTGAGACGCTAGGGAGAGAGAGTTGTGCTGTTCAATTTTCACCATAATTATTGTCCTCTGCTCTCCTTTGTTTTGCCCTGTGCTGCGTGGGTTGTGTGATGCGCCTGAGGATGGTGATCCACAGGACAAGCTATTTGCATGCTTGGGGTCTCATTTATTAGGAAGTGAAGTGTGTAATGGTGAAAAATGGCTCCATGGCTTCCTCTTCTCTGGGGTAGTTCAGCGTGCAGCCCACACAGTCAGATGGAAGAGAAACGGGAGGGACTTGGGATGCCAAGTGTGGGAGACCCTCCTTAACATCTGTTGGAAGCCTCAGACAGCCCCACCCTTGTTTCCTTGCTGCTAGAACACCAGGATTCATCCTTGCCTCCTTGCTGCTAGGGTACCTAGCTCCATCCTTGCCTCCTTGCTGCTCTACACCCAGGATCGGGTGGCATGGGTAGGTAGGATGTGGCATGTAAATGCATAGAGGAGTCATAGACACAATCATTCATTTTCTTCTTGAGAAACTGAAGTGGAAGAGGGAGGAGCAGGGGAGGGATAGAGAGAGAGAGAGAGATTGGGAGGGAGAGACTTAGCTGACAGGGCTGATGGGGGCAAGGCAGTCCCTTCCCTGCCTCTCAGTCTGTGAAATGCCTTTCACAAATCACCTTGAGTACTTTTCAGCAGTGAGCAGAAAATCCCAGAGCACAGAGAAAGGTCTTCCAGGCTGAGTGGGCAGGGGGAGACTTGGAGTTTGATCTTTAAAAAAAATCTTTACGAAATGCATTAATAATGTAGCCTGCCGTCTCTCCAGTACTAGGAGGGACCCCATTCTTCACTGGCACGCCCCCTTAAGACACTCGTCATCCTTCTTTTAACATTGATATTCTGGGAGGCCAAGATGCTTGAACAACTCCCCAGAGTCCTGTGGTAGGCCTAGCACTGGGGTCCTCTGAGGTACCATCTGGAGTCCATACTGGGCAGTATGCAAAGTTATCCTGGTCTTTCCAGCCACGTCACGGCTATTGATCGGTATTAATGGACTTGCCTTGAGCCTTCTGGGTCTGTAGTCACACAAGGAAAGAAATGCTTTCCAGGAAGGGCAAAAATACGTTATGATAACGGGTGGGTTCTCATTGTGTGCAATTATGCAGAGAGAGAGAGAGAGAGAGAGAGAGAGAGAGAGAGAGAGAGTTTGATGGCATGAATGATAGAAGTTTTCCACTGACGTCCATTCCGGGAGAGTTGGTCTATGTGGCTTGATTCACTAGACTCACTCCTTTGGAGTCAAGAGAGCATGATGGGGACTCTGTTGGAGGCTAGAGAAATTCAGGGAAGCTGGCAAAGACCCTCCAGCTCATCGTTGAGAGAATTCAAGTGTCCTCCAAGCCTTGATGCTCCAGGGGCTTCTGGCATTCAGGCGAATCCAAAAGAGGAGGAAAGATGGTAGGTAAAGATTTCTCCACCCAGAGTTCAGGCATCTGGGTCCCCAATGCCTGGGGTGTCCTTTCTGCAGAGACCTTGCCTCTGTGTGTCTTTCACCTGCTCTTTATCTACAAATAGTGTAAGTCCCACCAGGTCGTACGTTCCACCCTTTTGTGCTCCAGTGGAAGGAATGAAGACCTACTAAGCTCTGTTGAAGGGAGATGAGAGAAACAGGCTGCACTAGACCAGTGTCTCTCATCCCTCTGACTATGGCCCCCTTCCACCTGCTTACACCCCTGCTGCTGTTCCATCAGCCGGTCCTTTGGTATTCTGCCATGACTCTCAGTGCCCACCACCAGCACTGAGGTACTTTCCAGGCAGGAAAGATGAGAGGGATCATTTCGGTGGGTTTTTCTGTCCCTGAACAGGACCACACTGTGTGGGGCCAGAATGTCTCTCCAAGCAAGGGATACACACACTCAGACACCCTCCACCCCAGACCACCCTCAGCATGGTGGGTCAGGGATTCAACTCAGTATTTTCCCTAACCCAGTTTGCCTAGTATAATCCAGGGTACATGGTACTTTAATTTCTACTCTTTCTGATCTCAAAAAAAAAATCTGTTTATTTGTATCTGCTTTGAATAATATTGGCGGGTAAAACTTTTGTTGGCTCAATTCAAGCCCTAATAACCCCTGAAGAAAAAATGTGGGAGAGTTTCCTGGCCCTGTGGTAGCAAATCCAATGTACATGATTCTCATGAAGCAGCCTACTTTTTGTGTTATTAATTCAGCATAGATAATGTTAAGCAGCTATCGACAAATCAGAAAATGCCCACATATCTTAAGTGAGGGGACAGAAATATAGTATAGTGGGTAGGGCTCTTGCCTGGCATATGGTTGACCCAGTTCAATCCTTGGCATCCCATATGTTCCCCTGAGAACTTCCAGGAATAATTCCTAAGTGTCAGGCCAGGAATAAAAACCAATGAGCATGTGCCCCCCCCCAAAATTTTTAAAAAATAAGTGAAAAATTAGCACCAAAAATTATGTATAGCTTAATCCTAATTATGTCATAGAAATAAGTTTAAATCTAATTATGTAATATAAACATATGCTTATCTGTTTGTATACCAACATTACATATGTTAGTCTATTTGTGTATAAAAGCATGCATTCTTAATTACAAGCATATAGGCCAAATAATAGTTGTAGTTGCATCCAAATAAGAGTTTGCTTTGTTCTGTTTGTTTGGGGACTATACCCAGAGTGTTCGGGGCTTACTCTTGGCTCTGCCAAGGATCACTCCTGGCAGTGCTCGGGGAACCATATGGGGTCCCAGGATCAAACCCGAGTTGGTCAGCTGCCCTACCAGCTGTACTATTGCTCTGGTTCCCAATATTTCACTCTCTATTTGTTTTAAAACAAAATTGGGGCCACACCCAGATGTGCTCAGAACTTACTCCCGGCTCTGCACTCACAGATCACTCCTGGCAGAGTTCAGACCATGTGGAGTGCCAAGGATCATACCCAGGTAGATTGTGTGCTAGGCAAGTGCTGTACCATGGCTCTAGCCCCTATTTGATTTTTAAATATATGTACATATTTTTTCCAAGCTCCTTTCAAAGTTCTTACAAATTGACTTGCATCTTGTATTATTTTAACATAAAGCAAGTCTAGTCTAGTTGTGGTTCTTGAGAATGAGAAATCCTATATAGGGTGCTGATGAGTTGAGTTTATAGAAACTCTCTTTTTCTAATTTACAAGTGGCTGTTTTCTAACTATGACCATACATTATAGAATGGGAAGGAGAGGAGTGGCAAGAGAGGAAAGAGTGAGGGAATGAGAGTGAAAAGAGGAGAGAGAAAGGGGAGTGAGGAGAGAGGGAGAAAGAATGAAAGAAAGGAGAAAGAGGAGAGATAAAAAGAGGAGAGAAAGCAGGGAGAGGTGAGAGAGAAGGTAAAGAAAGTAGAGGAGAGGAGGGAGAAAAGGGGATGGGAAGGAAAGAGAAAGGGAGGGAAAGAGAGAAGAGTGGGAAGAGAGAAACGTGCAAAAACAAAGAAAGAGATGAGAGAAGAGGAAAGAGAAGAGAAGAGAGTAAAAGTGTGAGAGAGAGAGAGAGAGAGAGAGAAAGGAGGCAGAGTTGGATACAGAGAGAAAGGAGAAAGAGCAGCAGAGAGAGATAAAGAGAATGGAAGAAGAGTAAAAGGAGGAGGAGGGAGAGAGACCCAGGGAGTTAGGGAAGGGAAGGAAGAAATACACAGAGAGACAGAGATGGAAGGAGGTGGAGCCAGAAGGGGCACTTACGGGTTTCCGGGTTCTACCTTATTTGGCCCAACCCATGATCTACTGTAAATGGAACCACCTCCTTAGTCACTGTCTCTCACCTCACCTTGGAGGCTGGTCCTCCAACCTGGGAATTATCTGTGTGAATCTCTGTGCGGGGCCCTCGCTCTGAGGCCATCCACCACTCCACCTCCCATATTCCTCTTGAATCTCTGACGTTCCACACATCATCTCTCCTGCTTCAGGGTCACACTAGGCCAGCACCCGGGAGGAGATCTCAATTAGCTCTCCCTCTGAGGGCTGTCAAACATGCCAAGGGAAGGTCCCATTTTACCTTCTCACACATATCCCTACCTAGACAGCCCCTCTCAGTCTGCCCTTCTCAGTTCAAGCTGGCCACTTGCTTAGCAAATAAAGCCCCAAACCATCTTCTGTCCCACCCCACCAGCCTCAAGGAGGGCAGGTCGTCCTGTCTCTGACCAACTTCATCTCCTCTTTCTGAAGGCCTTTTTGGTCTCATTACTATGCCTTAGATGATGGGACACCTGACTCATATGTTTGCTAAATCACATCTTCATTTACCACCAAGTATTTTTAAGCATCATGAATTAGATGTAGGCCTCCAATACCCATCATGAATAATGCATTCACCATTTCTTTCTTTTCTTTATTTTTTATTATTTATTTATTTGGCCACAATGGCAATGCTCAGGGTTTACTCCTAATTGCTCTACACTTAGGAGCTACTCCTGGTATATGGGATACCAAGGATCAAACCTGGGTCAGCTGTGTGCAAGGAAAGTTTCCTAACCTCTGTACTATCTCTCCAGCCCCACAGTCATCATTTCTGCCCATATGAAACATGTTTGATCAGGAAAGACATGTCAAAGACATATTAAGCCGTCTAGAAGTAATTTTTTGAATTTATATATGTATATATTTATTTATTGCATGTATATATACATAATTATGTGTGCAAAAAATATTATATAAAATTTATAATTATAAATTTTATACAAATGTTTTAAGTATTTTGTTTAAATTGAAAGTTTTACATATTTTAAATTAAAATTTTAATAAGTAAATTTATATAAATATCTATAACTGCACACTGACAACCATGTAATAAATTTAATAAGTAAATTTATATAAATATCTATAACTGCACACTGACAACCAAGCCTGCGTGTTTGTGTACAGTTATGTGTACTTGGGTTGAGAACTCAACATGATGAACGACTTGGTGCCAAAACTGTGCAGGAGGAAGAGAGCAGCGTGGAATGCCTTCAAGAGCATCAAAGAAGTTGTTAAGAGGACGAAGAACCTTTGGATCCAGGCACACCTTTTTGATTCCACTGTTCTTTCTGCACTAACATATGCCTTAGAGACCTGGGCCCTATGAAAACAGGATGAGAGTGCTATTTTGGTCTCCCAAAGAGGAATGGAAAGAGCTATGCTTGGAGTATCACGTTTCACTCAAGTGAGAGAAGGAATCCAGAGTTCCAACCTACATCGATGATCGAGGATCAGGGACACTGCCTTGTTTGCCAAGGCATCAAAAATCAGATGGGCTGGACACATATTGCAATTTGGAGATAACCACTGGACTAGAGCCGTTACCAACTGGATTCCACGGGACATTGAAAGAATGCCTGGCCACCCACCTATGAGATTGTCTGACTTCTTCATCAAGACCCTGAACGAATGGTTTGATGCTCTTCATGTTCCTGGAGTGAGCAGATGCCAGGTACTGTACACATCACAACGGACGAAATGGCGTGTCAGATTTCAGAAGGGAGGATGTTGGGAATGACATATCCATCCTGTGGAATTTGGTATGTGGGCAGGTGAGCATGGCTGTCGAAAATATCCAAGTAGAAGTCGTGAATAATCCTCTTCATTGCCCTTCTGGAAGATGTGATAGATCCATCAGGACGTCGGAGGGCAGTCATCTTGGTCTTGTAGTTTGCAAGGGACAGGCAAGCGTTACAAATAATATAGCAGTGCTATATTATATAAAATTTTATATAAATACAAAATATATAAAATATGTTTTTAAACTAATATTCTTCAGGCCCCAGCACAAATCACATTACAAATAAGGGTGTTCTATAAGGAAAAAGTGGAAAATATAGAGCTGATTTAAAAAAAATAAAAACCGTTTGTAGAATTATGTAAGTCAAACCATAAGAGGGGGGAGAAGCCCGATTTTTTAAATTTAATTTAATTTAATTTTTTGGTTTTTTGTTTTTATAGAATCATCATGAGAACAGTTACAAAGCTTTCAGTTTTAAGTCTCAGTCATACAATGATCAAACACCCATCCCTATTATTATTTGGAATTTTCCCCCAATACTCAGATCTGCCGAAAAGGCATCATTAGATAATTTGTTTTCTATTGTTGATAATGAAGAGCATATGATGTCGCACAGCCACAACAGTGGCCACACGGTTTTGGAATTCTGGTATTTAAATCCAGAGGTATTTCTGCCAGCAGCCACTGCATTCTGAGATCGGTTTGTGTGCCTCTGGGATCATGGCCATTCAGGACCGGAGGAGCCATTTGTGGGCGGCCACTTAAGATCTCGTTTGGTCGGGGAGCGGGACCGGTTCCGCCTCCCCCGCAACAATCTCAAGATTTCCTACGTGCCCCATCACTGCAAGTTCCTACCTCTCAGTTCAATTGGCACTGAAAGGTCGCAGTCGCCATGCTGCCGCAAAGGGGAAAAGGCCGAGGGACAAAAATCCTTCCCCTCCTGGGGCGGCATGGGGCTGTAGCTTCATTCACAATCCAGGAGCATTTCTGCCAGCAGCTGCTGCATTCCAAGATTGCTTTGTGTGTCTCTGGGATCATGGCCATTCAGGAGCAGAGGAGCTGTTCCTGAGCGTTTTGTTGTTGTTGTTGTTGTTGGGTTTTTTTTTTTTTTTTTTGTATATCAAGAAAGGCCGCGTGGTTTGGAGAAACAGTCCTGGTTCCCACATACCAGAGCCATGTTTGTAGAAGCTCATGGTCACCAGGATTCCATCTGGAGAAGGTGGGGAGACTGCACCTGCTCTGTCTGAGGCATCCCGGTGTTAGTGGCTTGGTCTGGGGTCCGTAACATTCTCCGGAATTGTGGTGCCTGCCGGCCAGGATTCTTCACTACTCAGCCCGATTTTTTTTTTTAGTGTAGATAAAGTGTGAAGACGTTTTGTCAGGGGGAGGAGGAAGAATAAACTAGCCTACTGGTAAATAAATCCATGGAGAGATCCCCCAAATCTCTCCTATTGGGAAACTACAAATCAAAGACCACAGGGAGATACAACTATTCACGCAGCTGAGTGGCTGAAACAAGAGACTGACAATCTGAGATGCAGCCCAGAACACGGAGCAGCGCGAGATCCCGAGCTGGTGCCCAAGCTGCATAGTGGCCCAGCCACACTGTCAGGCAGGCTAGCTGTGTCCCAAAGACATCGTGCCATTGTGCGCTGACTATGGAACCTGGCCAGCTCAGTCCGCAGCCAAGAGAAACCACGCCATCTGACTATGTAGGTAAGCTAAAGACATACTGGAGAACAAAACATTGAGAGCAGCTGATGTGTGTTAATCCAAAAGAGGAAGACTCTTCAGAGCCTGTAATCTTGTGGCTGGATTTACAGATTGTCACACATCCACACCAATGGTCATGCGTCATCAGCAATATGACTCAAGTGTCTGAGGTTCTGGGAATGAAACTCAGTTAGTACCATGATGTGAAGTAAAGTAAAGCCGGAAGTGAAAGACCACCTCTAGTGCCGTTTATTTGAAACCCCAAGAAGAGATGAAATGATGGTGCTAGAAAGTGATTGTCACAAGACCAGGGGGTGAGTGAATTGGCAGCAAATAGGCACTGGGAAGTATTTTGTGATGGGGGAATCGCTTCCAATATGTTTGTGCTTGTGGTTGCAGGACTCTGGGGAATCTGCACACTTTCTCTTCTTCCCCCATGAACCAGGTTTGATCTCCAGCATTTTATATGGTGTCCCACACTTGCCAGGAGTGATCCCTGAGTGCAGAACCAGGAGGAAGCCCTGAGCATTGCCAGATACAGACCAGAAACAAACAAAAAATTTCTTTAAGGAGTACATTCCATTTTTAGAGATGTCCCATGAAGAAAAGAAGCACAGGACATGGACCGTAATAAATTACCTAAACTAGAACGTGCACCTTAGTTGCTGTTATACTAAAACTTTGCTACCAGTTTTTCACCTGGTCAGACATGGGCTCGAATCTAAGCACCCTCCCTCTACTTCCCTGACTTAGGAGACCCCTGAGCTTCAAAGACAGGACACAGGCCCTTTGAAGCCCACTAAGAATAGATTACAGTCAGTACCACTTCCACAAAAGTGGCTATGTTCTGCAAAACCTCCCTTTTTGCCACCACAAACCACACCTTTCTTCTATCAAGTAGGACAGACATTCCTGTAGGACCATTCAATTTTAAGAAATCACACATGTAAGTGGGCTGGAGCAATAGCACAACTAGCACAGCGGTAGGGTGTTCGTCTTTCACACGGCCGACCCATGTTCAATTCCTCCACCCCTCTCGGAGAGCCCGGCAAGCTACCACGAGTATTCCCCCCGCACAGCAGAGCCTGGCAAGCCGTGGTGTATTCGATATGCCAAAAACAGTAACAATAAGTCTCAATAATGAGAGACGTTACTGGTACCCGCTCGAACAAATCGATGAGCAACGGGATGAGAGTGTGACAGTGACAGTGACACATGTAAGTGGCTAACACTAAGTCTTTTTAAAAAATATCATCTCTCTTAGTCAGGAATTTGTTCCAGAGATCTCTGATGGCAGAGCAATTCTACATACCCGATAGAGCACAGCAAGGCAGATGCAGGGAGTGGAGAGAGCTGGCATGCTTGGGACCTAAGTGTTGCAGAGCTAAGTCAGAGGCGATGAGAGAGAAGTAATGCATATGTGTACATAGTGAACAACCAGAATACTAATGACATATTTTAATAATACATGTGGCAAATGTGTTGAGAGATGGCGGGGTGGAGCAACTGAGCTTTTTGCATCTTTCTTGGAGAGTGATATTAATGTCTTCATTCTGAAAATGTAACCCTTGTATATGCCTGGGTTCATTTCTTATAGATCTTGGAGACCACAGAAAATATTTATCTGCCCCCAGCTTCTAGCACAGAGCTCTTGAAATGTTTCTGCTTGTTGTTGTTTTGGTTTGGAAGCTATACCCAGTATACTAAGCAGTGCTCAGGGCTTATTCCTGGCTTTGTGTTCAGGGATAACAACAGGTAGGCTCAAGGAACTGTTTGTGATGCTGGGGTTGCACCCACACCAGCCATGTGTAAGACAAGTTCTCTCCCTGCTGTGACCTGTTCCTAGCAATGCCCATGGGACCATATAGATGTCAGGGATCAAGCAAATACCCTTACCGGCTGAACTATGCCTCCAGCCCAGCTTGGCTCCTCTTTTCTCACCACTCCCCTTTTCCAAAATAATCAAGACCTTCTCGATGAATGGAATCAAAAACAGTGGTTGGTATTCTCGGGTGAGGCCGCATTACAAAGTCAAAGTAACTTTCAGTTCTAGTGTTATGAACCACATAAACACGTGACCTTTGTCATGCCAATTCATTACACCTTCAATGCACCCTAGTCCCTTTTCTGGGTTCCCATTCTCAACAGATTCTAGGAGGCCCCACTGAAATCCAGTTCCTTCTCTGGATTTCCGTGACAGGACAGCTTGAAGTTATGTGCAACCTAGGCACCACTCAACACCCCACCCCCTGCCCCTTGAAAAGATTTGAATTCTCAAAGGTGTTTTCTTTTTCAATCTACATGCATTTGGCGCTTCATTTACTCAGCTGGTCATATAATACACATAATAACAGTGATGCGTAAGCCCTAATGAGCAAACATCCTGCGCCAGGTACCTGGCTCACATCCTCCAAGATAATACTTATAATAACCTAGATGTAAACACAGTTATTACTCTGCTCTTACAGTGGAGACCCTCAATGCATATGAAAGGTAAGTAACCAGCTGGGAATAGTTGTCACATCCCGGAGTGGGGCTCCTGTGTTTGGATTCCAAGCCACAGCATGCTGATTTTGAGTAATCAGGCATGAAAGTTAATATGCCTCCTATAATTCTCACTCCTGACACTCATTTTTCTTGGGGCGTTTTCTTCGATGCCAAATGCAGTTCGCTCAGGACCAGGGTGGAGGCATGGCTGGGAGGAACTGTCTTCCTTTTGTGCTGTTCTTTGTTCAAAATAATCTTGCCCCAAAGTGAGTGATGATGATGAGGCTTCCAGAAGGTGAGAGGTTCCCCTGCCAGGAGAGAGGTCACCAGAAGCCAAAACCAATAAAACGCGTGAAGGAATCCTGGTCTCTCTGAACCAAGCCCTCCACAATGATGGGAAATTGTCAGGTCAAGCAAGGACTTGGCTCAGCTAAAACAGATTCACCTCCAGACATCTCAAAAAAGTTTCTCTAGCTGACCTCACCTGGACCAGTCTCCCAGCTTTGTCATGCCTTGCCTTTCTGGATTTTTCCACAAATATTTCTATTCGAGTGATGGATAGGGTTGAGAGAAACCTGCTCTCTTTGCCTTTCATTTGAACTCAGGTTTGGGGGCTTGTTTGTTTTTTGCCGCCTCCCTGCTAAATTTAGCTTCTTTGTTCATTTATGTCAGTTAGGACAAGAGGAAACCGGGGGTAAAAATCAAGGCATTGGGACTGGAGCAATAGCACAGTGGGTAGGGTGTTTGCCTTGCACACAGTCAACCCAGGTTCTATTCCCAGCATTCCATATGATTCTCCGAGCACTGCCAGGAGTAATTCCTGAGTGAAGAGCCAGAAGTAATCCCTGAGTATTGCTGGGTGTGACCCCAAGAAAAGAAAAAAAAATCAGGGCACTAAAAAAAAAATCCTTAAAAAATTATTTAAAAAATTCCTCTGCAAATCGAGTTTGAGCCTATTGACATTTTCAGCATACAAGATAGTCCAGAGTTAGGGCTAGTACATAGCATGTGCCAACTAGTTGGATTTCTGGAAGCACATGTACCCGTGAGCACTGTGTGCAGCATGCCAGGAGGTCCCAGCGCACCTACTGGAGCTAGGGGGAGGGCTAGGGTGGCCCAGGGAATCCCAGCACTATAGGTCACATCCTCATGACCTCAAGTTGAACCACAAGCCTAGTTGGCCAAGGAACTCCAGTGGGACCCACAGGCCTCCTGAGCAATGCTGGGAAACCCCCTCCAATATATGTAATATTTAAAAATCATGGAGGTTCACTCCCCTATGGGTTGGGTTGGAGTGATGACTTGCACCAAACATTTCTTGTTCTGCATCAAGGATTTAGTGTTTCAGTTAGAAACTGGCTTCCGTGTGTCCTTTTCTACTGGGTTTCAAACGAAAAAGAGAATGACAGGGGCCAGAGTGATAGGACAGCAGGGAGGTGCTTGCCTTGTTGACCTGGGTTTGGCCATATGAGATGACCGGCATCTCATATGCTTCTGGAGCAAAACCAGAAATGATTCCTGAGTACAGAGCCCTGGGAACCACCAAGTGTAGCCCAAAAACAACAACAACAACAGCAGCAACAAAAAGAAAGAGGATGATAGAACTCAAGGCATGTTAGTTCTTCTTCAATGTGTCTTTGAAAATGACTATATACAGTCAAAAGCATGAAGATATCTTTCTCTGAAAAATAATAATAATAATAATTTAAATTAAGCAGAACTCTACTTTATTGTTCATCTTGGAAATGAAGCCTCAGCACTTGTAAATTTTTTTCTACCTAATGATGCACACTGGGTGCATTTTATCATTGTATTGGGGGAATTCTCAAGTGCTAAATCTAATTCTAGACCAATTTTGGAATCAACATACTACCATTCTAAGTGTCTACCATTTCCTCATAGTAAATGGTTTTTCCTACAAGGTTAAGGTCTCAACTTAGCTCCTCAAAGGCCAAATCACATCCACTGGTCAAATCCAAACCATAACAAATTATGATTGGTCCACACATTGTTTTAATGGGCTAGCATATAAATTTGAAAATCACTTATCAGTTTTAGTTATCTAGCTTTTTTAAAAAGGAACCTAATTATACTTGTGTAGTATCCCTCCACTCTGCAGTTTTTTTGTTTATTTGTTTTGTTTTGTTTTCATTTTTTATTAAAGAACTGGGGTTTTCAAAGTTATTGATAGTTGAATTTTAGTTATATAATATTTCAACATCAATTCATCACCAGTGTCAACTTCCCTGCACCAATGTTCCCATATTCCCTTCCCACCCCAACCCCCACCCCATCCCTACCCATCAACTTGACACATGACAAAGTGACAAAGTTTCAGTGGTTGCAGCTTACATCTCCTGTTTTCAGCATTGTTGAGTCTGTGTTTTGGATATGTGGCTATACCTCTCACCCATGTCATGGGTATAAAATGAAGTCCTGTCACCCATTATTTCCCATTCTCTTCTCTCCTCCTTAGATTTCTTTCCTTTATTCACAACCATAGTTTTGTACACATGCTGACTTCCAGGCACTCTGCCTTAAGAATGAGACATAAACTGGGCTGGAAGGGTGGTGACAATTGCAAATGGAAGGTTCCAGGCCTAATGGGGCTTTTGTTCTCTAAGTCAATGTCTTTTAACCTTTTTTTCCAACCATGACCCTCTCCCAACTTTGCTTCTTTCCAGTGATTCCCCCTGTCCTCCTGGTTTGTCCCCAAGTCGCATGTTGTGCCCACCCCCCCCCATTGACACAGATTTTTCACTTGTGGCCCCATTGGAATATCCTGGGGTCCTCCACTGAGAAGCTCTGGGAGGAGACCAACTTCTTCCAGTGTAGCAACATTCCTTTCTCCATCTCACCACAACCACAACATTTTGGAGCTTTTCATCACATAATTCTGCATGCCACCTTCTGGCCCCTGAATATTTAATTCCCCACTGAGGAGAACTGGACAGGATGGATGGAAGGTTCCAATCGCAGAAAGGCAGCAAAAGATGGAGGTCAGAGATTGGGGGCTTCTCAGTGACAGTGTCAGACTGACCACTGATGCCCACCTTAAAATCTTGTGGATGTTGTTAATGTGTATGATGTCTTGGTTTCTTCTTCTATTACCAGAGAGTGACAATAATCACTAAGTTCAGAAAACTGAAAGAGTTAATGCATGCATACACTTAGGGAGGCCCTTGCTGTGATGGACAGAGGGCATTCTATAGACTGTTGAAATTATTATTATTATTACTGTTGTTTTGAGGTCACACCTGGCACAGCCCAGTTACACAGTCTTACTCCTAACTCTGCTTCAGCAACCACTCCTGACAGTGCTCAGAGGACCATATGGCATCTCGAGATTTGAATCAGGGTTTGCCATATGTTAGGCAAACCCATTCCCTCCCATGGAAATTATTAACTGAACAAGGGAACAAGGAACCTTCTTCAGAAGCCAGGGATAAGACAGTCCGATTCAAATATTTCTTCACTTGGAAAACCCAGAATGTTCTGGAGTATCTGTCAACACAGAAGGCGGGGTCTTCTCTTCAATATACTCA
Source organism: Sorex araneus (assembly GCF_027595985.1). NCBI lineage: Eukaryota > Metazoa > Chordata > Mammalia > Eulipotyphla > Soricidae > Sorex > Sorex araneus. The sequence continues at coordinate 49,965,726 of NC_073307.1, read as the reverse complement.
TAATATTCTAGAACTCTCTCCTATGATGAGAGAATTCTGTTATTATTTATGAGATTATTAGCTGTTTTTACAACCCAATTTTCACTTAAGGGCTTAAATACGGCATTAAGTTAAAGAGATAATCCAGTGCTCTCCAGCTGGCCCATACCATGCTAAATAGCACACAAACAAAACAACATGAATAAAATCCCTTCTCTCTTAACAATGTCCCTTCTTCTCCAACTCTTTCATCATCCAAATCCTAATCAAATTCAGCCCAACTCAACATGCACCTGGAATGCACATCTCAAAGTGTTCATCCATCAACTGTCTTAAATACATATTTCAGTTCAATGTTCCAGTGCCTTTGACCACAAGTACTGTTAGTTCCAGTCTCTGATGTGTCCATTTGAGTTCAGGGCTGGGAAGGGCCTTGGTCTCAGGTACACACCTAGCTTTGACCTCTTGTAGGTTCTTTGCCACTTTTCTTCCCACTGTAGAGATCCTCCTCCCGCTCCGCCCTTCACCCATGTGGTTCTTTCTCATCATTTAGACCTCAGCTCAGTTGTCCCTCTCCAGGGGAGGCTGTCCCCAACCTCCAGTCTCTTTTCCAAAGCCCCATGTCATTCTTTTAGCACCTTATTTGCATTTCTTCCTTAGCACTTGGCACCATCTGCATCTGGGCATGGTATTCTCCCACAATGACTGGGAAATGATATGAATATGGCACATAATGACTTCAATCCTCGGTTCAGCATCAGGGCTTAGAACTATGCCACACACACCCAAACACACACAAAATAAACCTGAGGAATGAATCTTTTCTACTGAATAAGTCATTTAGAATCTGCATCACCCTATTGGGCCATTGCTTCAAGGTTCTCTTACTTATTTTCACTTAGAGAAAACAGCTGATTTTATATTCTGTGTTTATCCTGTAGTAATAGCACAGCGGGTAGGGCATTTGCCTTGCACATGGCCAACCCGGGTTTGATTCCTCCCTCCCTCCTGGAGAGCCCGGCAACCTATCAAGAGTATCCTGCCCGCACTGCAGAGCCTGGCAAGCTACCCATGGAGTATTCGATATGCCAAAAACAGTAACAAGTCTCACAATGAGACGTTACTGGTGCCCACTCAAGCAAATTAATGAACAATGGGACGACAGTGCAGTGCAGTGCAGTTTATCCTGATTCCTACTTTAGATTATGAACTTTAGAGGAGCCAAACCTGCCTGTTAACAGCTTTCTAATTCCATTATTGGGCCTCACAGAAGGCTGAAATAAAACAGTGTTGGTTTTTGTCTCTGCCTTCTTCCAATTGTCACACATGGACCATAATCAGTATTTACTTGATCACTGTAACTCAAATGACATATTAAGTAGTATGAAAAGTCAATATCTTTAAAGGATCCCAATGATAATGAATACCTAGAGAAAATTAAAGTATATTTATAATAATAGAGTTCTTCAAAATTTCAGTTTTGGAAGGATAATTCAGTTTTCTAACACTGACTATATGAAACGGGCCTTTGCAAATTGAGTAATGCAGCTGTAAACTACTTTTAAGAACCTGTTATTTAGTGCAAGTATCAAACCAGGCAAATTATATGCATTCATTTGAACCTTATTTCGGCCCCCCCTAAACCTCAAACAAAGGTTATCTTTGTTATCATTTTTTAGAGGTAAAGAAACTGAGCTCTTTTAGGTCAGAAATTTATTTATTCAGAAAAGCTGAGAATCTCAAAGCTGAGATTGGAATCCCAGATTAGTCTCATAATTTCATCTATTTTGTCACTATCCTGCAATGAAATTCTATGTTGATATTTACCCTTGTGACCAAAAAGAAATATTTCAATGAAATCAGAAGACTTGGCAGAAGAGGATTGAGGGGGAAATAGAGTTCACCCTATAGATCAGAATCTTTAAACACTGGTTTAGAGACTTCTAAACTAGCAACGGCCCCATCACTACAAAATCCATAGTTTAATGCACGAGGACATCATGAACAAAATGAGCAACCTCCTCAGAGCTGCTCTCAGCTTTTCCGGCCCTCATAGTTTCACCCTGAGAAGGCAAATCTATTCAGATCAAATTACAGACTGAGGGTTAGCAAAGCTTTGCAAAACCCATCATCGGAGATAACATTCATTTACAGCGTATTCACATGAGTTGCTTTGTCTTTTCCTGGAACACAACAGATTATGGGGACCACTAATCTTTGAATGAGAATCTTGGGAAACATGAAGACCTGGTGACTAAGATCCAGGGCACGTCTGTCCAGAGAACTCATGTGGTGGCCTCACTAACAAATGTTCCACTGTAAATCTACACGAAGAACTGGTGCCCTCAGACACCAGGCAGCGTTTGGAGAACTGTGGTCCCCTGACCGACCGCCCCCCCCCCCACACCCACTACCATCTCATTGAGCTACACTATCACGTGTCTGCCTACCACTTGCACCTCTGTCTCCCATGACTCCTGCTGTCTCCGGACACCCCTGGGTTGGCATTCTGTTCCCTGGCCATATCCCAGACATTTCCACTGCTTTGCTGCTTTTCCTGTGACAAGAACAGGCGGCGCTTGGCACTGACTGGCTTTGCCCTTCTCTCCTTTCTCTCTGCGGACTAAATCCTTAACCTACTTCTCTGTCCCAGCTTTGCCAGTCCACCAGGCTGCCTCCCTCACACTTGGCCTCGCTCCCCACGCTTGATAGCCCCCTGTCCAGAATGCCTCGTGCCCGGGGCCATCCAGGGGATTCTTAAGCCACACTCTGCCACTCCAGTCCTTCAAACGGTTGTGACAGAGTCCACCTTTTGAGTCAGTTGGCACAAATTCAACTGAACGAGAACCACCTTTTAATCAGGGTGGTTATGGCCCGTGTACTTCGCCAATGATGCATGTAAACCCCCCATTAACAGAAAACCAGAAAGAAGATACACATTGTCAGGCATTGCACACTGAGCACATCAAGATTTGGCAGTAGGTAGCAAGAATGCCAGAGCGCTTCCTCCCCTCACACAGCCCCGGCTAGCACAGCTCTGCTGTGTCATTCCACCTAAATCATAGCCATTGAGCCCCTTAAAATGGTGCCCAGGATTGTTCCATTTCTCCCAAGTGGAGCAAGAACTTAAAGACTCTCAAAGCAATCTCAGAAGTGAATCCGTCTAAATTTTAACGACCCTCCTCAATCTTCTCCGTTTGTCTCACTCACACCTAATTGAACAGCAATTACTTTCTGAGCAAATCGCCTTCATCAAATCTTCCCAACGCATTCAACTCTGTTTTGCAGAGACACAACATCTTGCTGTCTTTCCACACTAATATTTCATCAGTTTACATAATGTTTAATGAAACTGAGCAATTACAGTAACAGATGCAACGGGATGACAGAGAAATGGGGACAAATACACCTGGTTCTCGCGGCAGGCCCACATCAATGTAAAGAAGACAGAGTACATGGGTCTTGATAAGCCCAGTGAGCTGCATAATCCCCACCCCCTGGTGGAGACAGTGCATTTCTCAGAAATGGATTCCTTGGTGTTACAACCAGTGCTTGCTGAATTAAGCACCCCAAGAAAAACTCTGGTGGGGGAACAATAAGGTATTGATTACAGCGTCTGATTAGACCTGTGGATCTAGGTAAGGCCAGCACCCTCAGCCATAGGTCAGGGTTCCCAGAGCCTATTTTTATTGGGCATTACTGCAACTTCATCATTACTTGGCTTCATGTTTAGGTAACACTAGGGCACATGCATTTGATGGCATCTTATCCATATAGCCACAGGGAGTTTCCTAAAATCAGCAATTTCTTTACTTGGAAGAGAAAAATTTATCCCCAAGTGCACACTGGGTGAGGATTTTTTTTTTAAAACTTTCCGCTCACAAGTAAAATCATCTCTTTAAAATACATTTTCTAAGTCAATTATAAAAATCAAAAAAGTGTATGATACATTTCTGTCATAGCGTTGAAACTGTCATAAGGGTAAAGGGTAATTTTTAGGAGCAGGTTGTTCAAGAAGGATGTCTGTCTCCCATGGAAGCAGGACACATCAGCTCTGGGTCTCACCTAGGGAAGACATCACACATAAGTCTCCCAGTGGCTTATAGAATTCAACTTTTCATTGTTTTTCATTTCTAGCGACACCCATGGCCCTTTCAGCTGCTTTAAGCATGCACTCAATGGCAAAAACATCCAGAAACCAGCCAAATGGACCTTTTTCCAGCTGGTGACTCTATCAATAAGGCATTCTCTGGAACAGGAAGTCAAGATTTCCCCTTTGTTCTCTTCAAACTTGCTTTCATCCAAGTTCCTTTCAGAGGGTGCCTGGACCTTCCTGCCCCTGTCCTTGCTCTCTGTTTCTCTCTCTTTCTCTTTCTCTCTCTCCATTCCTTCCTCCCTCCCTCTCTCCATCTTTCTCTCTCCATCTTTCTCTCTCTCCCTCCCTCCCTCCCTCTCTCTCTCTTCTCTCTTTCTTTCTTATCTGGACACATGGTACTCTGGTTTTGGTATACATTTGGCAGTGCTCAGGGCTGAGTCCTGGCTATGTGCTCAGGAATCACTTCTGGTAGGGCTCAGGAGACCCTAAGTGGTATCAGGGTTTAAACCTGGGTCAGCTGCCTACAAAACAGATGCCCTACCAGTTATACTACCTCTCAGGGCCCCTGAAGTCTGGCATTCCTGATTTACCATCTAAAGGGTCTATTTTCTAAAAAGGATGCCCTTTGGCTCAAAACTGATCAAGCAGGCAGGAGAGTCACAGGACACCTACTTATTTTCATGGGTTTTCCTATAGCACCCACTTAGCTTTTAAAAACAATCATACTGGACTTGGGCATTCACCTGTAGTTTATGGGAAACCCCAGCTTCCAGATCTTGACAGAAAGTCTGAACAACTCAATATCTCAATAGTCTTCCTCCCCCGCCTCCCACATTCTTACTTGCCACTGACTTTTGTTGTTGGTTTTGTCTGGGGGCCACCAGCAGTATTTGAGGGTCACTTCTAGTGGTTCCTGGGGAATCATGTGGGATACTGGGGGATCAAACCTGGGTCTTCCCATATGGAAAGCCTGCGCTCAGCCCTTTGAGCTTTTTTCTAATCCTTGCCGTGGAGTTTGTATAGAATTCCTGTTTATGTCACTTTATCTGTGGCTAGTTAATCAGGTTGAGTGTGGAACTTCAGAGTAATGCCAATATGTCCAATGTGATTTCTTCATCAATGCTCATGAATTTCTTTTTAAATGACTCCTGGCAATGCCCTTTTCCTGCACCAGCTTGTTGTCCACTTCATACAGCTGCTGCCCTTGGCCCCTTTGGCTATAGGGGTGCCAATCCAAGAAGCTTGGGGGAGGACAACACAGAGTCCCCTTGGTAAAGTCCAGCGCTAGATTCAGCTCTCTAGGGCCAGGAGAGAGTTCAGTGGTCAGAGGTGCCTCATTTACATCAATACACAGGGACCTAGGTTTAATCCCTGCATTGCATGGCCCCCTGGGCACCATCACATGTAGCCCTGGAGTCTGCCACTGCTACTGTGGTCACCCTATGAGCCCCTAAATAGCATCTTTGTGAACCTGAGCATTGAACAGCCCATTCTGGTTGCTCAAGTATTGCCAGGAGTGGCCACTGGTTCCCCAAAAACAATACATTTATAGTAACACATCAGTGAAGGCTATGGACCTTCCCTGCATGCTTCCTAATACCCCACACACAAAATAAATAGACAAATAAATAAAACTCTGTTGAAAATGAGGGCAATGGGGCTGTGAGGTATGGATGGAGGGACTTGCACTGGGCAGAGTTATTGGCACTAAGAACTTTGTAGGATGTGGGGAACCCTACTCTCCTGGCACAATGTGAAGCCACGCATCCCCAGATGATAGAAGGCAGTCAACCCTTAGGATGCCATTCCCGTTTGATCATCCAAAACAAAAGGCATTCCTGGGGCCAGGAAAATAGGACTGCAGGTCAGGCAATTTGACCAGGGTTCGATCTCCAGCATTGCATAGGGTCCTCTGAGTACCACACGGAGTGATCCTTGAGTACAGAGCCAGGAGTGAGCCCCGAGCACTGCCCAGTATGGCATAAAATCAAAAACAAAAAAAAAGAAAAGAAACTTCTGGAGAAGCACACAGCCCTCTCTTGAAGGATTGGGTAAGAGCCGAGGCAAGGGGCCAGCTCTGCTACATCCCCTGAGGAGAGACAGGTTCTCCTAGCCCTCAGCCCTCGCAGTTCAGGGCAGCTGATCCCTGCAGCGTGGGCCTCGAGTCTCTCCCGAAACCAGCCAGCCGGGGAAGAGAGGAGAAAGGAACTCTTGTGCATGACTCCGAGGAATAATTAATCATCTTGGCAATGGCTTGTGCTCCAATCAGCGCCCCACTGTGCTCCCTAGCACCGCCTCCCTTCACTTCCTGGGAGCAGCAGGTCCACTGCCTTTCTCCCAAGCCCACCAACCAGGGAAGCCAATTAAGAGTATCTGCCTCAATCTTCCTCGGAGCAGATTTGATTCCAGAAAAAAAACGACAATATTAATAGGGAACTGATTTTTTACTAATGACAAAAGTCTCCTACCAAGAACCTGGCTTATGTCCAATAATGCCTTGGTTTGGGGGGAGTTTTTTAAAATTATATATATGTATATGCATACATATACATGTATATATATATAACTGAAAATATATATACATATATATGGGTTCTTTTCTCCTAAAGATTCTGGAGGTGGATTTCTGTCGTTTTGCTTGCAAGCACGAAGAAAAGAGGATACCCAGTTCTTGTAGGCACTCAGTAACTATAGTATAGCAGGTTTCCAAAGACCCAGGCCAATAGCAGGGGAGAGCCCTGGAAAGCAAGACATCAAACATGGTCATTCTTCAGCATGAAGGCAGAGTTGGGGGAATTTCACAAAATTACACACTTTGCCTCAGATTCTCACTTGAACTCCTTTCACGCCTTCTAGAACACACATGGCAGCATTGGCCGCCATATTGGAAACTTGGCGCATTGGCCTGCCCCTGGGTTATCTCTCTGTTGCTTAAGTTATTTGTTCCATGCCTACAGGTTTTGAATCAGTGATTTGTCTTTGGTATGCTTTTTGGTCCCCACCTTCCCTGTTTGGTTGTGACAACCAGAACTTGCACACAATTGGCACACACACTCATACCTCATACCTGGGGCTTACATACTTCCTTCACAGCTCCCCACCCCCAAGCCCACACACACACACACACACACACACATACACTCACATACACACTTTGGTTGTTGTGGACTAGAGATTGCACTCTTTGTTGTTATACAGGAAACCCCAAGTGTCAATGTCATAAGAATTGCATTGGGGGTGTGGGGCCAGACCCAGGGATTAAACTCTGAGTCTCATGCCTGGTGAGACTAATGTTCTACCACTGAGCTATCCCAGGCACCTGTGTGTGATTATCTGTTTGAAATATTGCCACTACATCCCTTAGATAACTTTAACACTGTTGAGATAGTTAAGAGAGTCTTAACTCACATTGTTAACTCTTAATTAATAGTTATTATCACTGTATCACTGCCATCCCATTGTTCACTGATTTACTTGAGCAGGCACCAGTAACGTCTCTATTCCTCCCAGCCCTGAGATTTTAGCAGCATCTCCTTACTCGTCTTTCCCAACGATTGGAGGCTCTTTCAGGGTCAGGGGAATGAGACCTATCGTTACTCCTTTTGGCATATCAAATACTCCATGAGTAGCTTACTAGGCTCTGCCCATGAGGGCGGGATATTCTCGGTAGCTTGCTGGGCTCTCCAAGAGGTGTATGTACACACACACACGCATATATATATATATATATATATATATATATATATATATATGCAGCCTGGAGCATGGCAGTAGTTGGGTAGTGGAGGTCGGCTGCTGGGTCTGGGTCCCTTGGGGCTGGGGGAAGTTTCTCACTCACCCCCCTCTGGGGCACCCTGAGTAAAAACAGCCTGGCGTGGAGTCCCAATAGTTATGATAGCTAAGATAACCTTAACTAATACTATTAACCAAGTCTAAATTAACTACTCCTGTTCCCTTAACTAAAATTTTCTCCTCACTTAACACCATTGGGCAGAGACTGGATCCATCTATCTTTTTTTTCTGCCTGGGTATAATTTTCTCCTCTTGTGAATATTGGGAGGGTGAGAAGGAAAAGCAATCATCTCTAGGTTTGCCTCAGCTGACTCCAACCCTCTGTGTTGGATAAGGGAAGAAGCTTTCTGAATTTTCTTCTGGAACTATGGTGGCCAGAGCTTTCTCAGTTCTGATAGTATCTACCAGGATCTTCAAAATGAGTTGCCCACTGCTGGTTGTTTCTCCATACAGATTCCATTCAGGGCTGGCCTTGTGTTGTTTCGTTGTTTGAGTTTAGGCAGAAGGCACAAGTGCCTGCGGGGTTTCGTGTTCACCATTCTCACCTGCCGGCGATAATATTGCCTTCTCTACATACTCCCAATAAGCCTGGGTCTTTAGAGACAATCAGGTCTCCTGGGAACAGATAAGAGGAGGAATGATGGGCTTAAAACCAGATCTCATTTATTCCTGAGGGGGTGGGGAAGAAAAACTTCCCAGAGGATAAAGAAAAAACCCACAGGTCCTAGTTGTCTGGATAAGGTGAGTGAGAACAAGTTCTTATTTGCATTCAGAAGTTGTGGAGTCACGATTGATGGGGTCCCCCTACTTAGTATTCTGGGGTCTTTCATGTCTCACGTTGCCCCAGACCAGGTCTTCAGAATCCAGTGGATATGATCCTGCCTTGGACCCGTGTTGCTGGGGGATCACAGGCCACCTTAGAGGAAGAGGAGGGCAGGGAAGTGGTTGTAGAACAGCAACTATGAGACATGGATGGAAATGCTCCATGGTTGGTGCAGATAAAGAAAGAGATGGTGCAGAGAAGAAGAAAGAGGTAGTTCTGGCAGGAGGCGGGGCGTTGTGAGGGGAAGGGAGCCCATGCCTAAAACAAAAGTGCTGCTGGGGACATAAATACTTGAGCAGTTTCAGACTACTTGCCAGAAGGGGAAGGGTGGGTTGGAGTGAATTATGAGGCGGTTAATAGGAACATAAGCCAAGAGTCTTCTCTGAACTTTTTCTTTTATTCTTTGATTCATGTTAAGGAGCAAAGTCACCTCTGATGGGGGAAGGAAAAAATTACTATTGACTTGTGTGCATAGGGATAAAAAAAATCAGAAAAAATTTCCTTCCCTGTTCCCTGTCTCCTCCATAGCCTGTGTTTATAAAAATAAATACCAGCTATTCATATTCATAAAATGGACCCCGGGGAATGTGAGCATCTAAATCATCAGATAAAGCACCAGGCAGGTTCACTTTAGTGCAATTGCTGACGCAGGCAAGTGGCTTTACCCATTTAAGAAAGCAGTTGGGAAAATAATGGAAACGGGAGCAAACTATTTGAGTTTTCTCCATTATTGATTAACCACCGGAAAACCACGTTACCTCAAGAGCCCCATTTCTTAAAAACTCTGGCTAATTGACATTTCCCACTACGTATAAGGGTGCAAAGTTATTTCTAGTCAGGAGATGTAGGGAGTTGTAAAACCATAGCCAACCGCTTAATCGTGTGTGAATTTTATGAGGTAGAATTTTTTTACTGCTCTCTCTCTCTCTCTCTCTCTATATATATATATATATATATAAAGTACATATATTTATATATAAAGTATATATACTTTTACTGTGAAAAAAAACTATCTTGTTGTAAAATGCCTTTGTAGCACTGCAGCACTTGTCTTCCCATTGTTCATCGATTTGCTCGAGCGGGCAACAGTAACGTCTCCATTGTGAGACTTGTTGTTACTGTTTTTGGCATATCCAATACGCCAAGGGTACAGTGAAAATGCCTTTGTAGGGAATAAAAATTCTTGGAAGCTATACAGTAAGGCTAATGGATGAAAGAAACAGAAACTGAAGGTTTTAGCCCAAGAAAGAGAGCTCAAAGACCTGGGGAATGTGTTTTGCATGCTTAAGGCCCCAAGTTCGATCCCTGGCACAGTCTGCTCACCCCCAGGTGAGCCCTGGCCATCCTCAAGCACTGCTGGATGTGGCCTAGGAGGGCTCCAGAATCGCTGGGTCCAAGTGCTGTGGCATCATCAGACTGTCTTGAACCACCAGTTAGTTGGCTGTGGAGTAACCCCAGCCTCCAGGTGCCAGTCCCCAGAGTATTCCTTAGGTAGTACCCAGAGCAAACAAATAAGATAAGGGTATTGTGGGAGTTGTCTGGAGCAGGCAGCTCTGGGTATAGGTAGGAAAAAGTCACAAATTTAAACTCTGATTAGAAGTCTAGCCTGGAGGGAGCCAGAGTGATAGTATAATAGGGGGGACATTTGCCTTGCACACAGCCTGCCAGGATTCAATCCCTGGTATCCCATATAGTACCCCAAGTACCACCAGGAGTAATTCCTGAGTGTAGAGCCAGGAGTAACCCATGAACATTGCCAGATGTGACCCAGAAAGCTGAAAAAAAAATCCTGGCCTTGATTGAGGTCTTCAACTGTCATCTTCATTTAGATACATTAGACACATTTAGATACATTAGACACATCTTTATTTGGAGGGATTTTTTGAGGCATACTGGCTGTTAGCCTTAACTCGTTTCAAGTGTCCATCTTATAGATCAGCTGCTGTCCGTGCACCTCTAAATGTCTAGTTTCCTCCTTTCACCACACAGTTGATGCAGGTGAAGCAGCAGTGGGTCTCTGTGTTGGTTCACAATTTCCAGGTCCTTCAATATCTTCAGGAATGAAATTATTAATTAATAAAGATGCTCAGACTTAGAGTTGAAAATTAGAAAGGTTTATTAGAAAGTAGAAAAGAAAAGGTGCTCCCCAAATGGGAAGGAATTTAGTATAAGACTAAGTTAAAAGTAAGATTTTTGTGTCTGCCTTTTTAAAGGCCCTTTGACTTTTTAAAAAATCAACAGACAAATATTAAATAGAATGCAGGGAATCTACAGGATGGTCGGGCTGGTTGGAGTCTGTCTGGCCATCTGCCTCAGGTATTGTCCATTATCTTAGTCTCCCTGTGAGCCTAAGCTCTGGGGCAGAATTTTATAATGACAATTGTTATCTCCCTGTGAGAAAAACCCAGAAATTTGCAAGGAATCAAAATTGTAGGACGAGCCAGCCAAAAGTTGTACTGTTCACAGCAGTAAACTGAGGTTTTCTCTTTCACAGTTGACCCCAACTTTAACCCAACCCATGTGGTCCCCTTTCTGAGCCCTTTCCTTCCCTTCTGCTACCCCTCCTTTGATCTTTGATTTTTAAGTTTGTTTTCTTTGGCTCATTCATCCATTCTGCGTCTTCATCTACCACCCAGAAATGCCACCATGAGTGTTTTTCTGGCTCTCACTGCCTACACGAAGTCTAACTCCCTTCAGGTCTGTCTTTGTGGTTGCAAATGGGAAAACTTTCTTCTTATCTTCAGAGTTGAGTAGAATTCCACTGTGTGGCACCTCCCTTAGCCATCGTCTGGATGCTGGTCATCAGCTCATTTCCAGCTCTTGGTTATAATAACGCTGCTGTCAGTGGGTGGGGGTGCATGTCGTGAAATCAGCGGTTCTGGTTCTGGGAACAGACCCAGAAATTGGTGAGTCTTTAAACCTATCCCTGGAGGGAAAGATGTTGCCTTACAGTGGAGATGGAAAAGATTCACTTCAAGTTCACTGGAAAGAAGTTCACACACACACACACACACACACACACACACACACACACACACGCCACCAGTAGTCTTCTCCCCATTGGCCACCCTTAGAAGGAGTAGAAAGAATCCCCCAGGAGTAGGCAGCTTGCCCTGCAGAGGGAAGGAGTCTGATGTTCTGTCTGAGCTCTGCAGCCCACCGCCTCGGCCACTCAAGACTTTTCATTTTCATCCTGTCTCCTGGAGAACTGCCAGAGTGGCCAAGGACTTGCTGCCAAGGCAAAGAGAAAGCTTTGAAACGAGATTTGTTGAAATTGTCCTAAGCCCCAATAAACAGTTCCATCTCCTTCCTTCCTTCCTGTCTCCTATTATAAATTGTAATCTATATTTTACCTGATGCACAAATGTCATTATTCTTTTGTAGATGAGTTCCCACCCACCCACCCCCCTCACTTGATTGCCTCTAAACACTTCTCAGTGGATTGTTGGGACTTATCTAATGTTCTTTGTTTGGCTCCACAGCACCTTCCCCTTTCAGGAATCAGACGGCCCCATACAGGAATCAGATGACCTCTTGAGTCTTCAGCCATCTCCCCTCTGGTTAGAAACCCTATCTCAGTCACCATCTTTCTTGCGTGCTAGGGAGAGGGGCGTCCACACTCATGAACAATGACTGGCCATTCATTGTTCCTGAAGATTTCAAGGAATATCAAGGAAGCAATAATATGAACAAAATAACACCTCCTCCCTGACAGAGATGTGGTGAGCTGAGTGGCGGGATGGTCTTTTCCAAGGGTCAGTAACGGGGCCCCTTGGTCCTTCAGCATGCGCAGCTCCCCTAAGAGACCACATCCTTCTGGATTCGAAGTGAATCATCTCCCACATATTGCTTGAGTGATGCTGAGCCCAGGAAAGGTTGGAAACAACCTGAATGCTTGGTGCCCTGGAAACTAAGCAGTGCACCTTTGCAGGGGCCTCCTTGTCATGTAGGGCACCTGTGCTGTCACACTGGCCTTGAATTCGGTCTTTGAGTTCACGCACTCCAGGCCAGAGAAAGAGCACAGGGAGGGTGGGATGAACATTGCATGTGGAGAGAGTCGCCAAGCCCTTCCAGGGGATATTCCTGAGCACAGAGCCAGGAGTCAGCCCTAAACACTTCCTGTAGCTGTCCCCAAACCAAACCAAGAAAATAAATAAATTCACACACCCCCACCTCTGATCAGAGGGTCCCTCAGCAGAGTAAGATGGCAGTAATTGGTACAACAAAGGTGATTCTGGTCTTGGGAGGTCACAGGGGACTAATGACTTGTGAGTCCTGCATGCCCCTGTGGGAAACTCTATGGGGAAATCGAGTGAAGCCAGGTGAGGACACAGGGGGTGCCCAGGAGGGAAGGGAATCCCCCTGATAGCAGAGGTGCTTTGTTGTGAGGAAAGTAGGGGTGGGTTTGTAAATTGTGAGGGAATAAGAAGAAATTCAGATCGACCAACTTTCAATTATATTTTTTGTCATTACAGTCAAAAATTATTTCAGTTGGTTTTATTTTAATTTACTCATTTTTACCATATATTACATTTTATTCCCCCCCCCCAAAAATAATTTATTTTATCTGCCAATTTTTAGATTTCTGAGGGCAAGGGGCCCAAAGAGCTAGTGTAGGGTTTGTGGTATTTCCTTTGCAGGTGGCTGACCCGGTGCAACACCTAGCCCCTCAGGGTATCTCCCCACCACCCTACCTCAGTTCCAAGCCTGGAATTCCCTCCAGAACACTGCCCTGTTTTCTCCAGCAGAAGAAACGCCCTGGTCGGGGGCACTGGATTTAAAGCACCCTAAGGTGGAGCTGAGCATTGCATGGGGTGGCAGTGTCTCCCTGCACCCACCCCTGTCCCTTCACTATTTCTTGTAGCTAAACTATTCTTGAAACTTTGGCCAGCTCTGCTGTGGTGACCAAGTTTACAAAAACAGATGCGGGACCAAAATGAAAGGACAGTACAGAGGGCAGCTGACCCCGGGTTCGATCCCTGGCACCCCCTACCACCAAGCACTGCCAGAACAATTTCTAAGCCCAGAGCCAGGAGTAACCCCTGAGCATTTCCGGGTGTTGCCCCCAACCCCCGCCCCCCAAAATGGAGGGAAAAGGAAATAAATAAATAAATAAATAAATAAATACATAAATAAATAAATAAATAAATAAATACAGAGACAAGTGGCTTCTCTGATGGGAGGGGCCTCAGCAGGTTCCAGAAGGTTTCACCTATTTCAGTACTCAAACTGGCAATAAGAGAGATGCCAGGACGAAGATCACAAGTCCCCCAGCATGGGGAGGAATTAGCAAGATTCCAGGGCCCTCATATGTAAGTGTGGTAAGAAAAGAGGGTGGGGGTGGCCATGGCTGGGAAAGTGGGGTGCAGTCAGGGCTTCCCCCCTGCCCTTCGTTCCCATCTGCTCAGCCGCACAGCCAGGTGGGTGCCCTCTCCTGCCACCTTTTCCATTTCTCTCCCCTCTTGCAAACAGGAAAGTTTCCCTTGGTGCATTCCGATCTTATTAAACACCACCCCTCCAGGAAATGAGGGGCACCTCCACATCCCACACTCAGGCACTTCTTTTGTGTTTTCTTCTTCTGCCATGGGGTGATTGGGCCTCTGGAAAGGGGAGATGAGGCAGCTTGAATAATGAGAAAGAGAGAGAGAGACAGAGGTGGGGGGGGATGAAGGGAGAGGGGGGAAAGGTGCCTTGGTTGTCTCGGCAGCCGATCAACAAAGGCGCAGCAGAGAGGCTAACCTCTTGGAGCCGCAGTCTGGAACATGACACGTGTCAGCCCATGATAAATGGGGCAGAGTTGTGTGCAATTTCAAGCGCAATGCCCTTGAGATGCGCGGGACCCCGATCGCAAATGTTATTGTTAAATTAAACCTTAAAGGAAGGCTTGGGAGCAGAGAGGGGCGGGTTGCTGCTGATGGATATATTTATTTATATATTTCTATCCATTTATTAAATAAAATGCACGGAAGGAGGAGAGGTGGAAATCACAGGCATGGCAGAGAAAGGAAACTTTTCTCTTTTTTGCACCTCACTGATTTGAAAAATGTAAAGCAAAACCTGGAAAACTAGACGTGGTAGGAGAGTTGGGGCTGTTTTTCCTTCCTCCCTTCTGTCTTCCTCCCTTCTGCCTTCCCTTGGACTGGTGGACTCTGAGATGTATATTTGCCTGGTTATTTCCCCCCCTCCTTTTGGTCATAGTAGTATTCTGAGTGCAGGTATGCGAATGCACGTGCATAGCCTTACTTAGCACTACAGCCTGTACAGAAAAAGACCGTTCCTGTTTATTTCCCCTTTCCAGGGTGCCCCCAAGCCTGAGGTAACTCCTGCAGGGAGGATTATGCAGATGGCACCAAGAAAAGGAGGGGAAGGGGGAAAGGAGACCTCTGTAGGCAGAGCAGTTAGCTGCCAAAAGCTGACAGGCACCCACCCGGTGGCCTGAACCACTAAAGAGATGCCAGTGGAAGATCCACCCGTGTCAACAAGAGTAGGAACTGCAACCTCTTGCACTGTGAAAACTGGAAATTCCAGAGAAGGTCATTGACTAAGCAGGTGACCATATCTGCCCATTATCAGACAGAATCCCACACCTGGACCAGAGCATTGTGATTGGCTGGAAAGTGACCAAAGCAAAACGATTGGCTAATGAAGAGAGACACATGACTAAGCTCTAGAAAGAGTTCCCACTGCTCCCCCACCCCATTCTCTGTAACCTATATTTAGATAAAATGTTGCTATATTTTCTATGGGGGGGAACCCCAGATCACAAAAGAAACCGGCACCCAATGTGCTTGGTTTGTGCATTTTTGGCCAGTGGTTGCCAAATATCTTTAAAAACTAGAATCTCTTTGGTTTTGGCCTTGTGTGTGCATGTGAGTGTGTTTTGTGTGTGTGTGTGTGTGTGTGTGTGTGTGTGTCTTTTGCAAAAGTTCACCTGGGTTTCTTGTTATTAAAGAAAATAAACATCAGACACAACAGAACGTTATCAAAACTATAAATAATTCAATGCAGATGGATATTTAAAGCAAGCAGATTTTCTGAGTGTGGAGCACAGCGGCATTTGGGTAGAAACAGAAAGGGAATGTAAACAAGAGACAAAGACACCAAGTTAGGAACTTGTTGAGGAAAATAAATAGACACAGAAAATGGGGTTGATAAGAAAATAAAAAAGGAGAGCAAGGCAAGCATCCCAGAACTTGGGGGTGCCACACTACCCGACTACAGCCTACCATAAAATCTTGGCATTGGGCTGAAAACTGC
Source organism: Sorex araneus (assembly GCF_027595985.1). Classification (NCBI taxonomy): domain Eukaryota; kingdom Metazoa; phylum Chordata; class Mammalia; order Eulipotyphla; family Soricidae; genus Sorex; species Sorex araneus. The sequence continues at coordinate 49,949,779 of NC_073307.1, read as the reverse complement.
CCTCCAGAACCTTCTGAGCAAGCAGCAGGGCCAGAACGCCAAGTCTGTCCTCACTGCTATGGAAAATTAAGCCTAAATGGGGCCCGAGAGATAGAATAATGGGGAGGGCACTTACCTGCATGCAACCAACCTGGGTTCAATCCCTGACATCCCATATGGTCCCCTGAGCACCACCAGGACTAATTCCTGAGTGCAAAGCCAGGAGTAACCTCTGAGCATCACCAGATGTGGCTCCCCAGAGAGAGAGAGAGAGAGAGAGAGAGAGAGAGAGAGAGAGAGAGAGAGAGAAGCCTAGCAAGGTCTTCTCTGGCCTAAGTTTCTGCCAAACTATAGTTAGAAGCCAGCATCTTAGCCCTGCTCTTTTCTTTTTGAACCAGGCAGCTCCAGAAAGAAGACTGCTCCTCTACAGAAACCTCAGCTGAATCTTTAGCTCCCCTCACCCTAGACCCAGTGGCCATGTGTGGTCCAAGCAATAAGCCAATTACCATGTTGCAATGCCTGTGCTGCACTTCACTGCCAGCTCGACCGCCCCTAAAAATCCCCAGCAAAAATGGCCAGGACCAATGGCTACTGAGTCATGTGTTTAATCAATACCTCTGAAAAGCTTCAAAGGGGAGCCTGGTAATCGGATGATCTTGGAAAACGTTCTTGGGAATAGAGGTGGCACTTCCTGAGTTGGAAGGAAGGAAGGAAGGAAGGAAGGAAGGAAGGAAGGAAGGAAGGAAGGAAGGAAGGAAGGAAGGAAGGAAGGAAGGAAGGAAGGAAGGGAGGGAGGGAGGGAGGGAGGGGAGGGAGGGAGGGAGGGAGGAAGGAAGGAAGGAAGGAAGGAAGGAAGGAAGGAAGGAAGGAAGGAAGGAAGGAAGGGAGGGAGGGGAGGGAGGGAGGGAGGGAGGAAGGAAGGAAGGAAGGAAGGAAGGAAGGAAGGAAGGAAGGAAGGGAGGGAGGGAGGGAGGGAGGGAGGGAGGGAGGGAGAGAGGGAGGGGGGGAGGAAGGGAGGGAGGAAGGGAGGGAGGAAGGGAGGGGGAGAGAAAGAATGAAAGAAAGAAAGAAAGAAAGAAAGAAAGAAGAAAGAAAGAAAGAAAGAAAGAAAGAAAGAAAGAAAGAAAGAAAGAAAGAAAGAAAGAAAGAAAGAAAGAAAGAAAAGAAAGAAAGAAAGAAAAGAAAGAAAGAAAGAAGGGAGGGAGGGAGGGAGGGAGGGAGGGAGGGAGGGAGGGAGGGAAGGAGGGAGGGAGGGAGAAAGGAAGGGATAGAGAAAGAAAGGAGGGAGGGAAGGAGAAAGAAAGGGAGAGAGAAAGAAAGGAGGGAGGGAGGGAGAAAGGGAGGGAGGGAGAAAGGAAGGGAGAGAGAAAGAAAGGAGGGAGGGAAGGAGAAAGGAAGGGAGAGAGAAAGAAAGGAGGGAGGGAGGGAGAAAGGAAGGAAGGAAAGAAAGAAAGAAAGAAAGAAAGAAAGAAAGAAAGAAAGAAAGAAAGAAAGAAAGAAAGAAAGAAAGAAAGAAAGAAAGAAGAAAGAAAGAAAGAAAGAAAGAGGGAGGGAGGGAGGGAGGGAGAAGGGAAGGAAAGAGAAAGAAAGGAGGGAGGGAGGAGAAAGGAAGGGAGAGAGAAAGAAAGGAGGGAGGGAGGGAGGGAGAAAGAAAGGGAGAGAGAAAGGAGGGGGGAAGGAGAAAGGAAGGGAGAGAGAAAGAAAGGAGAGGGAGGGAGAAAGGAAAGAAAGAAAGAAAGAAGAAAGAAAGAAAGAAAGAAAGAAAGAAAGAAAGAAAGAAAGAAGAAAGAAAGAAGAAAGAAAGAAAGAAAGAAGAAAAGAAAGAAAGAAAGAAAGAAAGGAAAGAAAGAAAGAAAGAAAGACACCAGTGAAGAATGACACCAGTGGCTGCGGTTTTTATGAATTTCCCCATCAACTGCCTCCAATTCTGCTTTGCAGGAAAGAGAGGGGATAAAGGACTGTAGCCCCCCTGAAGACATCCACACTGAGGCTGGGGACTGCCTTGCATAGCTAACCCATTAACTGGTGTGTCCAACTTATTGCACACTTGGACCCATCCATGCCTCCCCTGCCTTTGCCCATGCAGATGTATAAAGCATGTTGACACTTCTTTATTGATTTACTGAAGGTGGATTCATTGAGTCTCACTTTGAGTTATATGTGGCAGGTAACAGCAGACGAGAGGCTGTTTTCCAAGCCAAGTTAATCAATCTTCAGTGAAAGCCATGGGAGGGATGTAAACTAGTTGGCAGGTCATGGAGAACTCATTTTGAACTCAGTCAACAAACACTTCCCACACATCCGCTGCAGGAACAGTGCTTTAGGTAACACCTAGATATGGAAAAAATGAAGACATTTCAGAGAACCCCTGGCCTAGAACACATCCTCCAGGGTTCAGTGCCTGCCTGGACAATCACTAGGTTCTTTGCAAAGAAGGCATAGTGTTTGCCCCCAGGTGGCTTGAACTATGAAAGCACCTTCTCTTCATCCTGGCAGAGTCACAATTCAGAGGTCGGGCCCTCAAACCCAGAGAAGGTTCCAGATGTTTCTGCTTTGCCTTTATAAACTCTTCTCACTTCTATTCCTCTGTGGCTGGTGGCCTTTTTTTTATGTTATTAGTGTTGACTTCCAATTAGGGTCCATTTTCCAAAAATAATATTTCCAGGAAGCCTCTATTCTGATTCCAAAGTTACTTGCTGCAGAGATGAAAATGGCAAGATGCCAGCCAAACCTCAAACAGAAGTTTGATACAAGCCACAGAGTCAACAAAAATCCTCTTTCTTAGCATTAGTAAATTAATCCCAGGGTTCCTGCACTTTTTATGGGATATGAGAAGCTGCCATGCACTTATTTATTTGATTCTATGAACTGATCTTATAAAGGCTGGATGTGATGGGTGCAAAATTATAGCACTATGTAGACAAAAAAGTTCTGTCTAAATTGGATGGAGAAAGAAACATACGCTTATTTTGATGGAAGAAACTGTGAAGTTCTGTTTTATTTGCAGTATGTAATCATTGTGGGAAATTCAAGGGAGGATCCATATGGGAAATGAAAAGAAAATTAAAAATTGTGTGCATAATATATACATATAAGCAACACACATACATACAAACACATATTTATAAGGCAAATATTCAGTCATATGTACCAATTAGGGTCTCCAAACCACAATAAAATATACACCTTATGGAGTATGTACAGTACATTTACTATAAAAAGTATAGAGAGAATACAGGCAGTAGAATGCTTGAATTGTTCTTAAAACCTTTCCAGAAGATTTTAAGTTCCTGGTAAGCCA